>NC_079371.1:25714094-26051594 GCF_021018895.1 Seriola aureovittata | reverse complement strand
ATCACTATGAGTGGCTGGCTGGCCACTCTCTCTTAACAACTCAACAGACATTATGTCCCGTGTAAAACCATCATCTCGTCCTGTCGATATTTTCCCTCCGAGATTTCTTTAATAAACGATGAGAGTAGTTGTTCCCCACTTAACATTGTCAGTAACTCCCCTTCCTTTGGCCATGTCCCAGACCACTTAAAACTGCTTGTGTTCAGCAACTCCTCATAAAACCTGGCCTTGAGCCAGCTGATTGCAATAATTACAGACCCATACCCAAACAAAGAGTTTAGAAAAGATAGTTTCCCTGCAACTTCTGTGTCTGATAATCACATTTTTGAGGAATTTTAATCTGGTTTTGTGCAGCGTCACTGCACTGATACTGCACTTATATTAAATATAGGTGCTGATAACTTGACCAACTGACAGCATTTGACACCACTGACTATGATATTCTCATAAACAGATCCAAGCATTGGCCTGGAATATTGGGGACTGCAGTAAAATCATTTGCTATAGCAGGAAACATTTACTCATTTGGCAGATTGTTTTATCCAAAGTGACTTACAAGTGAGGATGAGAACTAAAGCTTCAGTGCGTAGGAGACCTTGAAGGAAGCACCAAGTACTAAATCTGTTCAATATAGCGAAGTGCGAGGAGATCGGGTGAGGAATGCGCCGAAAGTTTGCAACCTGTCTAAACAACCTTACTGATTATAATGGGAGTTCTCTGTGTTTTTTGGTTGACACGTTCACTACGTTCGCAGTTTGCACAAACCACATTTGAATTTGACCTTTTATTAGTGTAGTCTTTATTTCATTTATTGATCAACCTCACGTTTCAGTCTCTCTAGAAGTATTTTAAACAGTTCTTACAACCATGATTGTAGAAGAAATTAATTAGAGAAATGAATGCATGGAAAATAGATGTCTGCATTGGGAAAGGTGAGCTTTACCCCTCTTAATAGTGTTCCGAGTTGTTTAATTGATGTTTTCTCCGACGACACCTCTCACTATGTGTGTGTGTGTGTGTGTGTGCATCTCACTCACTGACTCGAATTGCAATGATTGGCTGAGCAGCATCACATGACCAGTGTGAGCTGTGAAAATAGAACTTTTCAAGGGGAATCCCTTTGGGACAAACATCCACTGGGATTCAAGGATAAACTGATTAGATTTTAATGGTCAAAGGTCAAGGTCAGTGTGACTGCACTAAACACAGAGATCACAGAGCAATTACGACATTTCACACAATTATGTTGAATCATTTATATGACTCTGGATAAAGAGAGGTGTAATCTGAAACTAGTGTGGCGGAGGCAGACAACCATGAGGCAGTAAACGGTAATTCTAGTTTATTTCATTATTTCCAGGGCAGGTCAGAGCTCCTCAACCATTTCATCTGCTTGTATCCACGATATCGTTCTTTCGGTCACTACCTAAAGCTCATGACCATAGGTGAGGGTGGAACGAAGATCGACTGGTAAATCAGAGCTTTGCCTTCCAGCTCTGCTCCCTCTTCACCACAATGGTCTAGTACAACACCCACTTTACTGCTGATGCTGCATCAATCTCCCACTCCATCCTACCCTCACTCGTGAACAAGACCCCGAGATACTTAAACTCCCTCACGGGACAGAAACTCCATCCCAACCCATCGACAGGTAAAATATTTCATTTGTTCAACACTTTGGTTTATTACTAAATATTTGCAGTATATAAAGACATTCCTTTTTACCTGTAATTAGCAAATATTAGCATGATGTTTTGTTGCATCTACTCTATGTGTATGTTTGGAGGCTACATAGTTGAAGATAGAGAGTCTCAAAAACGCCTCTAATCTTGTGATGTTACGGATATCTTGCATGCAAAACAGTATGCATCCCAGATTATGAGCAAGAAATCATTTCAGCAGGAACTGTCTTCATTAGAGAGGAACCATGGAATAAAATATCTAAATGCCTCTTTTTTCCTGGGACCTTCATATACAGGAAAACACACACTTTAATTTTGCTTTATGTGCATGAACGTGTGTATATATGTGTAATATTAAATGAGATGTCAGTCTTTGTAATGTCTTTACCATTGTTTGTTTGTGTGTGTGTGTGTGTGTGTGTGTGTGTGTGTGTGTGTGTGTGTGTCCATTGCCAAAATCCTACTGAATTTTAACCTGAACTCTTAAAGTGCTGGGAATGATTCCAGCCAGAAAATCCTATCCTCATCAACTTTTTAAATTGGATTTTCCCCTCTGCCTCACTCTATTGTTTTTGTAGCAACATTTCAATTAGACATACATGGACAGAAATAGATGGTGCTCAGAGCTCAAAGGAATTACATTTCTCCACATATGCTTGGACACAAAGACTTCAAAGAGCTATGGTAGCCAGCTTGGATGCAAACTAATGGATTTTTGTTTTTAGCTGACAAAGGAGCTGGCATATGTAAACTGGCACACACAGGCTTGCAGATAAGCCACTGCACACACACACATAAATAAACGGTGGATGCAAGGGGTTTACCAAATTAATGATTTTTGAAGAAAAAAAAAAGCAATTCAGAACAAAGTGGCTGCTTATTAAAGCAGCAGTTAGTAGGAACAGGTTTGGAAAGTGTCACATTATTAATAGTTGTGACAGCATTACAAAGGTTCAATGTAGAACCACTTGGACATGAAACTGTTCTAAAAGGTGCAACAAAGCATGATGGTAATGAAAAAATGGTTCTTTATGTTTCAAAAGTAACTAATGCTGAAATTCTAATTCATGCTTTTGTTTCATTGGGACTTGATTACTGTAACGTTTTGTTTTCTGGTCTGCCACATACGAGTATTGAAACTTTTTAGACTGATGTAGCAAGAATTTTAAATAAACCCAGAACATTTGACCAGATTACACCAGTTTTAGCTTTACTTTGTTTTAAAAGAATTTCATTTAAAACAAAGTGATGTAAAAGGCTAGTGCGAGAAGAAAATAGATTAGCTGCTTGCAACATGACAACAGAGAGAAGAAAACACACCTGAGCAGCATTGACATGTCACTGTATTTAGCAGAGGATGGTTTCGATCCATCGACCTCTGGGTTATGGGCCCAGCACGCTTCCTCTGCGCCACTCTGCTCTCTGTGGGTAATTTGTGTGTGTAAAAAAACTGTTGTCTGTGATTTCAAATCATTTTCTCATTTGCACTTTAGGAGTATGAGTTAAATTGAGTCGAATTGCAAAAAGGAGGTCCAGGGTCAAAAATTCTACCTCTGTAAATTCAGTGGGAAACAATGTGCCCCATGGGTGAACACAGTCACCGGACAGTGGTGGGATTTGATCTCAGAGCAGTAGAAGCTGAGTCAAGGACAGCATGAGAAGCACACTTGCTATCACTAGTCACCTGTCACAGATGCCAGTATTATCCTCCTGCTGTCCTCTCTGCTTGACAAGCTCTAGCCTTTGTCAATGGGACACAGTCAAACCCACGAAAATGACAGAAACTACAGATACAATGGCTTGTGGTAGCTTTCAAAGACAACAACCTGCCACCACAGTCATCATTACACAATGAACGACCACAGTCATGAGATCCTTTATCGGACAGAACTCTATTCTGGAGTAAGGAGAGATGTTGCAGCCACTTCAAAATTAATCTAATCAATGTCTATTTTTTGCTGTAAACTTATTGTGATGGAGGTGGTTACAAAAGGGCAAGGTGGAGATGGGATGGTAGTTTGCATTAGCAGAGGATGGTTTCGATCCATCGACCTCTGGGTTATGGGCCCAGCACGCTTCCGCTGCGCCACTCTGCTCTCAATTACTGTTGTGAGTGTGAGCAACTCCAGTCTGTGATTCATATCACTATCTCATCTGTAAGCATTTTGGAAGTATAAGCTTAATCAAGTGGACCCCTTGCTGTTGAACAACCTCAGTGCTGACATGAGATCGTCTGACACTGCCTAGGACTTGAGGACATCCTAACTGAACTAAAAATTCTTACTTCAAACTCATCTTTACGTCCTGACTTTGAGTTAGCTCCTTATTTTTTAAATGTTATTTTAGGCTTTTTGCATATTATCACTCCTCTACCAGGTTGGGCTTTGTACTGAACTTACCTGAATTTACCTGATTCTGTATTTTGTTCTGCTGAGGAAATTAGTGTAAACTTTCTGCAAGTAACAAGGTACCATCCATAATATGAATCTTCTGTAACATAATGAATTGGCAGTGGTGGGATTTGAACCCACGCCTCCTGAGAGACTGGAGCCTAAATCCAGCGCCTTAGACCACTCGGCCACACTACCACATTAAGTACCTGTGCAACTCCTATGATCCGATCCCTCTCAAATTCTCTAGCAAAATCAAAACTTTACCAGACCACTCGGCCACACTGCCAGTGTCCAAATCGTCAAATACTTTTTGATTTTTCTTGAAAATTTGTTTGGGGTGTGATCGCTGCAGTGGAGCTGTGAGCTTACCTAAGTAGTGTGGCTGAGTGGTCTAAGGTGCTGGTTTACAGCTACAGTCGCTCAAGAGGTTTAGGTTCTACCACTGCCAAATGGCTGATTTCTGGAAGAACTGCTTAAAATCCTGCTTATCTGATAGAACACAGTTTGTCTCCTATAATAACACTATGTCAAAATATTCTAATTTGAAATATGGAGTACCACAACGCTCCGAAATGCAACACCCACAGGAATAAGAGTAGTGTTTACCATGAACCATTGTTAGATTAGGCTCAAAATGATGATGATTCACCTTTCACTATTACCCTGATGATACCCAACTGTATGTGTCTATAAAGGCTGATGACTCTTCCCAATCTGTGGAAATAGACTTTTAACACTAGATTCAACAGGATCGAATATAAGTACTAAAGCAAAGTCAGATCACTGGGGGAGACAGGGCAAAGTGACAGTGTGATTTAACCCAAGCCTCTGACTAGACTGGAGCCAAAGATCACACGCCCACACTGTCTCCATATTTAAAGATTCAGACTAGAGACTCCACATTCTGAATGTTCACCTAAACTGCTTTCAATTGGCAGTGGTGGGATTTGAACCCACGCCTCCTTAGAGACTGGAGCCTTAATCCAGCGCCTTAGACCACTCGGCCACACTACCAGTAGCCACTGTGTCACTGCTATGCTGAGAGCGTTCTCGAATTCTCAAGAAACATTAGCCTGCATTGACATTGACATGATTATTTGACACTCTTGAGGACCAATCTTAAAACTCATCTTGGTGCCTTAACTTTCATTTAGAACCTTATTCTTTTACTATTTCAGGATTTGTAGCTGTTACCATTCGATCACAGGCCTCCAACTCAATGAATCAGTTGTTCTGCTGTTCATTGTTGTTCTGCTGAGGAGATTACTGTAAACTTTCTGCAGGTAACAAGGCAGCATCCGTAGTCTGAACGTTGTCCGAGGTCGAAAAGTCTTTTTTCTAAGAAGTTTCCTAATTTAGTGAAATAACCCGGAAGTATCTACTATGATAAGAGCTGGTCCAATTCTCTAAATGATAAGGAAAGGAGCTTCAGTGCTTCCTATCCATGAAGCATCGTTACATTCTGCTCTTTAACCATAAAGTATGAACATTGAGGACAATCTCAACACTGCTGTGATGACCTTGCAGGGGTTGTACAACACATGATGTGCTGCACTGCTTTTTCTAGGTGAAAAACTGCATCAGCTGCTTGCAACGTGACCACAGTATTAACCACAGCACGAAAGAAAGAAAACATCGCACTCAAGAGCAATATGTCATATCAATCAATATGTCATCGGGCAATGCACTGAAATCATGTTTATCATGAAGCATTGTTGGATTCTGCTGTATACCCAGAATCTGTGAACATGGAGGAGAAACTCATCACCGCTGTGATGACCTTGCCACAGTTGGAAAAAAACCCATGATGTGCTACAAAGGGTTTTCTAGGTGTGAATGTTGCTTTAAGGTGATGGGTGGGTGTTTTTCTGAAAATTTCACGTTCCTGGCTCGACAAATATTGATAGTATTGAAGTACATATTAATTCTTTTGAACTGACAGTAAACGTATCAAATGTGAAATACTCTGGGCTGTGGTTGAAACACAGCAGAGACATGGGAACCCTCATTTTGAGGAGGTTGTAGCATCTTCATGCTTCTGCGACCTACAAGACCAAAGGCTTGAGATACTTGGGTTGCATTCAAATTGCCATTTGCTCTGCATGAAAAACAGCCCTTCACATTATTTTGTATGGGAGAAGGAAGACAATGGGCTCTTCCAATATGACCTTGCATTTGGTGTAAGGTAAGTTGAATGTGTGTCAATTGTTTCTGCAATGCCAAGTGATGTGGTTGTATATTGTTTATCATTAAGCATTGTTAAATTCTGCTGTTTACTGAGTAAAGTAGTTAGGAAAGGAGATTATTTTGACTTTTTGATGTCATGTAACCCTCTCTGTCTTTTCAACACTACAGCCATACAGCAAATAACAAGGTGGCAGCTATTGGGGCACAGGTACATAGTCTGAACATTCTTATGAAATGCAGTTAATTGACAGCGGTGGGATTTGGACCCATGACTCTTCAGAGACTGGAGCCTTAATCCAGTGCCTTAGACCACTCGGCCACATTACCAGGCAGATTCTTCTGCTAAAGCTGGGGAACAATACTTAATACATAATACATACATACATAATAATTTGTATCACTTAATAAGTGATACAAATTGGATATGCCATACAGCCAAATAGCAGCTAATTGTGTTTAATGTTTGCATCATGTCAAAATTTTATTATTACTAATGAAATAATAATAAACTTTATATAGCAATGTAAGAAACATTTGTAAACATCACCACACCTAGACACATACGTTTTGCATTTACTTTTGGCTAGAACATCCTCCATCCTGATCATCCTGGCTTTGTAAACTGACAAAAAGAAAAAGGTAACCTTAAGTGGAGCCCTGTACATTTTGTGTAGTTAAATATATTAATAATATAAATATCAGCATAAGTAAATCCTCATCACTTACTGATGTCAAAGTCAAAATGGGCTTTTGAGGTGTCTGTCCAGGCGTTATGGTGGGTGACAAAGAAGATGCAGATGAGGATCGTGGTTGTGTGGTGCCCCAAAAGATGACACAGGGACAGAGTTGGAAGGCTAGAGGTTCACAGACAAGAAAGTGAAATTTTAATAATACAGAATACAACATCAACACCTCATAACTTTATGAGAGACTTCTGGTACCTTGTGTTTATGTAAACCACAGTTACAGGTATGTGTCCCTCCAAACAGAGACATTTGTACCCTCAGCTGCATCGGCAGCACATTATGGGTTTCACAACTCCAGCACAGCCATCACAGCAGTGTTGAGTTTCATGTTCACAGTTGTTGTGTAAGCAGCAGAATACAACATTGCTTATGGTAAACAAGATTCTTCTTCCTGTGGGTGTCCAACGTGATTTTCAAATGGAGTGCATTCCCCTATGACAGGTCAATGTCAATGTGGGCTAATGTTTCTTGAGAATTTGAGGGAGGTGTGAAGATTGCAGTGGAGCAATAGGTTTGTCTGGTAGTGTGGCCGAGCGGTCTAAGGCGCTGGATTAAGGCTCCAGTCTCTCAGGAGGCGTGGGTTCAAATCCCACCACTGCCAATGAGCTCCATTTTAGAACTGGTTAAAGTCCTACCTGTGACAGAACACAGTTTGTCTCCTACAATAACACTATATTAACATATTCTGATGTGAAATATGGAGTATCACAGGGCTCTGTTCTTGGCCTCTGCTTTTCTCCTTTTATATTTCACTTTCAGGCCAAATTTTTCACAGTCGTGATTTTTACTGCTATGCTGATGATAGATTCTCATAGTTTGGCAGCCGTCCTACATCACATTTGATCTCAACCCTCTCCTTCAATCAGTACATTAAAGACATCACCATGACCACCTTTTTTCACCTACATAACAGCTAAAATTCAGTCTTTTCTTTCCATAACAGATGTTGAAGTCCTTATTCATGTCTTTGTTTCATTGAGACTTGATTATTGTGACATTTCCTTTCTCAAATCCAGAGAATTTGACCATGTTACACCAGTTTTAGCTTCCCTTCACTGGGTCCTTATCTATCTCAGATCAGACTTTAAGGTACTTACATGCCCATGACTTTAAAACCTGATTGATCTCCTTAAACATTTGCTTCCATCCTGTACATCCTTTACAGAGAAGATTTTTAAGGTAAAGCAAATAGTCTGAACACTCAGAGCAGTGGACACATGGTGGATTGGCAGTGGTGGGATTTGAACTGACACCTCCTGAGAAACTGGAGCCTGAATCCTAAAAAAATTGCATGAGCTGCCTCCACCATGACCATAGAGTAAACTACAGCACCAAAGAGCGAAGTCATCTCAGTTGAGACACTTGGGCTGCATTGAATTTGACATGTCATTGAGCAATGTACTACATTGGAAAATCACATCCAACATCCACAGGACAAATAATCTTGTTTACCATGACTGGTTACATTCTGCTGTTAACCAAGAAACTTGGAATATGAAGGAGAAACGTATTTGTACAACCATGATGTGCTGCACTGGATGAATGCTTTAATGGTGTACAGGTGTTCATCTGCTACTACTAGCAAGTGCATGAAACTGTTGTCTGTGATTTCCAATTATTTTCTCATCTGTGGGCATTTTGGGAGGGTAAGCAAAACTAAGTGGACTTGCAAAATGGACGAGCAGATTGGCAAACTGAACTGTCTTCCTGTGGAAAGTGGAAATGAGATCTGCTTTGAACCCACGGACTGTCTCGAACCTTTGGAAAAACTGTCTTTGAAGCATTTCAGTCTGCCTTCATGGTGAAGTAGTCTGAACACTCACGACAACTCTACAACATGGGGAATTGGCGGTGATTGGTTTTGATCCCACGCCTCTTCGGGAGACTGAAAAGCCCAACTTCACTGCTGTGATGACCATGACACTGTGCTTACAGACTTGAAAGGTTCCCAGCTAAAACTCGTAAGATATGTGGCCAGTTTTGGGACCTTCAGTGCTGAACATTGTTGATTTGTCAGACTACTGGCCCTGTCCCATGAGTTTTATAACTGCTGTGGTTAAACATTTACTTACGAAACGACACCTTGATCCAGGATTTCTAAAATACCTATCTACCTGACTTGAACCTTTTCCCCTTTTTTAAAGTACTGGAAAAAGTTGTGTCACAGCAGCTTCCAGCCCACTTTTCTAACAATAATCTTTTTGAACCTTTTCAGTCTGTCTTCCAGGTCTGTCACTCCACTAAAATGACATGGATTCAGATTCCACCTATGTGTTCCTCTTATTGGTTTTAGTGAAGCTCTTAAGACCATAGATTACTGTATACTCCTAGACTGGAAAACAAATTTGACTTCTCTGGCCTGGCACTTACCTGGTTAAAGACCTACTTATCTGACAGAATTAATTATCACTGCCACAGCGCTGATATTGAGGTATATGTGCCTATAAAGGCTTATGATTCTTCCTAAATTTGTCCACTGTGGAAAGTTGGATGTCTTGAAATTTCATACTGCTAAATTCAGATATTGGTCATTGGCCCAGCTCAATCATATAACAGTAACCCTTGACAACTGATACAATCTGAAGATTTGCACCAGTCCTATCATAATCAATTGGCAATGGTGGTATTTGAACCCACAGCTACTGAGAGACTGGAGCCTCAATCTAGCGTGTCAGACCACTCAGCCACACTACCAGATAAGATTACAGCTTCACTGCTGTGAGGACACCCCTGTTAAATTCTCAAAATCAAAACAGTACTTAAAAATTTGGACGAGAGCATAGGCAGAATAACTGAAAGACTTTGATTGAAACGAAAGTGATGTAAAAGGCTTCCAGCTAACCCCTGCAAGACATCTGGCCAGTTTTGGCACTCTAGAAACCACACCTTTAGCAAATTGGCAGTGGTGGGATTTGAACCCACGCCTCCTGAGAGACTGGAGCCTTAATCCAGCGCCTTAGACCGCTCGGCCACACTACCATGTTAAGTGTGTGATTCCTATGATGACACTCTCTACGTCACTGCTGGGATCACACCCCTGTCAAATTCTTTAGAAACATCAAAACAGTATTTTAAGATTTGGACGAGAGCATGGGCAGAATAACTGAATTTCATTAAATGTGCTGCAAAAGAGAAGTGCAAACAAAGTATATTATTTGCTCATCAGAGAATGCACTTCATTGGAAAATCACATCAAAGACACCCACAGGAAGAATCTTGTTTACCATAAAGCATTGTTGCTGTTTACCCAGAAACCCATGCTGGAGTTGAACAACCCATGATGTGTTGTAGGCCTACTGGGATTTCGAGGTGTGACTGTAGTGTTATCATTCTGGGTGGGTGTTTATTTGAAAACTGTTATGAAAACTTGTTATAAGTGTGCACAACTGAAGTCTGTGATTTCTAATTATTTTCTCATTGTTTTCTTTTTGGACTAAGCAAAATCAAGTAGACTTGCAAAAAGGAGGGCCAGATTGGCAAACTCTTGGTAATTTTTAAGTGGTAAGGAATAAACCCAGGTGAAAATGTGTCTATTTGAAGGCTTACGTTGTACCTCAATGTTCCTCGAACCATTTTTGCACTACGGCGGGGCGTATTATCAAGCAAAGATAACATGCTAGGCTATGAAAACGTAGCTAAGATAGCTTTCATTTCCATCAAATCTGTGGAAGCAGCACAATCTGTCCAAGGGTAACAGACTGACTTTGTCATATTACTGTGTAAATGCATCACAGATAGAGAAATTGTCATAAGAGTGCTTTTAGATAGCACCATAATCTTTTCCTATTTTAGACTTTGTACCTGTTACCATTCTACAAACCAAAGGTGTGCCTCAGTATATTTTTCTCTGAAGCTCATTCAATGGTAAAGGCAATGGTGGGATTTGAAGCCATACCTCCTGGGAAGCTGGAGCCTTAATTTAGCACCATAGACCACTCAGCCACACTACCGGATAAATGGATGAGAGCACAGCTAGAATAACTGAAAGATAACAGAAAGACTTCCTTTGAAACCAAAGTGATGTAAAAGGCTCCCAGCTAACCCCTGCAAGACATCTGGCCAGTTTTGACACTTTGGCCTTTACTCTAGAAACCACATCTTTATCAAGGGTCTCTGCCCTATGTGAAAAGGTAGCAAAATGGCAGTGGTGGGATTTGAACCCACGCCTCCTTAGAGACTGGAGCCTTAATCCAGCGCCTTAGACCGCTCGGCCACACTACCAGTAAGCAAAACAATAATTGTCAGCATTGAAGCTCCAAATATTGGCCAGAGGTATTTGGAGAGCTTAGTTAGTAGAGGGTCCAGTAGATAGGTGGTGGGTTTAGAAACCAACATGAGTTTAGACAGTGCTTCCAGAGACAGAGTCTCAAAATTTGTTAAACGAAAAGTTAATAGGGACTCAAGTAACCTCAAGTTACTTACAACATTAAAATATAAACCAGTGATTTCCTAATTTAAAGGAGATGCAAATGGGAAACAACATGCCCATCAGGTAAACACAGTCCATTAGCAGGGGTGGGATTTGAACCCACGTCTACTGAGAGCCTAGAGTCTTAATCCAGCGCTGTTACATGCCTCGGCACACTAGCAGCTAAAGTGCATGATTCACTGCTATGATTAAGCATTTTTGCATTCTGCTGTTTACCCAGAAAGTGTGAACATGAAGGAGAATCTCATGCTAGAGTCAGACCAGATTGGCAAAATCTGTCTTTGTGTCCAGATATTGCAAGTATCCAATGATGTGTTGCAGTTTTCTAGGTGTGAATGTGGCATTATTTTCATGATGGCTGGGTGTTTATTTAAAACCTTCACAATGTGTGTATGAACTATGAACAAGGAGGAGACAGGATGTATTTAGTGTTAACAGACAAGAAGTACAACCAGGATATGTTGCATTGGGTCTCCTAGGTATGGACATGGCCTTATTAATGTGTGGGTGAGATAATCATTGTTGCACTGTGGTTGGTCAGATGTTTACTCACTCCCCTATTTAAACAGATGCTTTGACAGTTATCAAATCATAACGATGGCAGTTTTACTTGTTTTGGAGGAATAATACGCGTGTGTCAGACGTGAGCGCGTTTTCAGAGACCGCAGGGATCTCCTCATGGAGAGTGATGCTTGGCTGATAAGTCGCTTTCGGCTCCCAAGACATGTCGTCATCGAGCTATGCAACCATTTAGATGTCCGTTTGAAGAGGGAAACCAGACGGTCAAGCGCCTTACCTGTACCCGTGCAGGTGCTCGCCACGCTGGGGTTTTTGGCCACCGGGACCTTTCAGCAGGAGATCGGGGACAGGGCTGGAATCTCCCAGCCAACCATCAGCAGGACGATGCCAGCAGTGTTGGCTGCAATAAAGTCCCTCTCCCGAAGGTACATTCGGTTCCCATATACATACTTGAAGGTTTACTGTCTCCTCATAATCCTAGCTATATGTCCAGATACTCCAAATATCCAATGAGGTGTTGCACTGAGTTTTTTAGGTGTAAATGTGGCATTATTATTATGATGGCTGGGTGTTTATTTGAAAACTCCACACTGTGTCACTTGTCACTATGAATGATCAAGGTAGAACCAGAAACTGTTTTGAATTAGCAGAGGATGGTTTTGATCCATCGACCTCTGGGTTATGGGCCCAGCACGCTTCCTCTGCGCCACTCTGCTCGTAAGCTTTGTAATCAGTGTGTGCAAATTAACTCTGTGATTTAAAATAATTTTCTAATGTGTAAGGTCTTTGGACAAAATCAAGCAGACTTGCACAAAGGAGGGCCAGATTGGTAAATGCCTACTAATTTGTAAGTGGTAAGGAATAAACTACCAGGTGGAAATGTGTCTATCTGAAAGCTTACTTTGTCATAATAATCCTGGCTTTGTGTTCAGATATTTCAAGTATCAGGAGATATAGATGGCAGTGGTGGGATTTCCTCAGGAAAGGGGAGGGAAGTACTGAAGATCCAGGATGTCATATTTATTCTCCAGCTGTATGCTGTACTGAGGAGGCGCAAGATCTAGACTTCAAGTGATATAGATTTTTCTTTTAAATCTTTTTCATGTGTCCAAAATACGTTTTCCTGCTAACCTGTCCACGGCAGTTCAACGTTTATTCAACAGTTCAATTAGCTTCCTACAAAGGTACAACTGCTTCTTCTCCAACCAGGGGGCATGTCAGTCTTCATCTACTGCTGGTAATACACTGACTAGTGCCTCATACAGCCATAAATCCCAACTATATTACAAACACATAAAATTATTCATTCATTTCATGTGCTATGTGGATGTTTTTTGTGTTTTTTTTTTTTTTTTTAGTTTAAGGGTTAAGGAGTAAATCTGCTCAGATGTCTTGCTACGGAGTCAGCTTTGTCAGGTTTTCTGAACACCTTTGTGCTGGGCCAGGGTGATCGTTGTCTCTTTTTTTTTGCTGTTGCAGTGCTGTACGGATGGACACAGACTTGGACCTGCGGATCACGCCAGACACAATGTCCATTCGGAAGGTATAGTCTTTGTCCACCTTTCTTGGTGTGATCACAAACTGTTAAGCTCCTTTGGAGTACTGATGTTTGTGTTGTTTTTGACCTTGCTTTGTTGTTTCTGTTTCTCTATTAACTTTACAATTATGGTCAAGTGCAGCTAGGAACTTCGTCCTTTTTGTAGCATATTTCGTGTACAGAGAGCGAAGGCTCTCAAGATGCACTGTATGAATGCCTTCTGTAGTTTTTTCTAGTTTTTTTAGGAGTGTCTTGTCGAGGACTATCTTTTGCAGCTGTGCAAAGGCAGCAGAGTTTGGCTTGAGCCAGGTCCGCATGCTCTCTTCCTCGGGAGTGTATGGGGGGATGCTCACACCTTGTCATCATCTCCCCACAAGTCCAGCGGTGCATATTGGTGATGTGGTGAGGGAGAGAGTTCCATTTCTCCTTCAACCTAGCCGCGTTTCCTCTGCAGGTGCTAGCACAATACCAGAGATGGTTGGTTATCATTCTTGTCCAGTCGTATAGCTCCTCATTGTGGGTCTTGAGTAATTTCTTCTTTACAGATTTAACAATGTGCCACAGGTCATATTCATGCTTTATGTATGGGTGTATTTGTCGCAGGACCTTCTGCACAGAGGGGTGGCAGTCGGTGGTAACTACAGAGACAGGTACACCATATTCTGCCAGCTGTTACAGGCATCTCTCCATACCTTCTACCTCAAGCCAGTAGCTTCACTGTTCTTCACTTCTGTGACTGAGACCATCGCCTGCTCTACCACCAACTCTGACTTTGTATCAAGCAGAGAATAAGTTCCAAATGTTGCATTGTGGCCAGTGCAGCACATTATGGATTTTACGACTCCAGCATGGTCATCACAGCAGTGTTGAGTTTCATGTTCACAGTTGTTGTGTAAGCAGCAGAATACAACATTACTTATGGTAAACATCTTCTTCTTGTGGGTGTCCAATGTGATTTTCCAGTGGAGTGTATTCCCCTATGACAGGTCGATATCCATGTGAGTTAATGGCTCTTGAGAATTTGAGAGGGCCACGACGATTGCAGTGGACTGATGCAGATGTCTGGTAGTGTGGCCGAGCGGTCTAAGGCGCTGGATTAAGGCTCCAGTCTCTCAGGAGGCGTGGGTTCAAATCCCACCACTGCCATTTTGCTACCTTTACACATAGAGCAGATAGTTAGAGCAGATAGAGACCCTTGATAAAGATGTGGTTTCTAGAGTAAAGGCCAAAGTGTCAAAACTGGCCAGATGTCTTGCAGGGGTTAGCTGGGAGCCTTTTACATCACTTTGGTTTCAAAGGAAGTCTTTCTGTTATCTTTCAGTTATTCTAGCTGTGCTCCCGTCCAAATGTTTAAGTTCTGTTTTCGTTGATACCAATTGTTTGTACAATAAAACAATGATAGGCTAAATAGCCTAACATGACATCTAATTATTGCACGTTAAAATTTGAAATAATAATAAATACAAGCAGAAATGTGTGTTTGCAAATTAACCCATGGCAAAGTTGTGTAATTGTTTTTGTTTTTTTCCGATGGGTGTGACACAACTGGAACAAGAATTAAAAGCATCTGGTGAGATAATCATTGTTGCACTGTGGTTGGTCAGATGTTTACTCACTCCCCTATTTAAACAGATGCTTTGACAGTTATCAAATCATAACGATGGCAGATTTACTTGTTTTGGAGGAACAATACGCGTGTGTCAGACGTGAGCGCGTTTTCAGAGACCGCAGGGATCTCCTCATGGAGAGTGATGCTTGGCTGATAAGTCGCTTTTTGACGGTCAAGCGCCTTACCTGTACCCGTGCAGGTGCTCGCCACGCTGGGGTTTTTGGCCACCGGGACCTTTCAGCAGGAGATCGGGGACAGGGCTGGAATCTCCCAGCCAACCATCAGCAGGACGATGCCAGCAGTGTTGGCTGCAATAAAGTCCCTCTCCTGAAGGTACATTCGGTTCCCATATACATACTTGAAGGTTTACTGTTTCCTCATAATCCTAGCTATATGTCCAGATATTCCAAATATCCAATGAGGTGTTGCAAATGTGGCATTATTGTTATGACGGCTGGGTGTTTATTTGAAAAACTCCACATTGTCACTATGAACGATCGAGGTAGAACCAGAAATTGTTTTGAATTAGCAGAGGATGGTTTCGATCCATCGACCTCTGGGTTATGGGCCCAGCACGCTTCCTCTGCGCCACTCTGCTCGTAAGCTTTGTAATCAGTGTGTGCAAATGAACTCTGTGATTTAAAATAATTTAATAATGTGTAAGGTCTTTGGACAAAATCAAGCAGACTTGCACAAAGGAGGGCCAGATTGGTAAATGCCTACTAATTTGTAAGTGGTAAGGAATAAACTACCAGGTGGAAATGTGTCTATCTGAAAGCTTACTTTGTCATAATAATCCTGGCTTTGTGTTCAGATATTTCAAGTATCAGGAGATATAGATGGCAGTGGTGGGATTTCCTCAGGAAAGGGGAGGGAAGTACTGAAGATCCAGGATGTCATATTTATTCTCCAGCTGTATGCTGTACTGCGGAGGCGCAAGATCTAGACTTCAAGTGATATAGATTTTTCTTTTAAATCTTTTTCATGTGTCCAAAACCATAATGTCAAACAAACGTGGAATTCTTGTTGTTAAAGAATGATGGCTGGAGTCGCAAGCTGCTGTTAAACCGTGCATTTATTTACAGTGTACAATTATAATAACGGACGCCCAAATTACACCCACAATGTGCTTCCCTGGCATGCGTCACTCACTCTCTCTCGAGCTTGGTGTTGGCCGGGGCATTATATACCCTAAGCTCCTCCCCAGCCCAACCAACTCCCAATTAAACCACAGACTACTATTCTGCTCCACCAACTACCTCTGCAATAAGGTCCACAATAGACCTGCAAAACAAATACACATTTAATACATTCCCCCATCAAACATTCTTCAATCAATAATAAATCACCACAAATAAGCAGTCAACTAAAGGTCAAGGCAAAAACCCCCCTACCACTCAGGGAACAATGGAATGAACCTGCCCAACAGGAAGCTGCCACCACTATATAACACAGCCCACTTCATTTGCTCTGGATAGCCCTAGGAGGAGAGAAGGAGGGAACCACAAGCAAACAATGCTAAAATGAAATAAACTTTACTAATAACTATATGTGTGTGGTGCATTTCTTTTATGTTATTGTCGGGGAGGGATATGATGTATGAACGTATGTCCAGTGTGGTGCGTGCACTCACCACGGAAACAGAGGGGAAACATTTGTTTGTGTATGAACCAGAGTTTTACCATGTGCCCCCATTTAGAGTGACGAGGCCTTTGTCACACATTCTCTCTTAGAGACAGTTTCCAGACCAATGGTGTCACAAATCTCAAGAAATGGACTGCACTCGTTACCCGTGGCAAAACTAGCTGCAGGGATAGAAACGTTGCACTGCATCATTCCTCTCACCAAAGGCTGTGAATTCCAGGTATACTCGTGGCCATCAATGCATTCTGTCTTGACCTGCAGTCCAAATACACTTTTCCTTACACTTGGTGGACTGGCTAGACATTAACCACAACCCTCCCAGTGACACACACAAAAGAGCTTTAATAAGTGTTGGATGGACACAATGCTCACACTTCCTGTCCTGAAAGAGATTTAGTTCCTCATCTACCACATCAATCAAACTCTCATTCTCATCACTCATGTTTTCAGAGTCACTCATTCTGAACTCCTCATCATAGTCAGCATTTGAGCCCTCCTCCATTGAACTGAACCTCTCAGATCCCTCCCATTCTTCAGCACTCAAATATTCACAAGGTGGTGGTGATGAGGGTCTGAATTCCTTAACTGGTTTTCCATAAGAGTGATCATGGGTAAAGACATGAGTGAACTGCATATTGTCTGTCATAGTGCCTTGATTGCTGTATAGCTTAGTGGTCACTGTCATTTCCTGCTGACCTTGATCTGTCTGGGTACTCACACTGACCCTCTTTATAGTTTCCAGGTGCTCCTCAACACTGTCCCTCTTCATTATTATTATTTTTAATCCAGTTAAACTGACAGGTGTTAAACATGTGATGATGATTAGAGGGGTTATATGTCTTGTAAATTATGTGAACTTTGTAAGTGTTTCATGTCCTCTTTAACGTTACCCAGTCCTTTGAACAAATCAAAGAGGTCCTTTTCAGTGTTGTTGTGAAGTCCAGTGTGTTGGGTGTCTTCCTGGTGGAGTAAAGTCCTGTCTGGCTGTGTTGCTTCTGCTCTTGATAAAGGAACGATGCAGGTCATTGGCTGAGGACAAGACTGTCAAGTAACAGTAAGCCTTGACAACTGAACAAATTTGAACAGTTACAGCACACCTGTGACTTTCAGAGTTAATTGGCAGTGGTGGGATTCGAACCCACGTCTCCTTAGAGACTGGAGCCTAAATCCAGCGCCTTAGACCACTCGGCCACACTACCACACTGCTGTTGGCTGGATCATGGAATTTCATCGTGTTCTTTGACAGAAACTATAGATCCAACAGCTGGTAGTCAAGATAGCTTTCAGCGACAATACCGTGCTGCAAGTGGGCAGTTAATTACATGATGAATGCAAACTGGCATCAGTTTTTTAAACACAGTAAAACATACTGTGACAACCAGTGGAAGAAAATTTGGGTTCACCATGAAACATTGCTTGATTCTACCGTTTACCCAGAAACTGAACGTGCAGGAGAATTTTGTGACTGCAGTGATGACCTTAACCCTTAACTGCATTTTCTAGGCTTCAACATGGCTTTATTATGCTGGAGGGGTGTTTATTTAAAACCTTCACAATGTGTGTATGAACTATGAACAAGGAGGAGACAGGATGTATTTAGTGTTAACAGACAAGAAGTACAACCAGGATATGTTGCATTGGGTCTCCTAGGTATGGACATGGCCTTATTAATGTGTGGGTGTTCATCTACTATTAACAAGGATAAGAGGAGCAGGAGTTTGTATTAGCAGAGGATGGTTTCCATCCATCGACCTCTGGGTTATGGGCCCAGCACGCTTCCTCTGCGCCACTCTGCTATATATTACTATAGCTATAGAGTATTAAGAGGACCCGCTCCAGCCCCAACATCCAGCCCTTATCAAGTCAGTCAGGGGAGCCACTACTGAAGCTAAATTAGCGCAAAAGCCTCTGTAGTAAACTGCCAGGAAAAGCCATAATTATTGGTTGGAAGAATGAAAGCCTACTATTAACAAGTATAGGTGCAGCCAGATGTGGCATTTTGCATTAGCAGAGGACGGTTTTGCTCCATCGACCTCTGGGTCATGGGCCCAGCACGCTTCCTCTGCGCCACTCTGCTCTGAAATATTGCTAGAAGGGCGTGCAACTGCAGTGTGTGATTTCAAAATATTTTCTCATTTGTATGCACTTTGGGAGTTTAAGCAAAATGAAGTGAACTTTCAAAAAGGAGGACCATATTGGCAAACTCTTTACCTCTGTAAATCCAGTGCAATGTTCCCAAGTGGAAATGAGATCACTGGATTTGAACCCAAGGATTGTATTTGTCTGTCTATGAACTTTTTTCAGTCTACCATCAGGGTCTTTAACTCCATTTGACCACTGGCAGGTAGACCTCAGTCTCAATGAATCAGTTCACACTAGTAAATACAATAAAGTAAATGTTGTTGTGGTAATATTTTCACTTTAGTCAAGAAAGCAATGAGTGTATTCCCAAAATATTTTAAGCCTTCAACTCTTCTCTCATTCTTCTGCTGCCATGCCTGCTGCCTAAAACCCACAACATCTAGTTCTACTCTTGTTCATATTACAGTTTAAAAGCCCCACCTCCACCCCAACATCCATCTGTCCACATTCCTCTACGACAGGGGTTTTCAAAGTCTGAAACTGTGGGGCTCCCCTCAGACAAAGGTAAAACGGTGCCCCCCCCTCACCACACATTTTGCTCAATTTCCCGGATGCCTATAGAATCATGATTATATTAATTGATCCCATACATGTGGCACAGAGTATTAAAAAGTTGTCCAACAATGCCACCTCGGTTAATGAGAGCCTAGGAACTCTTAAAGTTTTAGCTTAATATTAAAAATTGGTTAGGGTTCTTACAAGGGAGAGCAGTGTGTCATAACCCAATGACAGAGACTGGAGCATAATAGTGGAGAACAGTATTTTACTCATTACCCACATGATTCAGGTAGTAACAGTTTAAAAATACCCAATGATAGGACAATTCACAAGGGAAGTATCTTGTTAAAACTGCGGGACTGGATCATTCTAAAAAGGGGTGTCTTCATGGTGTTTCTAACTCTCTCCCACCTTTTCTCCTACTCCTGAATGAGGATTGGCTGTTCCCAGTGTCAGTCCTAGTAATCCAATCAGGTTAACTGTCCACGCTTTACTGCACTTTCAACTGGGTGAGCACTATGGGAGAAAAACCTCAAAACACAACTAAAAAACATCCAAAAAGAAACTAATAAGCAAACACACATAAAATCAAGAGCAATTAAAGCAAAGCAAACTAATAAATATACATACAAAACACAAATTAAATCAGAAATAAAGCATAGCAACTAATATGAATGCAAAACAAACGCAACCAAGAATATTCAAATACTCACAATTGAGCCAAGATGGCCTAATACTGCTGTTTGACAGGTTCTGTCCTAATGCTGTTAGTTCCGACTCTGGGAAAGTGGGGAAAACAATAAAATCCCCCAAACTACTGTATCTACGAAGTATCTCTTTAATCAAATTTCACACGTTTAGGTTAATTTATGTGATCTCCTTTTGTTAACCAAACTGACTCACTTCCATTCACTGAGCCTCCCCTGAAACTGTTTGGACCCCCCTGGTGAGGCCCGCCTCCCACTTTAAAAACCTCTGCTCTTCGAGAAACTTTATTATTGTCATTCTCTCCTGCCTGTGGTGCTGAGCTTGTTGTTTCCTTGAAAGGAGTGACAAGGTCAGAGTCTATTGTACTGTACATAATACACATAATAATCTGCTCCATGGGAGTTGGCTGATTGAAAAGCTCTTATTACTATGCCTGCCACATACATTAAATCTAAGCCTGTTTAAAATGTCAATTTCTTTGTGAACTGTAATTAGATCTGGGGCCATTTACAGCTCACAAAGCAAAAACTACAGCTATAGCAGAAATCAGACAAAACAATGAAATTACCATTTATTAGATCCAGGGTCTCTTTTGCGTAAATGCTCTCAGTGCCTGTGCAACACCGTGAGCAGAGTCTCAAAATACTCCCCACTGGCCACGTAATATCACACATACAGCAAAAACACAAAAAGTAATATCCACTAAATTAATATGCATGTGTCCTCAACTCTTGCTCTTTCTTCCCAGTCATCTCTTCACTTTGTTAGCTGTATTAGTTCTTCCCCTCATCCTAAAACATTCCCATCTCCTTCTGCTCCCAGCTTCCTGTCACTTTACACACAGGGATGAACATAATGATTTATTTATGCAACACATCTTAAAGCACACAGTTACAAAGTGCTTTGTGTATAGGATGCAGCATTTTGGACTAACTGAAGACAGGTTAGAGAGGACTGAGTAATGCCAGTATAGAGGGAGTTGTGATCATCTAACCCAGGATAGAAGAAGTTCCGTGAGTTTGTCTAGTATAGGTTTGGTTTAGCAATATGTCTCAACAGAAATAAACAAGACTGAATGAGCTTGGTTTCGTGTCAACAGCATAGAAATGGTAAAAGACACCACTGGAGGAGTTTAGCAGATGACCCAGAGCTATCATATATAGTTCAAACAGAATAGGTCCAAGTATCGACCCTTGAGAATGAAGGATTTGTTAGACAGTGAACAGGTGAAAAGGGCAAAAACAATCGGAGAAACAAACTTGGGAGGCTGAATAATCAAGTTCTTAAATCTGGAAGCAGAAAGAATAAAAAATCTCGAATGAATCCCATCTAACACAAACCTAGTCTTAGCTAAGCTATTTTAAACAGCAGGAAGTGACGCAAATCATGTTTGTCAAAGCCCCTAGACACTCAGTGTACATGAGTGGCAAGGGAACTTCCCAGATCATCAGCAGAGCTCATCATTCTTGTCTTTTTCTGCCTGCATCACATCTCTTTCCATCTCTCTCTCTCACACACACACACACACATTGAAAGAGTGTCTTGTTTTTGCCTAATTTCTGCCCTAAAGTCAAATTTGTTGTTTCACACTTCAAGGCCACTTGTTACTCCAAATATTTCTGCTTCAGCACAGTTTGTTTCCCGTTAACAGTACAGTCTCTGCCCGGTGTTCTCTCCCTGCTGTCTCCTGTAAAATCCTCCCCTTCTTTCCCCTTGACAGAGGTAGAGTCAGTCATCACTGAAGGGTGAAAACCTTCAGTTTTACAAGAGAAGCAGTCTGGTTTCCCTCTGTGTTAATGATGAGGTATTTTAAGTAACTCTTTTATTACCAGGTGTCCTTTAAATTAAGTTGAATATCATCAAAGGTCATGAGGTCATTACAGGTCAAAAGTGACATTTCAAACTGAAATATCACCAGTTCCTTTTAGCACTTAGGTCCCTCCATTAACCTCCACCGCCCGTCACCTACAGTATCTCACCCTTGCAGAGCTCAATCTTGGACATTGCTTAAGGATATTACTGCTTTTCAACAGTTAGCTTCACGGTAACAAATAGCCTGAAGTGCTGAAGCGCTTCCCAGTGCCAAAGCAATTCCAGCCGTCACATGTTCTATGTAATTGAAGACCAGTTCTTGTCAGAGAGTAGGAGAAAGAACGTGGACAGTAATGCACAGAGACCCACAGTGTTCAGGCCAGCAGGCGAATGTCTTTATGTGTTTATGGTGTTGTTTTATTTGTGGCTCATTAAAGCTCTACTAGGGTTATTGTTTCATTTAAAACCAAGGCTGTTATGTAAGGTGAATACAAACACACTCTTCACAAGTTCCTAAGCTAAAGACTAAAGACCTAAACTCTAAACATAAGGAATACATCGATCAGCCACAGCATTGAAACTGGTAACATGTCATGAATATTTTATCTATCATTAAAACATTGGAAAAACAAGAACAAACAAACAAATGAAACGGAATGGTGTTATTAATGCTGCGATGGCAAGAACAGTGTGGGAAGAAAGTTAATGTCTGGCAAAAACACCTTTCCCTTTGTAGCCTGGGAAAACTGAAGGCCTTATTATTTTGTAGTTCAAATTTCTGTTTTGATCAGATAACAAAAATGTTGCCACAGCGCTTTGCACCATATGTAAAGTTTTACATATGTAGAGCAGCACCAGGGAAATGATGTTATACTAAAAAAGCCTGAATATATGTAGATGCCATAAACTGATTTGACATGGGGCATTCTGGTGGCTCAGCTGTTACACCACCATTTAGCCTCAGTCCTTAACACAGCGACCTGAGTTTGAATCAGACTCAGACTTTGCTGCATGTCATCCCCCCTCTCTCTCTCTCTCTCTCCCCTAACTGTCCTGTCATTCTCTCACTGTCCCTAACATAATAAAGCCGAAAATGGCCAAAAAAATAACGTAAAAATAAATAGATTGGACATGATTTAGAAAGACACACACCTGTCTATAAGGCTTCACAGCTGACAGTGAATATCATAGCAGAAACCATGAGGAGGAAGGAGCTGTCTGCAGAGCTCAGAGACAGGATGGTGTCGAGGCTCAGACCTGGGGAAGGATACAAAAACATTTCTGCTGCATTGAAGGTTACCAGGAGCACAGCGGCCTCCGTCAGTCTTAAACCTGGACTAGCTTCTTACACACACCAGTTTCACCTGTCTAACTCCTGAGTTATAAAGCTGCAATCACAGGTAGCCTGGGTAGTCCACAGTATTCATCAGGGTGGATGTGTTTCTGCATCCATCCACGGAGTCCCCAATCCTGACCAACAGAGGCAGAGGACATTTATTATATTACTCCACAACAACCACTGTTGCAGTGATGCCAGTGCACATTTTGCAGCTGAATGTCTCCCTAAGAGAACAGGTAACTTTTGCCTCTAAAGACTGGCTGATCTCCAGGTCTCCAACATTTCAACTCGAGTGATCTTAATTTGATTCACAAGAGAGGTTCCCTTCTTTCTTTTTTTTTCCCTCAGCCTCTTTCAGATTGCTCCTGTGTGCTGGAGCACCAGCAGCTCAAGATCTATGAGGAGAGGAAATGTAAAATTTACAATCAGCCCTGGGTGTGTGTGTGTGTGTGTGTGTCAGTGACAGTCCACTCAAGTAATGATTCAAGGGAATTATTTTTTAATGAGTGTATACATTGTTTATTAGGAAAAGGGTTAGGGTTGCAGATTATATACATTTGCTCACAGACTGTCACTCCTCACCTCCTTTTCTTTGATGATGAACTGAATCTTCACCAGGTCAGTGTTCTTTATACCATTTATCTTACGTTGCACGCTCCAACCTGTGTTTCTCTCCCTCACCTCAGGCGCTCCTGATCTGTAGTGAGTGAATGGCCCCTCCCACCACAGAAGATCTAACAGAGGCTGGAGGAGAGTGAGGTCTCTGAATACCGGCTTCCTTTTTGTTGTTCTGAGGATGGAGGTCTGGCGGTCCGGTTTTCGTTTTTTATTTGTTAGAGAAAGTGGAAGTTAAGCGAGGCTGAATCAAATATTCGGTAAAAGGTTGAGGAAAAGACAAGTGAAGTGTTGCTCATCCAGACCACTGAACTGAAAATTTCAGCAGCTAAACTGAAAAAAGATCGAGATCGGGGTAAGACAATTTTATAATGAAATGTCTTGAATAGTTTTAGTTGAGTTACATTGAAATGACATTGCTATATTGGTACTTTTAATGCAGTAAAGGTACTTTTTCCACAACTGACTGCAGTTGAGTAGATATTCATTGTAAACTATCATGAGGTGTTTAACTGCATTTTGGTTTAAAAAACAGTGATTTGAAGACGTAGACTACAGGTTTGCACCTGAAATTATTTTTTATAACTCAGTGTTTTTGATTTTGGCTGTGACATGTTGTCCACTAATCAGAAGGTTGGTTGTTCAATCACCGTTCCTCTAGTCCACATGTAGAAATGCCCTTGGGCACGATACTGAACCCCAAATCGCCCCTGATGTATCATCAGTGCATGAGTGACTGTGTGTGATAGAGATGTGCGGTCTATATAGCGAGCATTGTATGAACGTGTGTGTGAATGGGTGAATGTGACTAGTGGTGTAAAGTGCTTTGGGTGGTTGTTAAGACTCGAAGAGCTCTATATAAATGCAGCCCATTTACCATCCTCACAGTAATACTAACACAATATGTTAAACAGATAAATAATGGTTGACTCTTCTGTTTTTAAAAGGTACTGTTGGAGAAAAACAGTCCAGGTCTGGGCTAGAGTCTAAGTCTAGACCTCTTCACCAACACTTAACTTTCTACAAAGTTGCACATTCACTGTAGTCAAAAAAAAAATTCAAAAAAGAAGTCACTGGAGATGCTCAGAGTCCAATGCAATAGAATTGAATCTTTTACAAGAATAAAATCAGATCCGGATCTGAACTGAAGACAGAGTGCCTGTGCACCATCATATATAGTTAAGTAATCCCTCCTTCTTAGGTGGGCTCTCCATCTATTTTTTTATTTCAAGTGAACCAATCAATGCCATGGGATCAATGGTGTCCAGCCCCGTGTGGAATTTCCCAAAACCAGGAGTGCCAGGTTATAGTAGTGGTGCCAGGTGTCCAGAAGTCCCCTATCTATCCCCAACCTGGGGCTCACCACAGTGACTCAACACCAATACTCTCAGGGCCCTTCAGACCATTTAAAAAAACTTTTTCTCTGCAAGTTCCATTCTATAACAAACTTACTTCAGCAAAGGATGGTTCACATACAACTAACCAAACTATTTCATTGGATATATAAGTTTAACATTCAATATATTTATAATGCATGGTATATTTAAGTGAAATTTACTACAACAGTACCAGAGAGGATTAATTGAGGACTACATTTGCAGTTTATGTTTCGCAGTGTATGATTATACTAATTCTGTAGTCATGTCTCAGAAGTGATGCAGTGAGGATGATTTAACAGAGCTTTAATAACGTATGGGAGTTCTTCAAGCACATAAATAAGTTGATCCTCTGCTGTTGATTACTTAAATATGCTGTTGAGTATATAACAATATGAAGCATTTGTTGAGATGTTTCAAGAGGATTACTGCCTGAGGCTGTTTAGAATTAAACACATTCACTGTGCGACATGCCCTCTGTGTGTGACACTAAATTATTTGTATCATTAATCCCGACCAGACTGGGCCTCATCTCCCAAAATCATCTTCAGGCTAAAAGGATCTTAGTTCGTGGAGTTACAATGGGACTAAGATCATCTCAGCCTCTAATTAACTTGTTACTGTCTGGATAAAAGCAGCTGTTCAACTTTGCCAGAAGATCATTGGCACTAACTTGAATGATCTCAGCCAGGTTTATCCAGTCAGAGCCACTCATAGGGCAAAGGTCATTTCAGTACACCCCTTCCATGCAGAGTTTCAGCTCCTGCCATCAGGAAGCAGGTATATTTTCCCTAGGAGACAAATCAAAACTGATTATTTGACGTCATTTTCCCCATGAGCATTTCTGTTTCTAAACAAGTTATTGGCCTAGTTGTCGTTGCAGTTAAGAAATACAGATCCTCTTCGTGCTTCACATCTTACTGTAACTTATGATGAAATATACTGTATGTTTGGTGGCTTTATGTATCTATTTATTGTATTATTTATGATGTTGAATGGTTGTGTTGACTACTGTTGCAAACCAAATTGTGTAGCGATAGCAAAAACGTACATATAGCACCTTTAGGAGGATGTATTTGAGATAAAGCACTTGTAACAACCCACCCATTGATAAATACTGTATTAAAATATTGTCTCCTTCTTACCTGTATTGTAGCTCACCTTGGATCTTCAATTTGAGTGATTTCTTGAACAATATTTCACAACATACAATACAGTGTGGCTCACAGACGTATCTTTGTCCAAGAAACTGGAGAGATTTTCACAGAGCAAGGACGGTGAGGTGTTTGCAGAGGTCGCTGCGCAGCATAAAAAAAAGCATGTTTAATGGAGTGCGACCTCCTCCACCACGGGGCTGGAGAAAGTGGTGAAGCGGGCGTCACTGCTCAGCCACCCTCAAAACGTTCATGTACAGGAAGACCCCCTCTATAACCCAAGTTTGATCATCCTGACAGAGCCTCAAGGGATGCACAGAAATGACTACAACCTGATATGTTCCACATTTTTAAAATAAATATTACAACCATAAATGGAAAATCATAAACACTTTTTACCTAATGTTCTTGTAATTTACACAATGGTCAATTGCACTCCACAAAGTGGAAAAAAATACTGAATAACAAGAGAGTTGTCAAAGACGTGGAAAAGCACAGCCATCAATACCAGACCTCATTGCTGGAGTCCTTCCACAGCTTGATCCTGTGTTACACCAAACAATGAGCATGGGAATGTTGTGCAGGTAATACACTGTATAATTCATTCTGTAAATTCTTCTAATACAGTCACTGATGAGTGGTATGATGACAGAGTATGTGTCAGAGTCTAAGTGTAATTTAACTTCCCTATTCTCTTATTATAGGTCGTATGTAGTAGCCATGCACCATAATGAGAATCTGCAGGACAACCTCTGTACAAGACTGTTTCCAAGATAAAAAAAAAAACAGGGGAACAATGCACTGTGAAGCCTATAAACACAGACCCTTCAAACAGTAAGTTGCAAAAAAATTATATATAAAAAAAAAAAAAAAATTAACTTCAACTTTACATCACATTTTAACTATGTACATGGAAAGTATGTATTTGACCAGGACCCAACACCCTAGAGACAGAGATGAGTAAAATCCCTATCCTCAAGAACCTCTCGTTGTAGTGTGAGAAGCCTTCAAGAGGAATTGAGTGGTCTTCATGACAAGAAGAGCACTATAAAATAAGTCATATTAACCCACTGTATCTCAAATAAAAGCACACCTCAAATTATCACATTACTGCTGTAGTAATGATGTTACTTAAAATTTTATTAGTACATGGTTCAAATTCTTTTAGATGTCAGGCATCAAATCCATTCACAGCAAAAGTTTATTTCTATTTTTTGCAGAACACAAGGCAACTATTCTTGTTGTAACTAGATTTTAATTATTTGAATTGAGTTTAAAGTTTGTTTTTACTGAAATACACTGATCAGCTGATCAGACAAGACCAGTCTTTAACCAAACTTTAATGAAATATTAATGTTAACATTCAGAGAATAACACAGTGAGATAATATTCATTACATTTTTCTAAAAGATTTAAAAAGCGATGCTTTCTGTTATTCCATAAAAAATGTATCATAATAAAATATTTTTAAAAAAAATCAAGCAGCAAAGAATAAAACATGACTGCTTTAAATTATATCGTGATATTAATTGAGATAAAAGACATTAATGTTTAACACTAATACTTGGCACAGACAATGACATGATTTGTTGTACTTGAATTACTTGAATTCATTAGATAACCTTCAAGTTTTATAAACTGCTAAACCGGATTAATCTGATTCACAGTCGTTGCACATATAAATGTCACTGCCATCATTCTGTGCAAAACACACGAGACATTCAGACTTCTTCTGTCTTGAATATCTGTTCACGCAGACAATTCAGAATTCTTCCTCTTCCTCACTTTCATCTTCATTTTCTGCTCACTCTATTGTTCTTTACATTTTTTTGTTATCTTCTTTTGCCTTCCTTGGAGAGAGATGTTTCTTTTATGTACTCTTTTCCTTTCTTCTTTACCACTGTTCACTGCAAAGACCTTTCATTTTACTTTGGATACGCCACAGTTTAAGATTTCAGGACCTAAACGTAAACACAAATGAAGTTTGCTGGTGCCGTTTAAGTCTTACTTGAAGGTGAAACAAAATCCAATCAGGGTGTAAGGATTCCAAGGTCCATAAACAAAGACAAAACCTCAGGGACAAACACAGGAGCACAAGGAAACATCAAGGGAGACTAAACAGAAGAACGAGGAGGAAACAGGGAAAACTAAACAGATGAACTGACAAAGACGGAGGGAAAGACGGAGACTTAAATACTCAAGGGAGGCTGGGTAATTGGGAACAGGTGAAACACATCATGGTGAGACAGACAATCACAAAAGAGGAAAAACTATACGAAGGCAGGACGTGAACATCCAACAGACACACAAGGTAAGTCCTTTCAAAGTAAAACAGGGGCTGTATGAAAGTATTTGTGTAAAATAAAAATGGAAACATATTGGCTACAGTCGGTCAATAAAAACTTAAGTGAACTGTTCATTCTACACAAAAAATAATCACAAAGCATCATTTCTTCATCAATCTATCGTCTTAGATATTTGCGACTTAAACCATAATATAAGGCAGCAACCCTGAGGAGGTGCTCTGGCAGTATGGTCTCCTGTTTTGCAGTGGACACATGAACCCTCTACATTTAAGTACACAAGTGTGATGTGTTAATTTCACCGATTACATTCATTACTGCTGGACTAAATAATAAAATCATGGTCGAGAAATATTCTCTTATCGCCCAAAACCTATTCTTCAGAAACCCTGGGCCTGAAGTAACAGTGGACGAACAACTGGTTCCATTCAGAGGTAAATTTTTACTTTCATATATGTAATGTAAGTGATTTTCACTGTTAATTTTATTATGTATTGCTGTAATATCGATTTAAGTGACTGTTTTCGGCGACACTGATACTAATTACTGATGGTAATCTCTTTTATCGAAAGGTCGCTGTCCTTTCCGGCAGTATACGCCCAGTAACGGCAAAATATGGCATCAAGACATGGGTGGCCGGTTTACGCGCGATCCAGCTACGCTTGGAAGATGCAAGTCTACGCAGGGAAGCCGGAGGCCCAGAAAAGAACCAGGGGATGCGAGTTGTGCTTGATGTGACAGATGGACTGAGGGGGCACAATGTCACATGTGAAAATGTCTTTACCTCTTATGAACTCGGACAGCAGCTCTTGAAGAGGAAGACCACCGTGATTGGCACAGTTCGAAAGAACAAGCCTGCTCCCACCTGCACTGCTTGCATCACAGGGGAGAGAGGCCTTCTCATCAAAGTTTGCCTTCACCCGCACCACCATTCTAGTTTCTTACCTCACAAAGAAGAAAAAAGGACAAAGTAGGCGTGGACAATGTAGACAAGGTGATTGGAAGGTACAGCTGCAGGAGGATGACTGCCCGCTGGCCCCTGATCATCTTCCATAACATCATCGATGTGTCTTCATACAATGCCTTCATGATATGGAACGAGATCAACCCTACATGGATGCTTGATAAGCGGAAGAGGAGAGGTGTTCCTGGAGCAGCTGGGAAAGACGCTTGTAACTCCATGCATTGAAAGAAGGGAGCATCTCCCCTGCACAGCAGGAAAATGAAACGAATATGAAACCTGGTCAAGTTGATTTTAAGCGGCGACCAGGACAACACAAGCCTCGAGGAAGGCTGAAGTGAGCCCGTCAGTGGACTGTTGTCTGCACTTCCAACAGACTGGACCTCGGCCTAATGTTGTGAGTGTTTGTGCCAACCATGCCCCAAACAGGTTTGAATATGACCAAGGCCATGATGCTCACAGCTCTCTCTCTCTCCCCCGCTCTCTTGTCAGACACTCATTGACACACACACACACACACACACACACACACACACACACACACACACATGTTGGCATTGGGATTGAGGGGTGATGAAATTAATGTGGGTCACCTGATGGTATTTTGTACTCGCTATGCACCAAACATCTGTGAGTGATGAGATATAAACATTACTCAAAACATTTTCATACTAATTATTCTGTGCTAAATGAATTTCAGTCTGAGAGAATCTCTTCATCTTGACCTATCACATCCACATTTGATATTCATTGATCATCATTTTAATGAGCTACCGCTTTGAATACATGAAATAGCCAATTTATTCTTTTTAAATAAGGTGGAAGGAGTTCAGTGGATGCCAAACCTGGCCTCAACATGATGATGCTGAAAAGAAGCCGGGAGGAAGAGCCCACTTAGAATGGATGTGTGACTCTCATGTTGGGCTAATATGGACAATATGTCCAGAACAATCCTCAAACTCTGAAAATATCTGAATTTGTAGGCATGGGGGATGGAATGAATGAGATGGATGTTGTCACTGTGGCTCTTGTTTTTATGGTGGTTGGCCTATAAGACCATTGGAAGGCTCCAGTTACCTACTACTCGACCAAATCCTTGTCACCGGAAACACAGAAAGTCCTAATTGGGACTGCGTTGTAGGACCTGCATGAGCTTGGCATTAGAATGGTGTGCGTTACCGTGGATGGGCACACCTCCAATGTTAGCACGTGCAACCATGGTGGTTCCAGCTAAACGCGAAAACCCTCTGGAGCCCTTAGTAACCTTTTTTTTGCACATCTAGTATCTGGTGAGCGGGAGTTTGTGATGATGGACAGTTGCCAACATGTTGACGCTGGCACAGAATATGTTGGAGGCTCACAGTCCAATAACCAACACCGTTGGCCAGGTCAACCACACATACATTGCTCATTTGAATGATGTCCAAGCAGAAGATGGACTCCAGGCTGCCAAGAAGGCAACAGACAAGCATATGGATTCCCAAAAGATGTGACAGTAGATAACACTGAATTCACTGAGGTAAAACTACATACAAACAGTGTTTCATATCAAAGTTCACAGGCCAGACTGCAAATAGTGCCTCCTTTATGTTTTAAAAATTAGTCAAATCCCTTTTCATCATCATGAAAAAGGATATTGTCCAAGGTGATGATTCAGATCCTTTCAGTTAATGCAAACATTAACTTGCAGATGATTGACAGGCTCTTTGATGTAATGACCAGCCCAACCCAACAAAGGGTTCAGAGCTCTCCTGGTTTCTTTGAACTAGACTGAAAGGAGAGCTCTTGATCAGTTTAGTAATGAAAGATGGCGCACTTCTCCGCCGATCGAAGAGGTCTTTTAAAACTGTGAAGCTTGTGTTTGTATGATGAGTTCACATGTTCATGATAATGTAAGGTCATATGATGCCCTGTTCTCTTGTTCTCTGTCCTCTGATCCTTTTGCTGTTTTGTTTCTGTTGAGATTCTTCTGTGTTCACTCTGTCAGTTCATACAGGTGTCACAATGGTATGTCTGGCAATGTGTTCTGTCCAAATATTAGTCCTAGTAGTGTTTATGTACTAGAGGTAAATAATTTCTTTCAAACACTCTGACTCTGATTTACACTCCTGTACATTAAGGGAGTTAAGGGAGTTTCAGGTAGAGGTGTATGTTTGTCAATGTAAAAAACAAAACAAAAACAAAACAATGAATTATATTGTGTTGTTGATTATTATGACTGTATTGTGATGTCAGTAAAAGTCAATGAAGTCAATAAAAATTAATATAAAAATATTGATTTTGAAAATCTATTACTTGTTTTTAAAGCACTTCATGATCTTGCATCTGCATCTATCTCTCAAATGCTTATAGTCTATGAACCAGTACCTGCCACAAGACTGTGAAGTTGTTCTGTTCTCTCCAAGTGCAGAAGTACAAACCTTTGGTGAGGCAGCGTCTAGGTTTTGTGGTTTGAAACGTTGGAACAGTCTGACCTGAGAGCAGCCAGAAGTGTATAAATCTCTCCTCTGGGCTTTAGAAATTTTGTTGCTCATATTGTGATTTGTTTTCATGTCCAAGAAAGGGGAGACAATCGCAGTTGGTATCATACAAAACTGGACTGTGACATGAGAGAAAAATTCTGCAGTCATGTTTGAAATGTGACTCCTTAGATTTTAAAAAGCTGATATTTGAGGTGTGAAGCAGGTGGGATAAGTGGCTATAAGAATGAGATTGCACATGCAAGCAGGTAAAATGAGTTTCCTCTGCAGTGTGGCTGCGCTCAGCCTTAGAGATAGGGTAAGGAGCTCTGACACCCAAAGGGAGCTCGGAGTATAGCCGCTGCCCCATCACAGGATGCCTCCTGGGTGCCTCCCAATGGAGGTTCTCCAGGCACGTCCAACTGGAAGGAGGCCTCAGGGTAGACCCAGAACACACTGGAGAGATTATATATCTCACCTGGCCTCGGAACGCCTCAGGATACTCCTGGAAGAGCTGAAAAATGTTGCTTGGGAGAGGGATGTCTGGTCTATATTGCTTGGCCTGCTGCCACCACGACCTGACGTCGGCCAGGTGTAGGAAAATGAGTGGATGGATGTTCTCATCTGACCTTTTCAAAACAGTAAGAGCTCCATTCACTAGTACCAGAACCGCTCAGGTGGAAAGGAAGTAAGTTTTATAGTATTAATTTTGCATAGGAAAAGGAAGTCAAACATTAGTGTCGACAGGTGTGGTAATGGCAGGTGTGAAAGTCAGTCTGTAGAGTAGTTTCTATGGAAACAGATGTCAATTACATCCATGTTTTATATTGCATCTGTCTGTGCTTTCATGCTCATTGTGGTGCTGATTTAGTTGTTGCACTTGTCAGTGACAAAGGATGTTTGCAAAGTAGACTGCTCATCTTCCTGTGCTCTTGGACTTTATTCTGACACAACGTAATCCACCTATCAGCCCCAGTTAAGACCAGTAATCAACAAGTTACACCTTGTTTGACTAATCTGTACATCTACAAAATTGTTGCATGCAGCCCTCTATGTTGCTTGGGGTGGACTCTTCTTCCCAGATTGCCCTTTGTTTCTGAGCGTGGTCCAGAGTGCTGGTTTTTATTATTTTAGTTTTGGGTTGGGGATCACTGTTCATCCCTGTTTTCATCTTGCTTCAGTTTAGTTTAGTTTTCTTCAGGCAGGTTAGAGGGATTACCTGGGTGCGACAGCCCATGGCGGCTTGATCTGCAGCCTCCCCATCATTTGTTCTTTTTGGCTGGGATATCCACCCTTCGTTTTGTGTTCCTTTTGTACTTTGAGAACAGTTTATTATGTTTCAAATAAGCTGTTTCTCCTTCCTTGGCAACTCGAAGTCTTGGCATCTTTTATATGTTACCGTCTGCACTTGAGCCTGTTGTTTGTTTACCAAGGTTGCAACAAGAGTGAAAATGACATTTTGCGGTTTTAAGGGGAACTTTTTACAGATTAAACAAATTAGATTTTGTGTCCTTTGGACAAGTGCCGGCCGATAAATCGTATTACACGTTATCACATGAACATGTGCAATAAACATATTGCAAAAGACTGAGAGAAATGCTATGAATTAGAAAAAAAAACAATTATTTACATGCATTCACACAGGGTTTAATGAACCGGGGGAAAAAAATGCTTAACCTTATGCTTAATGTTCATTACCTTGCCTTCGGTGTATTACACACACACACAGCAGACAGCACAGAGGTGGCAGTGGAGGCCAGTGAGAAGTGACCCTTTTACTGGAGTTGACAACAACAACAGTCGTAGCTCTGTGAATGTCATCAAAAAGTTTGGGGGTTAAAAGGCAATTATCGTGCTTCATCACACCACCTATTCAACAAGATTTAAAGATGTAGAAAAGCTACATTTTCTACTTCTCCTATCCAACAGTTTGTTTTACACAACCACAGCATGTTAACAATATGCTAATAGTGAATTGTCATGAACAAGCTAAAAGGAAATCTTAATGTGTGTAAACTGCAGCTTCATTTTTTGTTGCTCTAGAACCAATTTGGTTTATTCTAATCCTGTTGTAAATTTTATTTAAAAAGTAACATTTGACGGTGGAGGAAGTCATACAACCTGCATATACACACCATTTACTACAATTATCGCACCACAGATCATTGCAATATTGTCATTAATATTATCACACATTGCAGATTTTCCTCATATTTTGGACAGAGCCAGGCTGGCTGTTCCCCCTGTCTCTATTCTTTATGCTAAGCTAAGCTAACCATCTACTGAACCAAGCTACATATTTACAATGTTAACGTGAGTGGTATCAATGTCTGACAGCACTAAAGAGAGTAAGTCACACAATTAATTTAAGATGTTCAATGCAAATGACTTAATTCAAGTGTCCATACAGTGATCGATCAAAAATATTGAAAGATCTCATTAATTGATTACATATGTACCATCACAGTGAGGAAATCCATGCAGGTTTTCAGGTTTGACACAAACACTGACATTTATTTAGATCTATGCCTGTAGATAAACACACCACACTGCCTTGCAGGGTAGAGCACCAGCAGCACTTTGCCTCACCGGGGACTGAATTTGAGTAGCACTGCATTTCCTAAACAAGAAGTGTCTCGGCCTCTCAAGTAGAGAATCATGTCAACAGCAGGTCTGAAAACAAAAAGCTTACTGTCCCCTTCGATCAGTCTCTGGATCGGAAAATTGCCACCGTGTCCCCAGATAGTACTCAGCCAGACTCCTCACTTAAACCTCTCAGACTGGAAAAAGATGAAGAAAACGAAACAAAACTGTGGTTCTCTCCTCCTCTGGCTTTCATTTTTTTCTCCCTCTGTCTGCTCTGCTCTCATTTCCTTTCTGAATAAACCTTTTATAGAGTCATATTTGTGTTGTTGCATTTTTACTGCATTCTATTCAGGTCATTATCAAATTTTAAATATGATGAAAAGTTAAAAAGCTTTGCAGGTTAGACAGATGATCCCAGCTGTGACTGGAAGCAAATCACCATTTACTGTGTTATGGACAGTCAGGCGTAGTTTACATGAAGTGTGAAAGCATGTAAATGTATAGGAACAGTATGGGGTTGTGTTAAGTCCTTGTTATATGAACAGTACCATTTGTTACTTTGCATTTCTGTGTGGGTGCATGTTGGGTGTATGTGTAAAGGGATTTATCCACCATATGTGTATGTGCAGTGTGGATGTAACCCTGCATAACTGCATGGTTGATGGGATTCATAAGTGTTCTGTTCTGCCTATTTTAAATGTGTCTACTGTGTGTGTGTGTGTGTGTGTGTGTGTGTGTGGGAGTGGGCATCTGCTTTCTGCTTGCCACCTGATCTTGAGTGTGTGTGTGTATGTTTTTGCACCAATGGTGTGTTGCGTTTCTGAAAAGTACGTGTACTCTAGTCATGTGTATGTATCCAAGTGTGCATGTTGTCACAACCTGGCTCATAAGGCCCTGACAAAAGCAAGAGACACACCGTTTCCAGCAGCCAAACAGAAAATGTTTATTTAACAATCTGAGAATATTTAAATATATTTAAATACACAACGCAAAACACAATAATCGTTTACTTAATTTAATAATAGTTTACAGCCTGGTACAAAAAACTGTTTTGGTCTCTTTAACTAATTTCCTCCTTCGTGACAGCTGTTTATATGACTTAAAAACTAAAACCTTAAAGTTATGTATAATTGAGGGAGTGGCCTCTTTGAGTGACAGGTGAGTGAGCGTATACTTGCCACAAAGTGGCATGCAGTGAAGTCTCTGCACTGTCAACATGGTGACGGCAGAGCAGCCCATTCTGAGCTTCAAAACCACTTATCATCACTAAAGTGTACCTCATGAAGAGAGCTAATAAAAACAAATGAAATGGTGTATTGCTGCTGCTCAGTGGGTTAGAGTGTTAATTAAATTCTTTATTTATGATGCATTTACACAAAAAGTCAGCCTGTTAAAATTGGACAGCTTGAGCTGCTTCCACAGTACCACTGTTGGAACAAATGTTACATAACCTGCAAAACGAGCCCCAACAACTGCAAGAGTGACTCCACACAGAGTTACAGTCCATCGTGGAATGGGAGGGTGTAGGGGTCAGATAGGAATTGGGCTTTAGAAAGACTCAGATCAGGGGTTCAAGTCAAACTGAAGTTCTTTGAAGTAATGTTCCTACCTACTACACCACAACTACTGCTCTGACAGAAGACTTTTACAGGCGCCAAATGGAAATACCTTGCCATTACCAGACCAATCTACAGAATGTAATTTCTAGAGCTAAACCAAAACATTTGCTGGGCTGTTGTTGGCCCCCTGCGTCATACATCTGACATAAAAAGAGCAGGATCTAAAGGACAGAAAGAATCACTCTTAAATCCAAGAGCAAGATTATTTTCCTGTTAGATCCTGTCAAAACACGACTGGTTGCAGTGGGTAATGGGACTATGAAGAAAAACATGATAATCAACTTTTCACTGATAATTTTATAGAGCCTGTGTCAATTACTATATATTCCCACACAATGAAGTAATTGAATACCTTATCATTACGTGACACAAAGAGAGCAGAGTGTTGGTTCTCGGACATTTCCTCTGGGCACCCTGACCTGGAAAATTTGCCTGCTATAGCCACTTTGATGCCTCAGCAAACCTGGCAATGGGTATGATGCCTCAGGGAACATCATCACAACACTGTGCATCTGTCCATGCTAAGTTAGCTCACCTACAGTAGCTACCAAAGTTGATAAACTGCCTTCGCCCGAAAGGCATGAAAATATAATTTCTCCTCTGGCTAGGAGTGCGTGGACCCAAAATGAGGCCTCCCATATGACATTCAGTACACAGAAATAACCATGTGAAAATCTATACCAGAATTAGAGATGACAAGCGTTTGTTCAGTGTGATCGTCATCTGTGGAAGTACAGCATCCATTCTAGTTATCATGTGCAGTGGAGATCCTTTGTGTCTACCTTGATTGAATGTAGGATGTTGGAGTCACACCCAACGCTTGTCTAGTTGTCTCCCTGCCAACAATGCCACTTATAACCATTAGTTTTACATACACAAACTGCTGTCTCTTCCAACATGAACTAAAAGTGGTCTAGAACTAATATACACGTGATCCTCAACTGGTGGGTCGCGACCCAAAAGTGGGTCGCGGATCGGTTCTGGGTGGGCCCCGGACAGCTGGTCAAAAATAAATAAATAAATAATATTTGATGCGCATCTGATGTTGGAGCTGTCTTTTAATTTGAAAAATATATATATTGACAGGCATACGTCAGAGACGTGCGCAGCCTAGCGCCGATGCCATGGTAACCATTATTTGATTGTGTTGATGTTCGGAGGCAAGATGGCAAAGTGTAAATATGACCCGGGATATTTAAAATGTGGATTTTCGTACATCAAGGATAAAAAGGAATAGAAACCCCAGTGTGTGATATATAGTGAAGTGCTTACAAATGAAAGCATGAAACCGTCCAAACTGAAGCGGCATTTAGAAACGAAACATCCAAAGACAAGCCGGTGGAGTTTTTTCAACGACGACTTCAGGAGCTGAGGACATCACAGAAGTGTCTGACAGCGTCTTGCTCCAAACAAGAACAAGCTCTCCGGTCGTCTTACCTCGTAGCTCACCATATTGCGAAGGCCAAAAAAACCCCACACAATAGCTGAAGAGCTTATTTTACCTGCCGCCATAGACGTGGTAAGAGAGGTGCTGGATCAATCAGCAGCGGACAAGCTGAAAACCATACCGCTGTCCAATGATACCATAGCTCTGCGTATTGAAGACATGTCTGCTCATATTAAACAACAGACCGTAGCCTGCGTCCAGGCAAGCCCTTACTATGCTCTACAGATGGATGAATCCACAGATATAGCTAACCATGCTGTTTTACTGTGGGACGGTGATTTACAGGAACAGTTTCTCTGCAGCAGAAACCTCCCCACCACTACAAAGGCAATTAAGTCATGGCTATTGTGTTGGTTGAATTGTTTGGAGCTGGGCAGGTAGCAGGTACAGTGGATTTATAAGAACCGGTTGCTGCTGTAAAGGTGAACCAAAAGAGTAAAGGTGCTGACCGTATCAAAGAAAACATTAACCAGAAAGAAGCTAAACACTTCTCTAGAGCTGAGGCGAACTGCAGAGGAGGTGTAATTCATCACTTCAAGCACACTCTTTCACATTTACAATGCATTTACATTTTTGGTAATTAAGTGAAGGTGAACTACATATGAATATAGACAGACAGACAGACAGACAGACAGACAGACAGAAAGACAGACACACAGACAGACAGACAGACAGACAGATAGATAGATAAACAGGCAGACTTTGGAGGCTCTAAAAGGCATTGTGAATTACTTTGTCTTAAAGTTGGCAAATGGCATGCTCCTTATTTATATGAAGTTATCCTAATTCTGTCAGTTAGCAGCTACATCCTTTGAGTGTTTTGTAAAAGGGCTCCAGAGCTTCTGTAATTGTTCTATTCTTTGTAAATCCACAGAGGAAAATTCTTTATACAGAAATCCAGCTCTGTTGTTGGCTCAATCTAATTTTTCAGAACACTGCAGTCCATCAAATTTGCAACAATGCAAACACAGTAATCACTGTGTCCAGAGAAAGAGTGCAAAGTTGTTCTATTGCAAATCCAAAGAAGTCCAGTTAGACTAAATTTCCTCAAGGAAATAACTATATATTCTGTAAGCATTATTTGGATAATATCTGTTGTAATATGTAGTAATTATATAACAAAGGGCTTCTGAAAACTTAAAGTTCTTAATTTTACAAAATGAAATAGAATGTGTAGATTAACATCTGAACAGCTAGAACACTGCCTTGTGTTAAAGGGATAGTTCGGGTTATTTGACACGGGGTTGTGTGAGGTAGCCATGCATAGTCGGTGTATTACCTGTGTCAAGGATCTTCAGATGGGCCAGTAAATCTTCTTTGTCACCTCAATACTTAAGCAAATACTCAAAAACGGAATAAAAAACAACAGCAGAGCAAAGTCCAGAGCAATCCTTGGGATTTTACTGTAATATACAAATAAAGCAAAACAGAGGCTTGGTTCATGAACACAGACACTGGCAAGAGTGAAACTCTCTTCACCTTATTTATATCTTGTTGATCCACTCTTCTGGGTATAGCTGAAACTTAGGTGTCGTTAATCACTGTCTGTATCAAAGCATTATTCGCCGTGGGGCTTCCCCGCCACCCTTGCCTGGCGCCTTCAGGGTGCCACTTGATGTTCACCTTTTGTACATTCACCGTAAATATGCTGACCCAATCTCCTGCCTTCATCCAGCCAACTCAGCACTTTCAGGGGGGAGTGTCTGTAGGTGGAGCTGGGGCGGGCTATCCAGAGTTCATACACAGCTCCAAACTCCTGCCGGGGAGTCTAATGTAGTTCATGGAGCAGAATACATTGCATGGAGTAAAATACACAACACCTGCAGTAGATTCAGATCACACTACATTCGCTGGGCATTTTTGTGTCTAAGACATGTTTTTTCTGCTAGCTCCGTGCACAGCAACAGGTCACTCTGCTGGTGGCCCCGTCTTCCCTGCTTCCTCTCCTAACTGATCTGAATCTACTACAGGTAATACATGTCTATGCATGGCTACTTCACACAACCCCACGTCAAATAACCCAAACTATCCCTTTAAAGCTCTGTGTGTGGATTTCACTGGCTGACTTGAGTTGCAATGACTGGCTGCTTAGTGTCACGTGACCAGTGCTGTAAAGGCTAGAAAAGCTGTGCTGGTTCAAATCTCGTCAAAATCTGATAATTCTCAATAATTTATCTATAAATTATGGGTTTGATGATGACTTTAAGTAAGACGACTTCAGGTAAGAAAGTAAGACCGACGTCCAGGTCCAGAAAGGATGGTGTCGTGGTCTGGATCTGTTCCTTTGAATGACCTCTGATTTATAGTATGCCGTGTTACAGGATTTCTGGACAATAATGTCATTCAAATTCCCTAGGAACAGAAATAGACATTCATTTCCTTCTGCCCCTTGAAGGAGACGAAGTGAAATATTGCCTAGTGTAGCTTAAAGTACCAAATACTTCTATGGAAATTCAAATGGAGAATTCAATGGTCCTGACAGGTGAATAAATTGAGAAGATGTGAAAGGAAAGGCAATGACTACACAGAGAACAGAGAGGTCTTGTAGAGTGGTGTAAATATGAATATATCATCATCATTTCAACACAACCTTTTGTGTCTCTTTTAAGGATTATGCGATTATTATTTTGATTTATAATTCACTGATGCCTGTTTAATGGTTTTCTGTTGAGTCTTGATCACCATGTACCCAAATGTGCCCCTTGTTGTGCTTTTCTGTTTTGGCGTTCATCTGAGTTAATGTTGCGTGATGTTTTGTCTCTGCATTTGATGTAATATGAATTCAACAAGGAAAGGAACACAAGTGAGCTTGAGGGAATCTGGAGAAGGAAAGAGATGAGATGAGACTGAAATGAAAAAAGACGGCAGAGATGTTGGACATAAGATTAAAGTTTGGAACAGATTTAGTTTTAGTACAAATGAAAAGGATGGAGAGAATAATGGTTTGGAGGAAGCAGTGGGAGAAAGAGAGAAGTGTCATGGCTCATGTCCAGCAGGTACCATGGGACACAAATGAACATCTTTGTCCTCACACACAGCCTTTTAAAATCAGAGGCTATAAGCTGATGAAACCAGCCACTGAACATCCAAGTGAGAAGAATTGAAGTAATAAAACTGACAGAGAGAGGGGGTGAATGAGAAAAAGAAAGACAGAAGAAGCAGGAAGCCGTAAAGTAGTAGCAGAAAGAGAGGGGAATAGGGTGGAAGAGGAAAAAAAATGGTCAGGGAAGAAGAGAGGTAGTGTCATGCTAACTCAGAAGACTCAGGAAACCAATATAAATAGCAATTTTCTGCAGAAACCTGGAATCTCTTGTGTTTACTTAATATAAAGAATATAGGACCTCGAGGTCCTTGTCAAACCCTACTGGGTAAGTGTGTTGAAAAATGTTTCTACTGACATTGGTCTCTCAGTTTGTGTTATGTTGTTATACACGTATGTGCTCCAGGAAATTCGAGAAAATCACATGGTTAGAAACAGGTAACAGTCTAACAGTGATATAGCCATACACTGGATAAATTGTAACGACAATGACTTCATATGATGAATGTAAAAAAACACCTTCACACTGTTTTCACACTGGCAGCATCATTGCAGGTTGAGATGTGTCACAAGAACTTCTCAGATTCTTTACTTAAAGGAGCTATGTGTAAGTTTTGTTATAAACAGTTCAGCATCAAACTTCATTCCTTTACTCACCAAGAGCTGTTTACAGCGGTGGAAAGCAACACCAGTGTTAACTCTTGTCTCTATCACGTCTTTTCTTCTGCAAAAATTAGCATGCTAACCAGCTAGCCCCCCAACTGTCTCATCACTTTCTGACAGCAACTAACTGTAGCCTCCAATCTGCCCTGAAGAGGTAGCACAGCTCAGAGAGTGTTATTAAATTCTTGTATTATAAAGAAAACGATGACTGAAGTTCTTGTCAAGCGACAATCACCACCACCTGCTCTTGGCAAGGAACCATGTTTGCCAGTAGAGAAAAATTACACATATCCCTTTTAGGGGTCCGCCCACCACTCTTCTTTGCCCACAATGGTGTCTTCTGTTTCCAAATTGTGTCACAACCAATCACACTTTTTGCTTAGTTCATATGGGGTATTCGTTTGGACAGCGCTGTTATTTATTTATGAGGCGTTACATTTAAGTATTACTGTTAGAAAGTTCAGTTGCTCGTCCCGCCTCAGGTTGTCCTGTCTGCAGGTAGGTCTCTCGTCCCGCGAGCGCACTATAACTTTACTGTCTTGGACTGCCTTATTAAGTGCTGATACAACAATGTAAAAGTATGGCATTACAAGTGGAAAGTCAAAGTCCTACTTAAAACTACAGAAGTATTATGAGCAAAATGTATTTCAGTATCGAAAGTAAAGGAAAAAATATTTCCTGTGGCTGATAGTATTTTATGTGTCACATGCTGCTTCCCAGTTCCCCTCGCCCTGTCCCCAGCCCTCGCTCACTTCTCTTAACCAAGGTTCTCCTCTTACTTTCCCCCTGTCCATAACATGTCCCCGGACTTTTTTCCTGTCTACATTTCCATTTGCACACCTGTTCCACATTTGAAATAACCTGAGCTTCCCATTATATATACCTGCTTCGTCACCAGCTCCTTGTCAGTTTGTCTGTTTGTGTTCCTGTGTGTTTTCCCAGTGTATCTGCTACCAGCATTTGTCACCTTAACCTACTTGCTTGTCTGCAAACCTCGGCCTAAAGGCGGGGTGTGTAAATTGACAGGATTCTATTTTTGCCATGCATTTATGTTTTATGTATCTTCATCATCATGGATCATGTGGAAAATTAGGCTATTATTAATGCATGAGGGCGAATCATCCTTAATTCACTTTAATAGAGATACCAGCATGCATGATAATCTTGCCATCACCATCGGAGCGTGACACCGTAATATCATAAACTTATGTATGTATATTCATATTCTTATTAATAGGAATTATGATAAATACAAGCTAAATCAAGTGCTTTATAAATGATGTATTCTTAGCTCAAAAAAGTTTAAAAACTACGATCCCCTGAAAGCCATGGTATAGTTCAAAGAGGAATTATATGTAAGGTTAATAGCTCAACATCCACACTCAGAGTCAGAGTTGTAAGTGTTTCTAAAGCTTTTATGAGCTTTTAAGAAGTTTTAAAGTCCAAGTGAACTCACATTAAGTCATCCCTTTTTGCAGTCTACAATAATACCAACATGTTATTTAAATGTATATATTTTTATCATTACATGGAAGACAAAAGGTCTTTGGGGACATGTCAGAAATGCTCTTTTTCATCTCAGCTGGCTGGAGGGGCGTGTTGTTTTCTGTGTTTGATTGACAGCAGCTGGCAGGATGTCAGAGTGCCGGTGTTACACCGAAGGGAACAAGAGACAAAGTGAACAAACTTGTGTTGCAGCTACATGTCATGTGTAGACAGTGTCATAGTTGTATTGAAAAGTAAGGAGAAGACCAAAATCTAAGTGACATCTGCAGGCACGTTTACATGTTGTTCAATGTGCTGCAGCTGAACAGGTGATTAGTTATTTAGCCTGCAAACGGATGTTAGCAGTGCACTATTCCCCAGTGCATGATTGTTTGGTGGCTTGTTCAACAAGCTGAGGTGCAGGATAAGACGTGTATTGCTATGTGTAATTTAGATAACGAGACTTTAGCAGGAAATCTACAGTCTGTGGCTGTAGTGGAAAAGTAAAAAGAAAAAACACTTTTCCTTGACTTCGATGGAAAATGTCATAAGGTTGAGGAAAGATGTGATGGACAATGAAACATTCATGTATGTAGTTTTTTGGTATGATGATGACATTATGAATATACTGCTGTTCTTCAAGACGACTCCTAACTAGATCTGAAGAGGCAGAAATCTATATTTATGGATTTTGAGCTGAGCCAATCATATTAGAATTTCCATAAGTTTCAATCATAAAATAGATACTCTGGGGTTTAACTACAATTCTGTTACGCTTTAAAAGTTGCTGCCAAGAGGAAATGTGGGAGGTTATTATCTCCTCTCCTTTTGTAAAGGACGGTCCAGTGTTTTCTATGCTAAAGAAGATAAGATAGGAAGCAGTGAAGCTCCTTTCCTTACCATTTAGAGAATTCAACCAGCTCTTATCATTATTGCCACTTACATACTTCATTTCACTCAGTTAGGAACCTTCCTGAGCTAAAAAGACTTCTTGACCGCAGCCTGTGGCTCTTGTGTAGCAGCTGCTGTTCAGCTCAGTGTTACCATCTGCCTATGATATATTACTGATGTCACTGCTTTATGCAAGATTTGATTGGCTGTCCATCTATGCATCTAATGAAAGCAGTATTCTGTTGAATAAAGTCAGTTAACTCTGCAGTAGATAAATGTATTTTTATCAGCTCCGGCTCTGGGAGGCAAACACAACATCTGGGTGAACATGCTAATTTTCGCCCCTTTACCTGCTGTAATGTCTTTCAGAGCACAAACACTGTAGACACACGTCACCTGTCCAGCATGGTGCTGTTAAACCAGGAGCACTGCACTCGAGGATGAAAGAGTGAGCTACAGCCCTGAAATAAGTTTTAAAAACACACAATCACCGATTGAAGCGTCTCATACGGAGAATGAGACCTGACAGATTGATTTTACCAGTTTGCATGGTGGCTAGCAGCTCACTCTTCCTCCACTGCGTCTGTGTGTGTTTCCTGTAAGTGCACATGATGACATCACACTTTTATTAGCGGGTTTACCCACGTGTAAAAAAACCTGCTTATACCTGATCATTTTGGTGGAAAAAGGGTATATTATAGTCACTCCCCAGCCTGTGTTGTATCTGTTGTCACAACCTCAACAACAAATATTACTTATTCTTCTGACTTACTGAACTATCACCATAAATCCTTTTATACTCATTCTGCCAACAACACACGTAGCTTTACCAATTAGTAGCACTGCTTAGACTCTAATCAATTTCCACAGTAAAGAGATTTGAGTCAACATACATGGAGTCTATATAAGCTCCTTTCGTAACAAATCTGTTCTCTCTCCTCTTATTAGGAAAAGCTGTGTACAAACATTCTGCCAGCAGCTTCTCATTTTTAGCTGGAGCTCTGTTCAGCCAAAGATTGTTTACGAGGTAAAAGAGGCACCACTCTGTGAGAGTATTTCTGCAGTCCCCTTGTCCCCTTACCTTGTGCTTATTTACAGTCTGTGTTTCCCTTTGTCCTGTGCAAGTTCGTCTTGTTTGATACAGAGAGCCAAGCCATTCCTCGCCTAAAGTCCAAGTCACGTCAGGTTCTTTTGAGTTCTTGTTTTGACCTTGTTATTTCTGTCACGCAATTGTTTTCCTCTATCAAGAGCGATTTTTGTTTGTACTTTGCTTAGTAGTTTTTTGCCTCCTTTAAAGAGTGATTTTGAGTTGTTACTTTTGTTACCTTTTTTGGATTCCTCTGAACGAGTGATTTTGTGTTGTTACTTTATCAATAAAAGATTGTTTATTTTGTACTTTACGGGTCTTGAGTCGTGCATTTGGGTTCACGTCCTTGTTCAGTCTTGACAGCAGCTTGGTGAATTTAGGCTTGTTCTGTTTCCACAGCGACCAGTTCCAGATCTACTTTCCGTGCCTGGCTGGATTAACTATCAAGTATTGGCTGTGCGGTTGCACATAGCACATAGCGGCCAAAGTTCAACCATCGTGGCGAAGCGCGAGCTATTGTAAATAATGGGTTTCAGAGAGCAGTGGTTCCATCGTCGAGTTCTGTCTTAAAGACCCATTATTCTATGAATATTTATAATGTCTGTTTATATTGACCATTGATCTGTTATTCTTATTTAACTCTATGGACATTTTTATGCTGCTATTATAAACAGTGGATTGCTGCCAAACTAAGTTTTGTTGCATCTTGATATGCAATGACAATAAAGTATCTCTTTAAAGTGTGTGTGTGTTTTCAGTGTTGGGGTATTTAATACATCCTGATGACTATAGTTAGATAGATGGGGATAATGAGCTTTGGGAAAAAGTGGACACTCAGCCTGTTTTATACCCTAAAGTAATTTTCTCCATTTATCAACCCTAAAGCAGCTTATTAATGGATGTGAAGATGTACTGTATGTGTGTGCCCATGTTGTATCTGTATGTCTGCTGCAGCTCATAGCTTAATTATTTACTCATAGGTAGTTAAAAGTTTGGAAACTTAATGTGTGTGTTTGTGTGTGGGTGTTTTCATTTTGTCTCATTAGCCTGTAAGTAATCGCTGGCTGATGATTCATTATCAGCTGTTTGTGTGTACAGGCTCTAATAAATGTACACTACACTTTATTATTCTGTAAGTGTTTATGTCTACGGGTGTGTCTGAGTTTGTAAAAGCAGCCATACACTGGTTCATATTAATAAGCTGTTGAGATGTTTTATTGTGGGTGTATGTGAGTACTTGGCTAATATGAATATTGTTTATCGTGAATGACCAGAGGTACAAGCATCATTGCATTGTTCCACTCTTGCTTAACTCATAATGCTTAAACTCAGATATTCAAACGTACTTTGTATTAATTACCTTTATGAATTTAAGGCCAAATGTGGAATGCCACTGAAACGTATGGAAAAAAAAGAGCTCTAGGAGGTCGGGAAATATCAAGTATTGTTATAAACTGATCACGTCACACAATGTTTTATGATGAATGAAAGGACTGTAATCTCAAACCCCTTGTCTTCAGCCTTTAGATCAATTCTTGTAGAACAAGGCTAATCACTGTAGATCCCAGGAGAGAGCTGGTGTCAACAGCTTTCATTACTTTTTATTATGTACAAGGACAAAAGTTCAGAATTAACAGCGTAACCCTTAACCAACAATAACAAGTTTGACCAATCAGTTTAACAGCTAAAATGTCCTCAGACATCAGTACCATTTGAGCAGGTATTGTCCGCCGCCGGTCACACAGCTAACAGACTGCGCACCGCACTAACCCACAGCATGTCGACATGTTGCTATTTCTGAATGAAAACCAGTGGACAAGCTTTGAGGTTTAATGCCAGTCTGACTCTATTTTGTGAGCAGGAGCCTGGCTTTTCACACCAGTAGCACATTTCTCCGCCGGTCAAGAAGCAATTCTTCTCCTCTGCCCTTTTTTTTTAAATCACACGTAGAGCTGATCTTTATAAAAACCTCATGAATTTATATCATGGAGTTTTTTATGTGTTCTTGAGTAAATATGTGATAATCTGCCAGGATTCTCTCCTGCTCAACTGTCTCACTCTATGTTTAGACACTCCAGATTGTTCCTTAACTCCTGTGTATTGGTATGTATTTTTTTAATGGGTTACAGACACTTGTCTATTCTAAATAATACATTTTAATCTTGTCGGTTAACGAGCATCTGCTACTGGTTAGAGAAATATTCAAAATGATCATCTCTAAACAGGGTTTTGTTTCTATTTCCCTTTATCATCACAAAAGTTGCTTCATGAGCTGCAGTGATGGAATAAGAGTGCAAAATCATAAGTGATGTCAGAAATATCTTCAGGAATTAAACAAACCTAAAAAGACGTCATGTATTCAGTGTCATAAACCATTCATCTGCTTGTTGGAAGCTGTGGTTTAAAGATTGGACACATGAAAAGCTGGAAAAGAGAAAAGTCAGGGTGCAGGCCCCCGCGATAAACGAAAGGTGTCTGTATTCCTGTAAAACTGTGGCATTGCGCAAAGTTGGTGGTCAAACACCATCAGGTTTATGAACAGTCAGAGAGTAAACAGTATATGGTCACTGTGGACTAGCCTGTATTTTATGATATGCTTGACAGTTGAACAGTGGGTCAGGGATGGATCCTCGGTGGGTTGGTGATGGGACTGTGGCGGCCTGGGACTGCCTGGACCCATTTCACAAAGCTGAAAACTTTGATTTATGTACTGTTGATCCAGAGGAGTTCAGTGGCCATTAAGTCTGTAAGTGCAATCAGTTACAGCTGCCAGGAGGGCCAGGAAGGTCAAATGCAACAGCCTTGACAGTGAAGATAGCCTATAATGTTTAGACAGAGTGACGAAACCCACACACACACACACACACACACATACACACACACACTGGATATAGTCTCTGTTGTAAACCGCTAGTACACAAGTGATTTATTAGTTTGCCTTCATGAAATATTCATACTGAAGTTGCTGTGAGATCTGAGGTGAAGGAACACGCAGGAAGGTTTTACCTCCTGTGTAATGACCCACTAGACTTACTCTTATCAAGGGTCAAATATACCTGAGAAGTTCAAGCAGAACCACAGAGGAGAAAAATCCCAGAGAGTAGATAGGCAGTAACAAGCAGAGTTCATCATTTATAACATCTGCTGGTTTGAGGCACAACAAACATTACATAATTTAGAAATAGAAACTTAAAAAAAAAAGTTTCTACATCAACGTGGTTATTTATTCCATGTATGTTTACTACACTTATCACAGAATATATATAATAATTATGATAATTAATGAGAGAACCACATTGAATATCAACACACTCCTAGAATATCACTAATGGACTTAATGGTAATCATAAACCACATGATGTCTTAGTCATAGAAACAAAGTATTCATGAAACAGAGCTGAAGTAATATTATATAAAATACTGCACCAGAACGTTACAGTGGCAGTAGCACAGGACAGAGTCAATGAAATGAAAACCACATCTTCTGAGTTGTCAAAAAAAAAGATGCCTGACTTCTGTGCTTTGCAGCTGCAATGCACCTGAGCAGATTGACAACTGAAAAGGACCAGACATATTATAACTATGTAAAAATACTCTGTTATGATTAATATTTTGTGTTTTCCCATATAAAATTAAAAACTGTGACTGGAAGCTCACCTACTCTTACTTCCTCATTGAGAAATGTGGATCAGGCCTTGGGCCTGACAGGTGAAAGAGCAGAGAGAATCAAGATGGTTAGAGGAGGAAACATCAGAGAGACTCAGCCACATGTTTGAGCCTCAGTCAGACCCAGACTCAGATGAGGAGTCTGTTGAGACCAGAACCAGAGACTAGCAGACAGATCAGAACGGTTAGCATAGTTAGCATCTTTTATTTGTTCACTTTGTTCATTAGCTTTTAACTGGCAGTGGCTGACACAGTGTTAGTGGTTGTGCTAATGCTAACTCTCGCTTTCTTTACTGAGAACGTTTCAGGTTTATTTAGCCCCGCCCCCTGTCCCCACAAGTTGACAGGATTGGTTCCTTAGGTTTGTGATGTATGAAACCCTGGCTGTCTGAATCTGCTTTTATTAGACTGACATTGGTGGAAACACTCAATCATGGTGTTGACCGATTAGTTCACTCATCATATGTCTTGTATTAAATAAAAACATCATATGGATGTTAAACATAACAACTTAAAAAAAAAGGTTAAACATTGACTTTCATCAGAGTCGGTCTTTAAATAATTTCATTTGGGATTTCATTTGGAACATGAGACAATTCATTTTACAGCGGTTTAGACTTTTAGCTAAAATGGACCTTTAAACAGACCGCTTGCTACAGTTCCTTAACTGAATTGAAATGTCCTTGTGAGGGTTTGGCTGTAAAATCAATTTAGAAATGTTATTTGCATCTTTCTCACTTTTTTCCTCCCTGATGAGTTTGCACCCCTGGTACTTTCTCAAGGGTACCACATGCTTACAGCATTAGATGATGTAAGTTTTTACTGGAACAGAATGAAACACCCAGACCTGTTGTGCTGAAGCGGAAGGTCATCTGCAGGTCATCTGAGAGAAACTAATTTGGTTTGCACATGAGCAAGATGATAGAAATCTATACATCAATACGTACTGGCTGACAGCTCTCATGTGTTTTGTGCAACATGCCTCCATCCCTGCGTAAATGTTAACCTTCACTGAACCATCAGTAAGTGAAGGCTGTCAATTATATGGCTGTTATTTTCTCAAGGGTACTTCACGACGGAGCCGGCTACAGAGTGTGCTATGTAGCATCCTTGGAGAAAACAGTTCAAGCCTGCTCGTCAATGTTTGCCACCAGTTGTCCTTGTCTCCCTCGTCTTGGCTGTCACTTTGTTATCTGCTGCTGTTTAATGATGCGGAAATCCCATCAAAAAAAAAACAATGTAGTCATGGGTTATTTTGCAGCCTGGATCCATCCAGCACTTCAATCTGCCTCAAATACTCACTGAGCCGCGAGTGACACTAATTTGCAGCTGTCAATCAGCTCATGTTTATTTTGGATCTACATGTGGAAAACCTGTTTCAAAGCCCAAGACGTTGCCATGAAAAGACTTTTGACAAAGACATGCACAACATAAAACTCTATTTATGATGATCAGGGTTAGAAGCAGTTAATCCACCTGCCCTATTTGACCCTTAATTGCTGCCTGAGGCTCTGTGTGAACTCTGCCTGAAACACATTGTTTTTCCATGCTACAGTGGCCCAGACACCTGAGCAGCGGTGTGGAGCCAGCTCTCACCGCTGCTCAGTTGTTTTGTGCTTTGAGATCCTTACAGCTCATTTCAACACCAAGGCTACCAAAAACTTCAAGGGGAATCTGTAGTCTATTTAAATGAAAATTTGTTTTTTTTGTCATAAGCAGATAATTTGTATCATTAGATAACTAATGCTCTGCTCACTGCTGCATTCAGGGCCCGGTGCAAGTCTTAGCCTTCTTTCCCTCTCGATGAGGGCTCACTTTCTTTTATATTTTTGGGAGACTGTGCTCCTGTGAAAAAACAGCAGACAGGTTGTTTGTGCAGCAGCTTATTATGACCCATAGTTAGGTTTTGTTGCAAGGCGACATTTAATGGTTGTAATTATTATGACAGGAGCAAAGTGAAAAGTGCGGTGACGTAGTATAAAGAGAGACAAAGTCCACGTCAGGAGGAGGTTGTGGTGGATGAATGGATCAACAAATCACATGAATATGACACAGGAGATCTGTGTTTGATTCCCATGTGAAACTAGTAGTTTATATTGTTACTATTATCCATGTCTGTTCGTTGTTATTATTGTAACCATGACAACAAAGATCGTATGATGTTGAGGAACTACTTATTTTAACCCAAATCATGATCTTTTCTTGACCCTAACCAAGTAGTTTTTGTGCCTAAACCTAACCACGCAATGACTGTTATTAAAGCAACCATGGTGACATTCGGTATGCCGGTCTTGGTACAGTCGCATGTTTGTTATGGTAACCATGACATCCAAGGTCCGGTGCGTTTGCCCCCCTAGGGATGCTATTTCAGGAAACACTCCTGTGGGTCGTATCAGGAGGGAAAAGACGACCTATATGGTTGTTTAGGCTGGAGGAGTTGTTGATTTTTGGGATGTAGTCACCGGTTGAAGCCTGAAGCTTGAATATTCACTGAAGACGCTGTAGCTTATGTAGTAACTTCAAAATCAACAATAAAAGCCTTACAACGAAAAAGACTTAGAGGCAGAAATTACTCATTGTCCATACTGAATTGCAAAGGGACATTATATGATTACTTTACTTACAAGTGAGGTGCACAGGTGAGGAGAGGAACTAACAGGTGGGAGATTCTTTCACTTAAGGCAATGCAAAGACAGTTGTTGGTATTTTGGTGTAAAATGGGTTTTAAAGTTTGTGCTAGGAGCAGACGTCTCAGAACAATAACTTTGCTGGTACCTCTGTTTTACCATTTACCATCTTATCAACCTGAGCAAACTAAATATTTGCAAAGCAACAATGGGAATAATGCCGAACATATACAGCTAATGTTTTATTCTTCTAATGCAGAATGTTGCAAATGCTGCTGTATTTTATTTTGCTATGCAAACACTTACAAAATTAGATAATGAGCAGAGTTAAGACTTTGAATTGATGGGATCATATGAATATGTGTCTCTCTCTCTCTCTCTCTCTCTCTCTCTCTCTGTTTGCGATATGTGAGCCGAGTGACAGGAATTACAAATCTGCTAATCAAACTCTGCTGTTTTGATTTTCTTCTGGATGTTTTGAAAATCCTTTCCAATAAATAATACCGATAATTAAAATGAGTCCAGATGCAAACGAGCAGTCCTTATTGAGTCATTCAACAGTCGTCTCTTAGACATGCGAGCGGTCTATCATTTTAAATGTCAACATATCCAGTCGCACTGTTGTCATCATTAATCTTTTATGCTGATTTTGTGTCAGGATTATAAAATAATGATTTGCAGCAGCAGAGAATCACTAACAGCCTGATAAATTCTGTTAGGGCAGAATTTTTCATTTTTGTGGAGATGTTTTATTTTTATATAAGCCTATTGCAGTGAGTTGCAATGTTTTACACTAAATTGGATCCTTTATTTTTTGTTTTGCTGTGGCTGGGCGTCCCACTGTCTGCGAGAGTAGCACTGATGGGCCATTTAGTACAAGAACGAGATACATTTTTTCACTCTGATGGGTTTGAGACTATTTCTTCTTTATTCACAGAAACTTGTTAAATCTAGAAAAAAAAAAGGCTGCTCGCAGTGTGTGTCAAAATAATGTTTTCAGGTTGTTGCACTGCACTGAGACATCCATCAAATCTCTACTTTATAGTCATATATAAGTATATAGTCTGGCCAAAAATAAACAATGAATAATCAAGGGTTAACAACACTGTGTCTGTGAGTGCCGGCTCTCCGTCTGTTCTGTAAATGCAGTATGGGCTTATGAATTATTATCTATGGCTTTAGTTTTAGATAACATAAAACAGTGCAGTTATAGCTAACAGTCCTCAGAACAACCCAGTAAGGAGTTTTGAAGTCTGGCATTTAGTGACCAGTCAACATCTCTCAATGCCCCCCCTCCAATTAAAGCAGTCTAGAACCAGACCTGTTGTCAATCCAAACATGTCATGCACCGGTCAGGGCAGACAGGAGAGGATAACAAATAATAAAAAAGACAACAGAAAGAATAGCATTATGTTCCACATAAAGAAAATTGTGTTCCTTCATATTAGAGCTTCATATATAAAAACTGGCCTTTTATTATCGCGATTCCTGTCCTGTCCCAGTCACATGATGAATAGTGAAGTTGACTCTCATCCTGCGGGAATTCCACAGGAATCCTGAAAAATTGTCAGCCTCTAACGTGCACTCAATATATTACTATTAGTATTTTAGAGTTGTGCACACTGCTTTTGTGTACTATAGCTGCACTGTGCGACTGAAGGAAACCTCACAGAGAAGTTATGAGTGTGCATCATGGCGCATCATGAGCTCATGTCAGAGGAAAGCTGTGTCTCTGCACTTCTATAGCTCTTTCCTAATCTTATCGACTGCTCAAAGAGCTTTTACAACGGAAGCCACATTAACTCACACATTCTTACAGTGCTTTTTCCTACATATATGTTTAGCGCTTTTCCATCATACACACACACTGACAAACCAGTGATACATCAGAAGCAACTAGAACACTAGAACTAGAACGCTTTGAAATGCAGGCTGAACAAGAAGCAACTGTCTCTCCCTCCCCTCATATAAAGCAGTACAGTATATTTTCAAAGACTGGTGACGCTAAAGCATTAAACCATGATGAACCATGATCATAGGGCTTTTTGTCTATTTTATAAGTACGGACTACAAGTTTTTGTTTTTTGAAAAATGAGACAATTGGAGCGAAAAGTGCTGTTTTCAGCCCGTTCACTTCACTGTCCCTGAATGACAGGTAACAGTGGTGGGTCTTTTCTGATTTTACCACTGGGGTACCAAAGTCTAAACGTTTCAACCCAATAATGTGAAATACTGAGTGCAAGGTGAAGATGAAAGGGAACAGCTAAAATTTCAGTCTTAGTCATTCAGTTCTTACCGTCAGGGCCATTATGTGTCAATTCGTTGCAGACAATTTTATTAAATGCACATTTGTTCCAAAATTTCCAACACATAAGTACAGCAGCGACTACGTAAGATGGGCCCTGAAGTGTTGCCCGAACTTCAGTTTTAAGACCTTAACTTATTTTATAGGCAGATGCTATTTGTAACCAAGTGTCCATAGCTAGCAATGCTATTTGCACCTAGGGTGGATAGCTATTGTTGCTATTTACAGCAAGGTGTGTATAGCATGGGAGAAGCAAGCACCCAGGTGTCTGCAGCCAACATTGCTATTTGTGGATAGCCAATGGACCAATTCACAGTCACATGGGAGGTTCTAGCTGAGAGGCTTTCTAACACCTGGTTAATGTTGTGAAAGGGTCTGTTTTAACCCAAACCATGATCTTTTCCCAAACCTATCCAGGTTAGTTTTCAAGACTTACAACTGAATACAAAAAAAAAAAAGGATCATTTATACTATCTCACCTGACTTCATAAAGCGTTTCTGCTATAGCATCGTTTAATAAGCACCTGACAGTGGCAGAGGTCTAAAACCGCACCCAGTGTATAGCACTTAATAAACGGCACATTGCAACAATTCCTGCCATCCTGTACGCAGTGTTTTTGACGGTGCAAAAAACAATTGAGCCATTCGGCGTAACATACGGGTGTAAATAGCTGAACAGCTGCCATGTGTTTTCACCTGGGTGCAAGTACACAATCTGTATTTTATAGTGTTTGCACATTGTGAAGATTCACAAATAAAGATTGCCTTAAAAAACTGTCATATTACATGGCATTAAAAGTACTGGTTTGGTGTCACTAGATGCCTCAACAACCAATATTTGCCCAGTGAGACTACCGTTCATGGATGTTTACAAAGCACAAAACAGTAGTAGTATTAATTAAGCTGTTGACCATTGTTATCACATCAAAATAAATGCTTGGATCATTTTCACGCTGTAGGCTATTGTATGCAACATTCTACCAGCTCCACTCCTAAGATTTGACATTTTAATTGGCAGCAGCTTTAACAAAGCACATCAAGCCCAGCTCGAGGAAAATAACCGTAATGGATTGAGTTCATGTTCACGGCAGGCAGAGCTGCTCTGGCCCATAAACACACACCTGCGCCGTAATAATTGCAGAATGCAACCTTCGAACCCTGAGCAGTCCACCTGTCAATCAGCAATGTTCTTCCTATGAGGTGCGCATCATAAATATGTTATTCAAGAAAAGAAAGCAAGATGAAATTGTCTACAGCTGGTGAAGGAGCACTGCAGTTCCCGACAAAGGCATAAACATGGACGATGCTTTGTGTATTCATGATTAATAAACCTGCCTATATCACCTGAACTATAACACACAATTCTTTCCACAGCATGCTGAACCTTTAATACATTTAAAGTGGGCAGTGTTAAATTTGAACTTCCTGAATAAATCTCATGAATAAAAAAAAAAAACCAAACACACATATCCTATCTTCTTGCACCTACAGTTAAGCCTGAAGCCATTTGTTGTCCCCTCTTCAGTTCAATCCAAGATACTTTATTTTTTCCCTTAATAAATGTGAACTGGAAGAAGTTTGGACTCTTCCTAGAGTCGGCCTTCGGGCCAAACAGAATAATCAGAATCAGAAAAACTTTAATGATCCCTGCAGGGACTTTACTTTGTTACAGTTGCTCAACTCTAAGTAAGGAAAGAGGAAGTAAATAAGTAAAAATAAACAAAAAAAAAAAAACTAGAATGTAATAGTAATATTAGTAAATACACAGTAAGTGAATAGAAAAAGGTGCTAATGTGAATGTGCAAAAGGTCAACATTAAGATGTGACTGTCGTCCTGTAAAAAGCGAGCCCATAGGTCATCTGTGCAGCAGGTTATTACGACCCATAGTTACATTTTGTTGCTAGGCAACATCTAGTGGTTGTAGTAATTATGACAGGATATGTAAAATCAATCACTTACCGTTGTCACAATGGTAACCTTGACATACCTGAGCCTTTAGGGAGAAGTTAAGTTATTTCCGGTCCTGACACTGGAGCTGGCCCGAGCTCGGAGCCTGCACCGGATACGTTCTCTTGGCAAAAGTGAAACATCTCTGCGACAACAATATATTCATCATACTACTACACTTCATTATCTGTGGATAAGAATACATCTTGGTATGACCTGGATCTCCTAACACAAGCCAGTCCTGCACAATTTGTCTTGACAATTAGCCCTAAAGGCTTTCAGTCAGGGATGTCATGCTGTACTCATCATCACAGCCCCCTTCATAATTGCCTCAAGCAAACTAAGATCCAAGCATTAGCATTTCTCTTCATAAGCCTAATAATCTCTGTCGAGAATCTGGAGGATTTAAACATACTATATTGCAATATGTATCCCATCAAGCATTGGAAAATCCCTGCTGTAGCCTGTAAAGCCTGAAGTGTTGCATAGATTTCAGTTGCCGATAGAAATATTCTAATTAGGAATTGGGAAAGGATACATGAACAACTGAAGAGCATGCTAATGACTAGAAAATAGATATAGTTTCCTTAGATGGGACCTTTATATGTTGGACAATGAGTTTGGTGTGAAACATCTATGATATTTGATTTTCTATTGAATTCACAACACGATTTCTATTACATACTGTATGTACTCCTCTTCTGGAGTAGCTGCTTTTAAAGTAGAACCTTGATGATCATTTCAGCTGTGAATAGTGTTGGAGAAACTCTCATTGCAGTGTTTCTTTTGATCCAAAGAGTTCCTGTTTCTAAAAGAAATTAGATTTTGAGTGGTGCTTTCACTTCAGGCTACAAACAGCCTGAACTCATGGCAATAACATCAGTGGCTGTCAGGGCAAGCAAGGCAAGCAGTGCTTGGCCAGTTAAAGCTAAAAAATAGACATAAACTAGAACGATACTGAAGTGGTAGTGATATCTCTCATTACATCTGATCTCAGAACAGTGTTCTGACTCATAAGGAATCTGATGTTGCCCATTTGCATCCAACATGTAATTTACTATTGGCAGCAGGCTATCGTTTCTGAAAGCTAGCTTGACCACCTACCATATCTATAGTTTGTCATTTCCGTGAGTGCGCCTGTGTCCCATTGACAAAGGCTGGGGTTTGTCAAGCGCGCAGCTCCTCCTGCGGGATCCTGAGGCGCTCCCAGGCCAGATATGGGATATGTAATCTTTTCAGTGAACCCTGAACCCTCCTAATCAGATGCCCCAATCAGATGCCCAAACCACCTGAATTGGCTCTTTTTGACATCAAGGAGCACCGGCTTACTCTACTCCCGAGCTGCACAGGTGAGGGTTGGAACATAGATCGTCTGGTAAATTGAAAGCTTTGTCTTCCGGCTCAGCTCCCTCTTCACCCCAACACATCTGTATTACTGCTGATGCTACACTTGCTGCCTGTCAATCTGTCACATGAACAAGGCCCTGAAATACTAAAACTCTTTAGCTCGGGGCAGCAACTCACCCCCAACCATGGTCTAAGAGTTGGAGGTGCTGACTCTAATCCTGGCCGCTTCACACTCGGCTGCAAACCGCCCCAGTGCCTGCTGCAGGGAGAGCTACCTTTCAACTCAGATTCAAAATATTACTCCAGAAGTGACACAAGAAAAAAAACAGCATTATAAAAAGCCACTTCCAAATCATCAAGCAAAAAAATGACAAGCCGCGTATACCCCTCCACCATGCTGCACTGTTTAAAGCAGGCCTAAGTATGAGCTGTCAGTCAATGTAAGGTTTATTTTCCATCACTTACATTGTGGTTAACTATTGCTGCAGGCTTCTAGATTGCTTTAGTGAACCTCTACTGACAAACCATACTTAATTTCCACTGAGGAATAAATTGATTAACTGGCACAAGTGTGGATTGGATTTTCCATCATTAATTGGGGCCACTGGTGGAGTCCCACGGAACAAAGACCAACTGCACTGCTGTGTAGATATGAAGATTTGTGAGAGAACATGTGTAAGAAATCACAGCAGTACAACTTATAGTATTAGTTCAGGCAGTGCACATCATGTTGAACTATCTGTGGCTCATTCACAAGCTGTGTCATTACAGGCTAACGAGTAATGTCCAATCATATTCGTGTAGGTGTCAAATGCAGCTTTTATAACCCAACACTTACTATTAAGGTGCAGTCACATTACACCTCTGTCATTTCAGAGCTCCTGTCAGAACATTTCAGAATAAAAGCTCACAATAGCTAAAAAAGGCATTGCTGAAAAACAAACAAACAAAAACTTTCTCTGTTGCTATTATTTTGTAGAATAAAGAGAAAGTGATTCTGTGGGTAACTGTTGCTGCCATAACGGAGATCTATTTAACACCAGGTGCTGTGCAATGACTACATATAATAAGCATTATTCAGGTGGGGGCAGATTCTCTATTTAGACATTATAGCTAATTTTGGGACTGTCAGTCTGATATTGTACTGATTAAAAAAAGAAATTCAGATCATCAGAATAATTTGGCGTGATACAGACAAGGGTTAATATTTGCATTGTCTTCCACCTCTGCAGAAAGCTGTTGGAGAATGAAGTTTGATGCTGAACTCACAAAAATAGCTGTTAATGCTAATGTTAGCTATGTAGCAATAGCAAAACTTACAAATAGCTCCTTTAATCCTGCTGATCATGCCATTCATTTGTTCCTGCAGCCCGTCCAAGTTTTTGGTTATTTTTGTATTGTTTTTTTTTATTAAATACAAATCAATGACTATGAAGCATTTTGGCATCTTTTCATAGCCTGGTAACACACACTGGCTGTCTTTGCCTCTCCTGAGATTGGTCGTGTACATACTTAACTCTGATTAGGCGGGTTTCTTTTCTGACTTTGCCACTGTACTGGCAGACCACCAGGAAGAAGTCCTTTTCCTGCTGGTTTTTAAATTGTATTCAAAGCAGTTCCTCACTTTGCAGCAATTTTTTTTTTTTAAAGTATATTTTTTTGGGCTTTTTATGCCTTTATTGGACAGGATAGTAGAGAGACAGGAAATGGGGAGGCAGAGAGGGGGAATGACATGCAGTAAAGGCCGTCCGATGTGGGACTCGAACCGGGGCCAGCTGCAGCGAGGATTGTAGCCTCTGCACATGGAGCGCCTGCTTAGACCACTACGCCACACGACACCCACTTTGCAGCAATTTTTACCTTGACAGAATGATGTCACCCGGGCTGAAATGATAGATTGGCACTGTAGCCCAGTACCTACGCTCAAGGCGGTCCTGGAATCACATGGTTTGGGTGCATCCTATTTCAGAGAGTATTACTGGCTGGTCTGGTCCTGTTTGGCCCTGCTTCTGTTATTTCAGGCTGCATGTTGAACAGTTTCATTGCTAGAAAGTAAAACAGGTAGGGTACACTAGTTGATTGACAAACTCACTGTGACGCTAACACTGCAGTGGCACAACTGGACTGTAAAGTACAAACACAAATTGCTCTTGATAGAGGAAAACAATTGTGTGACAGAAATAACAAGGTCAAAACAAGAACTCAAAAGAACCTGACGTGACTTGGACTTTAGGCGAGGAATGGCTTGGCTCTCTGTATCAAACAAGACGAACTAGCACAGGACAAAGGGAGACACAGACTGTAAATAAGCACAAGGTAAGGGGACACAGGTGGAGACAGTCAGGGAGGGGCAGGCAATCAGACTGGCGGGAAACACACGGGGGGAAGGAGCAAGTTATCTGAAACGAGAGGGAAGTAAGATTTCAAAATAAAACAGGAAGTCACGAGACAGCATAAAGACAGGACAACACAAAGGTAACTTAACATAATTTCTTGGACATGACAGTTCCTTGAGCTCCTTTTCAACAGAAGTGTCTGCCTGGTTGTTTATGGCCAGTTGGTACTATCATTGTCATTATCAAGAAATTTAAAAAACTAGAGTTTTTAAATATCATTTAAGAAAATTATTTGTATTTTCATTATTTTTTTTAAATAATTACATTTATTCACCAAAATTGCAGCCTACTGTTTCGCAAATGATTTGACAGCCTACTTATAATATGTTTGCAGCCCATATCAAACTTTTTAGTACAGTAGCAGATGGGATGATGGAAAACCTGCTCATCTTCCTGCAGACAAACTGCACCTGCATTGAAATCAGTTTGACACGACTTTAGCTTTGTAACATGGAGCATTATCCTGGTGGATGTAGCCAGAAGATGGTGAACTGTGGCCATAAAGCGATGAACATGGTCAGTAACAACACACCGGATGATTGTGGCATTCAAAGGATGAAAAAAGGCCTAAAGTGTTCAAGGAAATCATTCCCCACACCATTACACCATGAGCCTCAGCAGTAAACCAGATATATCTACGGCTACATTTTTTAGTTTAGTTTAGTTATTTTCAACTGTCCAGTGTTGGTGAGTCTGTTCACTGTGTGCAGCGGACATACCTGGCCTGGCATCAGACTCAAGCCATTAAATAAATTCATGGAAAGGACATGTAGAGTTATGGAACAAAGAATGTCACCTTTCTTACTCTTCCCACCATCAAACCATCACATTGTTAAGCAACAGAGACAAAGGGTCCTTCTTTCTGACCAGGTTTTAGCATGTTAGAGAGATATACAACTAGACTGTGGGTCAAATGGTCATCTCCAGAGAATCAACATATGGACACAAGATGAGATGATATATTTCAAGCTATAAAGTTAAATCCTGAAAGATCATCATAATGCTATTGAATGACACTGGAGATGCTCCTCTCCAGGTTTAGGATTGCAAATAACTATTCATAAAATAACATTTAGGACTAAAGGCACTGACATGCTTACTTGCATGGAAATATATTGAGGAGTATTATGGTGCTGATATGAGCTTGGCCACTGTTAATTTTATTTCTCCATATGATACTTTATGCACTATATAACAGATAATCCACTGATTATGACTGTAAAAAATGAGCCCACAGGTCAGGGACAAATTGCGTCCCGTATATATTCAATACAGAACGCAGCATTTTATTTTCATATATGGGACGATCCCGTATTATACGTTACGAGTGGCATGGCAAAATGTGGACCTTTATAAAGAGGGTGAGCTATTAACGTTTGAACAGTTTGCCTCTAAATATGAAATAGAACATAGAGGAAATCCGTCATTGTTTTCATTCATTACCACTGGATGATTTGATAGTTGAAAAATCTGAGTTGAAGGGGCTGATCTCTCATATTAATACCAATCTGATCAGTTTAATTGGCCATGAAGAAGTTAATCCATGTAGAAAATAGGAGGTTCATCTCAATTTTAAAAATGAATGTTGACTGCTGGGAAGCAATATGTATTTCTTTCTTTTTTTGTTTTGTTTTTTCTTTGTTTTGTTTTGCTTTGTCTTTTCTATATGTGTGTGTGTGTGTGTGTGTGTGTGTGTGTGTGTGTGTGTGTGTGTGTGTAATGTGTATTTTTAAAAACTTGATAAGAAAGGATAAAATAAGTGAGTAAAATATAATTATATGTTTTCTGATACATGATACTGATGTTAAAAGCAACTGTTATGTTTGTAAGCACAGCAGAAAACCAGGCTTATAATGTCAGTTATCAGCTGAGCAATGCACTTAGTGGCACATTTATAAGTTACACATGTACAATCCAAGGTATAAATGTGTAAATCCAGTTATATATTACTGACCTCATAGTTAAGGTTGGTGTTGCACTGGACTTCATATGTGTTTCTAATTTTCCTTCTCATTTACATTCATAACAGGAGTCGAATATTGGAAACAACTTCATACAATCCAGTGGACTTTATATCAGAGCAGTTGTATTGGAATGCATTGGATTGTCGTGTGTACCTAATAAAGAGGACACTGGGTGTGTATCACTGCTTATTTTTCAATTATGTTTAATATTTAAAGTATATATGGTCAGACATGAAGATTTCTCACAGTTGTCACAATGTTTGAGCCACAACAAACACAAAGAAAACCTTCTTTACAAATGATAGGCATTGACAAAATTATTACTAACTGTCCACTCAGACGGAAAAAACACAATTTTCTCTTCAATAAGTTGAAACTCGCGAAAGTTATTGGCCTCCACTGTTTACTATTCCACATCTAATAGAAAATGCATTGTTTTTTATTTTCAATGTGAAATATTATTTTAAATAAAGCAGCAAAAATACTGGGACCCTCAACCTCGTATCTTGTAGCACATCCTCTTTAGGCAACTACAGCAATAAAGTGCTTCTTGTAGCTCTTAATGCAAACGCTACACTTCTCTGCTGCTGCAGCTCTCGCAGTTTTGATGGATGCATTCTCCCAGTTATGAGCTTCAGGTCTTTCCATAGATCCTCAGTTGGATTAAGATCAGGACTCATAGTAGACCACTTCAGAACAGCCCAGTGCTTGGCTGCTTTTTGATGTTTCTCAGCCACAACCTGCGACTGAGACGGAGCTCTGGACACTGGACAGTTTCCCTCCAGAATGTCTCCTCCATGTTTCACAGTCTGGATTGTGTTCCTAACTTTAAAAGCTTCATTTTTTCTTCTGTGAGCTGATGTGACTAAAAAGCTCTAATTTTGTTTCATCTATCCAAAGGACTTTCTCCCAGAAGCACTGTGACTGGTCAACATGTATTTAAGCAAACTCCACTGAGTCTTTTGTGTTTCTCTTTCAAAGGTGGGCTTTTGCACGGTGCCCACTTTCATTCAGAAAATGATGTATGGTGCGACTGGACACAAGTTGAAGTTTTTTCATAGTTCAAACTTTACTGTTCAATCAGGGGTCAGGCTTCCACTTGTGGTCACATCCAGGGAGGTTGGACCTTAAACTTGTTAATAACACTAGCTGCTTTGGTTATAGAAACATCAAGCTGCTTGGAGATGATCTTGTCACCTTTTACCATGACCATGTTTGGCAGTTTTCTTATTTCCCTATCTCTGCTTTTCATTCTCTTGTCCACATTCAGTGTGGTGCTGAATGACTGATTATGCCACTAAAGACACCTGTGATATTAATGGAAGGCAATAGATGCTTTAAATCATCACTACAATCCATTTATCAGCACTTCTGAAGGGAACCAAATCAAAGGTGTGCAGGTAGGCATGACAAAACAGCGTTTCATTTTAACACCAAGTCTTTTCAGGGAGAATGTAGCATTGTTTCAATGAGGTGTTAGGGAACACTTTTGGCCTTGTCTGTATATACAGGATGTTTCCCACAAAGAGAAAGCGGCAGCTGAAAAAATTCTAAAGATTATAATAGTGAATTTGTAACTGTGACACAAAAGCAGCAAAAGTTTGTGGTTTGGCTGAAAGCAAAGATTATTTTCATCCTTGATTGATTTGTTTGTTGATTACTTTTTCAAATAATTTAAGTCTTTAAAATGCCATGAACTTATGGAAAATACACAAGGTGACATCTACTAAATTATTCAATTGTTTATTGTGCTTTTAGAAATCCCTCAGGTTTCACTAGAGCACCTAAAACTTGTAATAAGTATATAATAAGCTCACAAGAAATTTTGGCTTGAGCCCGCTGAAGGCGTGGAACACATGCATATGATCAGGATGGAACCACCTCCCCCTCATTTTGAGCCAAAACAAACCCTGATCACCATACGGACCCTCTTCTATCATGCATGATAATGATAAGGAACCAGTTATTTTTAAACTGCTGTGTGTTTATCTTAACATTAATCAGCACACTGATGATGATGATGATGATGATGATGACAATGATGATGATGATAAAGGGCCAGTTTCTGCAGTGGTGTGGTAATCACTATAAGTCATTAGGCTGTGCGATTTGATTTCTGCTTCAGTCCAGTATAATCAGCCACCATCTAGAGGGAGAATCTTCTGTACATATCTTGCTCTGGGATTTTGATCCTGACATGAAATGATTCGATTATTATAAATGGGAAAGATTATAAATGGGATGATGATTGATAGCTGGGGAGCACACACAGGTTTCGCAGGATTGATCTAATCATGTACACAGTAATTATTAACCATAGCTTTAACCCTCGCATAATCTAAATGTCACATCAGTTCTAATACTATCTCAGTAACAATCCTCCAGCAGCTTGGTGAATGTGAGGAAAAGCCAAAACTCTACTTCTATCTCTCACACGTAGACCATGAAAACACACTGTCAAACCCCAGGCTTCATATTTAACATTTCAAACACCCACAATTAAAGGCATCAGGCTGCAGTTAACTGGTAAAGATTCATCTGCATTACTCCACAGCCCAGTGAATTTTCTTCCCTCCTACACACAGTCACAGCTTCAGGCCTGTTTTATTAACTTACGGCACAGTGGAAGTAAGATCAGTTAAAGACGTGGGTGTGGAATAAGTAATGATGACACTGTCTAATGTGCTCAACATATGTACTGTACTTAAAAATGCTGCATGAATGTGGGTGGAAAATATGTCTCCATAGTGCCACAGTTACATGGCATTTCATCAATTTCATACTGGCTACACAGCTGTGACTGACTTTTTTCTGAATGAATGTACGAGACTAAGAAATCAGATATTTATTCACACTAACAGCATCCTTCACTTATCCCAGTAGCCATGCATGTGAGAAAACTCAATCCCAAAGAAAACTTGAGAACCCTGTCAAACCTTAACTTAGTGTCGGATGCAGATTTTCCTCAAATCAAATTCAGGTCCAATTTAAATTGTGTCTTTTCCCCCATGTTAAAGCTAAGCATCAGCCTCCAGGGCTAAAAAATGAAGCCAACACTGAATTACCAAAAACTCGGTTCCTCTAATGACCACTAGAGCTTGGCTCCAACAGTGAGTCAATCCCATTAGACTCCCATGTTATAATGTCCAACTTTACAGCAGAAATAAACATGTTTACAGGCTGGTACAAAGAACAATTTTCGTCTCTGTAGCTAATTTCCTCCTTGACAACTGTACTGGGGGTGAATTTTTATATAATTCACCTGTTTACATTTTATTTGGCTTAAAAATTACAGTGATAGTTGGGTGAATGTATGCTTTCCACAAACTGGCATACACTGAAGTTTCAGCTCCACACAGGCTTTTTGGATTAGCCAGGAGTTTGACGGATTCAGGTACTGCCAAGATGGCGATGGTGGAGCAGCTCACTCTGAGCTTCAAAACTGCTCTTCAGAAATTTGTGGGTGACGTCACAGAGGCACTGTCCATCAGTATTTAGTCTATCTTTAAAGCAGCACAGACTGCTGCTTGGTCGGGCCATATTGATAAATATGGTAATTCATTCACTGTAACATCCCAATTACAATGGCAGCTCTTATTTGGCCAATCAGGGAGGAAAGTGCTAACAGAGTGAAAATGGATACACTCAATTGACACAAAAATACATTTCAAAAACATTTAGACACAATATGATTTTATATATTACTAAATCTATGTTAAGTCCAATGTGAGGGTGTCCTTGCAGGGTAGTGGCAGATTGCAGTGTCATGTATTGCCTGTCTCTTGCTGACCACCTGAATCCCTGATGCCTCCCTGTCACTCTGCAGGCAAATCAGTCAGCCATGTAAAATTGTCCAATCATTCAGTAAGAGGGAAAAAACATGCTCTCACTGAGCAAAACCTTAAAATTCTCCATTTGTCATGAAAAACTACATCCAGGCAGTCAGATGGGAAGAAAACAGCCCCCACACACCCCAAATAAGTTTGATAATTACAAGTTACTTACTTACTATCATCACAATGAATTATATAAAAACCATATCACACTCCCCATCTGCCAGAGCATTTCTCTAAATAAGTGCCTAAATAAGTTTATCTAAGAAATGGTAGAGGTGTTTATTTGATTTGATTTACAGAAATGCATCTTTGAACAGATGAAGTCTGATTGAAAATTAAAAGAAAAATGAAAAGAATATATAACATGTACAATAACTTGTCTACAGTAGAAAAGGATGCTTTAATTGCACCACAGTGGTGCTTAGTCCTGCAGAACTGCATTAGTCTGGTACTGTGTTGTTGTCTGACTATGAATCTAAAGTAGGAGACAATTAAGTGACTCAGTGTTGTATGAAAAATTACGTCACTCATACATTTAAAGGTCCCATACTGTATAAAGGTAGATTTCAATGTCTTATTTGATTATAAAGCAGGTCTAGGTTCTATATTAATACTTTGAAAGTATCAAAGTGCTCAGAAATGCAAATGCCAATCTGATTGGCTCACCAAACTGTTGTTGCTAAAGAAGCCTGAGAGAGGAGATGTAAGACTACACTGAGATGGTTTTTGGTTGGTAAAACCACAAATATATTTTCCAATAGATCAACACTTCAAATTAAACACAGGAGAAGGGTAAAATATTGGACCTTTAAATCCCACATTCACTCCAGATGCCCATTCCACTTTGAAAATGCAGAGTTCAGTAAAAGTGAATGAGAATTCCTAAGAATTGACCATCTACACTTCTCAGAATTAATGTGCTCAGACCAACTGTCAAAGAATCTCTGCCTATGTCGACCACTTTAGAAAAGTTGATTTCCCATGGGGAAGATAAAACCACTATAACTTAATTTTCTCCACCTTTAATTTAGGAAAAAAACTATCTGTCAGACATTGCAGATCATAGTATCTGAGTTATTTGCAGGGAATCATAGTGCCCCCTATGCCTTAGGGGTTAAGACGTCATCTGTGAACTGTAGTGTCCAAGCTTCAAGTCTGGACTGGACTTTTCTTGACCCTTCTGTAAAACTCAGTTTCTACACTATCTGCACATAGTAACTTCAGTATGGTTAACATTCAATAATGGTTGTGCTGACATTTAATAAAAGCTGATGAAAACTGATATCTGGTCTCCTGCATAAAAAACAAACATGCTACATGCACCACCCCAAATCTCCATGACTGTATGCCTGAAGTGCGTCCTCCTGCTGCCTTACTTTGGAGTTAACACAGGCACAGGGTGCATATTGTGCAAGTGCATTACATCCAATATGGACATAATTCTCAGGAATACTGGGATGTGTGGTGAGAGGAACAGCAAAAACTACAGTCTCAGCTACAGCCAAGCACCAGTCTAGACAGTAGAAAGAAATAGAAAGAAGCCCTCTTAAATTTACTGGGCCAACTGGTGTCCTAAATCATCCCTGATGAATGAGTCCCTGTAAAACCAAACACATTCAGCAGGACAACCACCAAAAGGTCTAGTAATGACAGGAGCTTCAGTTTTACTGTGGTATTTGCCAAGTAACAAATTATGTTAGTGGCTAAAACAAAGTGCCAAGTCACAAGAAATGTACAATGGTACTGAATCTGTCTGAAACAGGAAGTAAAAGAGTTTTTTTCTCACAGTTGTTGGAACACTTTGACACTTAATATCATCTAATAAAATAAGTTACCTATCATGACAATTGTGTGAAGCTAAAACTAGCTAATGTTGATCAAATGTTAGCTCTAACTTTTCAAATATGTAGCTCTGTGGCTATTGCTTTAGTTTTACCAATACCTACTTCTTCACAAGACACACTGATAACAGAATATTCCAAAGCCCTAAAATAAATCTTAGTGGAAGGACTGACTCTCAGATGGGAACAATGGTAATCAAGCTTGACCCCATTCTATAAAAATCTTGTATTTGTCAGCCAGAACATCTTGGAAGCTGCTATAAGACTAACAACAGTGGGCCACAGTAATTAGGCAGGCTGCAAATGAACACCCATTTACAGCTGCGGAGGCACCCATCCAGTCTGTTGCCACAGCCCTCAATTTACATAGTCTAATAATAATCCAACCTTAATCCTCTGTTCCACATGAAGATGGTTTTAGAGATGTTGTCTGCAAAAAGAAACAGTGTTAGTCTCTTGGAAAGTTTATTAACAGGAGTCAATTTAGAAAAGAAAAATGGATGTTTTGTAATGCAACATAATGGAAGACAGTAGTCATCAAGCACACACAACCTTCTTTCTGGAAGGCAGTAGCCTATTGTTTCATTATTAAACAATACCGTTGAGCCACTGGATATGAGTTACACATAAAATACACAAGGACTAGGTTATTTGCAGTACTGCACATACAACATCCTGCCTATAAGTAGTGGTGGAAAAGTCTTTCAGGAGCACCGGGGCATTTCCCAGTGGCCTGAGGCAGTAATATAACAAGCAGGAATGAGTTGACAGGCCTCTTGATTCACCTCACCTGTGTATGACACTTAATTGCTGTAATAACATACTATTTCTAAAATTTATAACCATTATACCATACAACCATTTACAATTGAACACATTTTTTATGACTCTGCGCTGGCGACAGCATTATGTTTTGGGATTGTCCATCAACCCAGACGTCCATCCGTCCCATTCTTGTGGACACAATATCTCAGTAAAGCCTTGAGGGAATTTCCTTAAATTTGGCGCAAACATTCATTTGGGCTCGAGGATGAACTGATTAGATTTTGGTCATCAAAGGTCAAAGGTCACGGTGACTCACTAAACAGATTTTTGGCTTTTTGATTGTCATATCTCAATACCACCTTGAGGGAATTTCTTTAGATATGGGACAAAAATTCACTTGGGCACAAAGATGAACTGATTAGATTTTGGTGGTCAAAGGTCAAAGTTCAAGATCATGGTGATCTCATGTTCTTGCATGTTCGTGAATGCAGTATATTAGAAAATGCCTACAGGAAATTTCTTTACATCTGGTACAAACATTCATGAGGACTCAAAGATGAATGGAATTCAGTTTGTTGGTCAGAGGTCAAAGGTCACTGTTACCTCACAAAACATATTTTTGGCCAAAACTTATAAAGTCATACACTAATTATGACACAATTTAACTCAAATGCCTATAAGGATAAAATGAAGTGATGACTTTTTATATCTAAAAGTTCAAGGGTCAATTTCACTGTGACATCATAATGTTCTGCAAAAACAGTTCTGGCCATTATTCAATGCTGTAACTCAGGAAGGACAGATTGTGACCATATTTTCTTCAACTTGGCTGGTTGGTGGAGGGATACAACCACAAAGTGTTAATTCTAGTTTCATAGGCTAGTTGTTGGTCAGTCACAAATTTCTGTATTTTGTAATCCGGATAACTTAGTCACTAGTCACATATTTAATCACAGGTGTTGAAAATAATGATACAAAGCATTGGTAAGGACTGGATGTCATTATTCAGAGGACACGTCTAAACAATCAAAGTTTCATTGAGCAGCCAGGAGGCAGCTAAAGTATGGACACCGTGTAGGAGAGTCAGCCTTACTGCCACTTTATCCCATCTTTTACTGAAATGAATGGGTGCCATGTTTAATGGTATTCAATTATTGAAATGTACCCATGAGCTCACTATACAGTAACTTTATGATGCACAAAAATAACATTATTTCACTACATTGTACATTGTGTATTTACCAAGGAGGAAAATTGTCTTGGTTTAGGTTTGCTAAATGTTTTTAAATAGTGAACATTGTTGACTTGTCACAGAGATGTGAAATTCCAAACATCATTAATTGCTGCATTGCAATTTCACAAGAATAGAGTAAGGACCATCATTAGCATGTCAGTCCTGCCATTAATGTGTTTTTGCTCCATTTGAATAGAGTCAGATCATCCAGGACACATCAGGAGGACGCTGGAGTGACAGGAGAAAGGGAGGACACGGGAGATGAGATGGTTATTGACATAGATGGAGAGAGGTCAAAGAGGAAGGAGAGCTGATGGGAGGATTTAATGTCATAACAAGGACAGCAGGAGGGAGTAAAGGCTAGAGAGAGAGAAAGATAAGGATGGCTGGATTAATGACGTGAGACAGGAACTGGACAGAGAGGGGGTGGGGGGGCAAGGAGAAAGCAAAGTAAAAGATAAGTAAGGACAAGCTTGGTGGTGGATTTTCTTTTATAACTTGGCTTTACAATGTTACATCAGCAGAGAAAGATCGGTGAAGAGCTCAGGAGAGTAGCTGTGGTTAACCTCACAACCTCTATACAGAGCAGCACAGATCTGCATTAATAAATCAACCAGTCAGTCTTCTTCCTTGAAATATATATGCTTGTAAATCAGAAACAAAAACAGTATTTGTGAAAGTATGAGAAAGAAAGTATAAATCTCACCTTTGTGAGACTTGTCGAAGTCAAATTGCTCATTGTTGCCACTTACGGCCGTTACAGGATGAAAAATTCACCACTGTGGTTCCCACCAACTGTCAACTAACAGTGGGCAGGTGGCAGTAATGAGCCCAACATGGCCTGGCACACCGGAATGAGGCAGAGAAGACGACTTGGACAAGTGACACAAAGTTTAGCTATATTTCGGCAATTATATGTGTGGTTAACCACCACCTCCATGGTGCTGGCGGTCCTAGTGTTAAGGGATGATTAAAATCCAATTTTCTTTCTCTTTGGTTTTCTTCATTGCATATAATTCTACCCATTATATTATTAGACTATTCTATACCAAAAGTGGATAAAATATAATTATTGAATTAATAAAATGTGTTGATTTAAACTTTAAATTGTTTATAACTCCTTTCTATTCTTAATTTGTGATGATGTTTAGTTACTTATCATTAACCCCAAATTCAGTTTTTACAGTGTATTAATGGGCAAAAAGTAGAACAGTGAAAAAGAAAATAAGGCAAATAACATTCAGTCATAATGAATGGAATACTTTAAGTTTCTTTAGACATAAATCAAAATATTGATCAGATGCAAATTTTGACCAAAAGATGATAGTGTATGACAATTATGAAAATTATTACAATGCAAGGCAATCCATCCATTTCACTCAAATCGGCATATATAGACCTCATTTCCTGGCAAACTATCCAGTTTTTTAGTGTGAACCAAACTGTTGGACCGTCTGACATAGAAAATAGAAAAGGCACAATATAAAAATTTAAGCCAACTAATTGCATGCACGAAAGATGATGAGAGTCAGAGGGAGCAAATATAGTGAATCAATCATGGAAGATTAAATGGAATGGTTTCACCTACATTATGCAAACTGTGTCAAAGAAATGTTATCAGCTTAAATCATCAAGTGGAGCCGCAACAGGGAACATGCCTAATCAAGATGCTGTAGATTTGCCGTGTCTAAATCACTGCTGCCAGGCTTAATCACTGGTGGAAAATGTTCTACACCCACAGGGAGGGGCAAATCCGAAGGAAAACATGGCAGGAGCATCCGTGTGTCCCCTACAAGAGACATTTTGAAGCCTGGAGTGTTGGGTTACCACTAGCTGGGCTGATCAAAGGGGAATAACCCTCGTTGGGGCTGTGGTGGAGAAATATAACTTAAAATAAGCAAAATGATATGCCTAAATTTCCCTTGTCAGGATTTTTAAAACAAATAGTTGTGACCTAAGAAGCTTTGATCATGGTTCCAAAGCTTGGGGCCCAGGTCAGATGGACCCATGGAAAACCAAAGGCCTCTGATTATGGGCTCCAGCTCCACTCCACACCAGTCATTACATGTTTAAAATGTCTTTAACTGGTAAACATGAGGGTAAATGGTTTGATGTGAACATTATATTGTTTTATCTTCTATAGGAAAAAAAAACATGAATATGCCTCTGTTTGTAAGGAGAGGCAGTGGTTACCATGGTCCCAAAGCTTGGGGCGCAGGTCAGGGTGACCCATGCAAAAGCAAAAGCCTCTGATTATGGGCTCCGGCTCCACTCCATCACTTTTACCACGTCACAGGTAGGCCTACATGTCAATGGGGTATTCCAGAAAGCAGACAAGCGGAACAGGAGGTTGAAGCCCCAGGGGAGGACGTATTTGCAGTCGGCGTGATAGAAGCAGAGGGGAAACCCGGCACCGTAGAACTGCTACTGAAGGACGGCTGGATGGTACTTGGCTCCATGTGAGCCCTTTGAGCCATTCTTGGCCAGTAGTTAATTTAAGCTGTGAAGGAGCAACCTGAAGTTGAAGGATGAAGTTTTGAATTTTGTTTTTTTTGTTTTTTTGTCCTGGTGGCTACTGTTCATTAGTTCCCCTGTGTTCTGTTCACTGTATTCTGCTGGTATCTAAATATTTAAATTGTTAATTATTACAAATTGAATGATTGAATGATAAAATAATAAACAATTTAAACTAAACAAGCAATTTCCACCTTTATTATCAAAAGATTTCCTCCTCTCACACCCTAATCAAATGTTTTTTACCAAAACACGCACAGTAGTTTGTTAAATTAATAATTTTATTCTTAAAATATTCATTTTACTAGGCTATCAAATCCATACAGCGCCTGGGTTCAGTCACTTAACGTCAATGTGATAAGTGAACTCTAATATTATGTTTTGTAGTCTTTCTTTCCTTAATGTCACATATTTCAATTATCATGTTGTAGCCCATCTATCATGTTGTAGCTACTAAACAGTGACTTTATGATATTTTTCTCAGCAGCCTATAATTTTAAAGGCCTACAGTAACTTTCAGTTCCTGCATCTAAGCCTGAGTTTCTCACACCCACTTGTAAGATTGGGACAGCCGGCCCAGAGAATCAAGTTGGATGACATCATACCCCTTATAAGCGAACCCTAACCCTGCCAAGAAAGGCGTACAGTAGCCTATAGCTTATGTCCCTGTCCCTATTACACATACCCTCCCCGGTCTAGGTTAGGCACGTTCCTAATGGTTCTCGTCAGCTGGTGACACTGAGACATGATGCAGTGAAACTACCAACATAAGGAACTGGTTTATGAGTTTGTCAGACACATGTGAAAACTAAAACTCAAAACTGATTCACACAGTCATTCCAGAGTGAACTGGAAGACCTGTCCGTACCGTGCCAGTCCTCTTTGAGCCACGCCAATTTGGAGCCAGAGCCCGTTTTCCTGATGTGATCAGAGCTATCGACTGCATGCACATTGCTATAAAGGCACCGTCATAGGATGACTTTTCTTATGTCAATAGAAAATGTTTTCATTCCATCACTGTGCAAATGTTATGCACACATGCGACTGACTAATATTGTGGCGAGGTGACCTTGATCAAGCTGCAGTTCATGCGTGGTCAGGAACAGGCTACAAGCTGGCTGGGTGCGCGATGTGAGGCTTCATACACCAAACATCACTGGCATCATTATTGCTCAATGGTTTCAGCGAGAGAGATGCTTTTTTTTTTCCCCTGTCAAACTAGACAATCAGTGCTTTCTGACAGGCACCTGTTTGTCTGTGGGTCATTTACTTCCATCTATAAACTGATGCATAATCCTGGAAGAGATTTGGATAGTCTCACCTTTTGCCTGGTGCGTTGCTAAATATCACGTCACCTGATGCGCTCGTGCGTGTGCCTCCTCAGTCTCCAGCTGACGCAGTCTTACGACTTTGCTAGATTGATTTCCAGCTGAAATTGTTACTGTGCTTCTCTGTTTTGCGCTTTTTCTTGGGCCTCCTTTGTGAGTAAGTGAGGTAGACTTTAAACTTAGCTCAGTACAGGCAGACATCAGGGAATCAAACCAAGGGAATGTGAACTGCGTGCGTACCCACACATCACGCATCATCCCGCCCTGGTACTATTTCTACTATTACTATTCTACTAGTAAGTCTACATGCACAATATAATAGAACAGAAGGCACAAGAATGTTCACTGGTGTTTTTATGTACAGATCCACAAATAGTCAGTCAACTCATTGGCTTTTTAATTCTCATTCTCATTGCAGTTATCCCATGAAGTGCAGGTCCTGTTAGTTTTGTCAGCTCAAGTTAAGAAGGTCTATTGAAGTACCATCGACCACAACACGGAGGAGCTCACTGGCCCTGTGTCTACAGTGACTGTGGCCCTCATTTATCAATCTTGCATGAAAACAGCTGCAGATCTGAGCGCAGAATTGGTCGTTCGATAGGATACACGTGTGATTCATGAAACATTCGTATCTGAGCAATCCCAGCGTACGAATGATCGGCTCTTGATAAATGCGGCGGCTGAATTCGATCGTCATTAACATGTTACGCCCTTAAATATTCCTGGTTCGGAAGCCTCGCCCACTAAGGTCAAACATGGAGAGAAGAGTTACTGGCAAAAAACAAAACTTTTCAGAGATGGAGATCGACATCCTGACATCCGAGGTGGCGCAAAATAAGGATGTGCTTTTTGGCGGTCTGAAGAGTGGGATCAAGGGAGTTCATAAAACCGCTGTGTGGAAGAGGGTGACGGAGATGAGTTTGGCTCTGCAGCGCCCCCTCCTGCAGCCGCGCGCCAACACAGCTGTTTTGAAAAATAAAAGAATCATGTGTCCCCCCCGGCCACCACGTTTAAAAGTGATAGCTTGGCATCACAAATCACCTGTACATTTATTGAGTGATATTTTTTTGCGATTGATGAATGCGTAATCATTCATGGATGGTTCCTTCAGACGCACATGAGTGAAATCAATTGCTCCAACCAAATTTGGAAACCCAGCAATCTGGAGATCCCTGCGGTCTCTGAAAACGCGCTCACGTCTGACACGCGCGTATTGTTCCTCCAAAACGAGTAAATCTGCCATCGTTATGATTTGATAACTGTCAAAGCATCTGTTTAAATAGGGGAGTGAGTAAACATCTGACCAACCACAGTGCAACAATGATTATCTCACCAGATGCTTTTAATTGTTGTTCCAGTTGTGTCACACCCATCGGAAAAAACAAAAAACAATTACACAATTTTGCCATGAGTTAATTTGCAAACACACATTTCTGCTTGTATTTATTATTATTTCAAATTTTAACGTGCAATAATTAGATGTCATGTTAGGCTATTTAGCCTATCATATTGTTTTATTGTACAAAAAAGTGGTATAAGTAAAAAAACGTGGGCTTTTTTAAAATTCAATTTTTTTTTATCTTGTTTTATTCGTTTTAAGAATCCGTTTTGATCTGTTCTAAATATATGACTGTCTATGCTAATGACAGCTGAGGTTTGTTTAATAATTATTTTCAGACTCAGCCAGATTTTGCTGCTGCACCGCAAATCCAGACTCAGATTTGTGTACACGAGCTCAGACCTGACGTGAGATCTGATCGTAGCGTCCGCTCACGTCCAAATTGATAAATGCCGAAGCTTGCGTGGAAATGGTCGTACGCACGGTTTTCTGCTGTACGTTCGTTTGATAAATGAGGGCCTGTGTGTGTCAAAACACCTGGTGCATTGAAATCACACCTCACCAGATCACATTGCAGGACTGTAAGAAAGCAGGAGACATCAACCTTCGTGAGTCTTGAATTTAGAGGAATTTGTACTCAACACACTTTTTTCACCCGTCTTGGACCACATTTACAACATCAACAGGCGCTGATGTTTTTATACATATGAAAGATGAATTGTCTGAACAAAGGTAATTAGTTGAGATAACTTTTATTGTTTCAAATTTTTACTATGTAAAACCTAAAATTTTAGGTTTTAATACATATGAAACATAAATTATCTGAATAAAACACAATTAGTTACCACAGCTATAAGTAGTTTTCTTCAAAACGTTAGCATTTGAGTCGGCCTCAAAATTCTGAACTCAAGTGCAGTATTTATCTTTATATTATTTTAGTTTTCTTCACCTTTTAATTTTTTTCAGTGTGTATGCAAAATGATGTGTATGTCTGGAAGATGTTGTGTTCAGTGTGATGTAGTTTGTGGGATTCAGTGAAAATTCAAGCAGACCAAATGTATACCTTAGTCCTTTGGGGTAGTCTATGATAAGGCAGTAAAGAAGATCCATGTGTGTTGCAGAGGCGTTAGCAGCATCTCTTAGCGTGTGCAGAATGATGTGCTTCTCTTACTTTCTTCCACATTCCTCTTCAACAACGAGAAGTTCAATGTCCACTCATTTTGTAGCCTCCTCTGCCAAACTGGAAAGCTAAAGAACATCTTATAGAACAAGTAATTAATCAAATTAGTAATTAAACATGTACACTCACCAAACTTCATTTACTACCCTATGTTGGGCGAGACACAAAGGTAGCAATATGATACATTCTGCACAAGGTGCTGGTTATTAAAATAGGAAAGTCCTACTTCAGGACACCTACAGATTAGATATTGGACAATAGATATTTCAGTGTAACTCATTGTCAGACCGAGGGAGATATATTTCAGAATGATAACACATTTAGCTCAATCACAGCTAAACTGGATATAGGATGTGTGATGTGCAGGTATACACCATATACCCACCTTGAAATTACATATAACCACTGGCAAATGCCAGAGAATACATAACAACATAGTTTTGTGACAGAACTTCCACTGATAGAGCTGACAGTAAACTAAACAAACTTTGCAGTCATTTTTGAAATGAATACAAATATTCAGGTCTCCATTCAGGATCAGCCTGATCATATGTTGTGAAACCAAGTGAGATCAGCTCTGAGAGTTCCTGTAGAAAGAGTGATGGATCTCCTGGTGGCCGATTTACTGTAATGATAGTTCTGCTTTGAGTTAAAGAGGAAGATATTCAACGTAAATTCACCCAGGTCAATGTCATTACACACAAACTGTGTAGAGGAAATGGCTACAATCCCTACTCCTGTCCGATTTCGCCTAACTGACTGATAGAAATTATAGTTTGGAGGTTGAGACTCTGATACACCAGGAATTCTGTTTATTCCCACACAACAAATTCTTTTCAGCTATCAAATCATTGACCAAGAAGGGTTTGTTAGCCAATTTTCTGATATCAAAAAGAGCTCATTTGAGCTGTTGGGAATCTGTGACAGGGAGGGAGACTGTCTCAATAATCTCAAATTTGTCAATGTTCAGGCACAAACAATTACCGAAAGGTGTGATTGCAAAGAGGTGTTTGACCATGCCACCAATTGTTTAAGATCAAGGATATATTCAAAGACACGGAATGAGGTCTGTCTCATCACTGGAAGACACCTTCGTGCCTGAATGGTCCGTGGTTCTTTCTGTAGAATAGTTCATCAATTTAACTGAACTTTAGCTTGTCAGTTTTAACCAACTCCTTGATTAGTGAGGATGGTGGAGGCAGGGGGGGGGGGGGTCGCTGGGTCCCTGATTGGGACTGAGAACATATTGAGGGTTCACACTGATTGTCTTTGTGCACTGTCCTTCGCGCTTATCCAGACATTCTTACTCGCAAATGGCATCTGAAAGGGCATGACTTAAGGTTGGCACTGAGAAGTCTGGATCCATTTACCATCCATTAATATTGCAGATGTCTTGAAATAAGGCAATATACTACAATATACTGGAATTTCTAAGGGAGAAATAACATATTGTGCTTAGAATAAGTAATCCTGACTAAGATAAATGTACTTGTACTACTGCTAGAAGAAAGATCGGCTTGCTCAAAGAAGAAAAAAGAAATCTAGTTTCTTTACTTCTGTATTGAGGACTCAGTAGCCATATCCAGAGGCAGTATATTATGGGCAGAACAAAGGATGCAAAGACAAAAGTCCATTGGTGGTCAGGGGGAAAATTAAAATGCAAGACCTGTGGCAAGATAATAAACAGTGACAGAAAGAGCGCAGGTCTTTTTTAATATAAACATCTTGACTATTTATTAAAGGTTATGGGATAGGTGGATCAGCCGATACACACAATTTGGTTATTAGGATCGGAAAATGAAAAGAAAATAGCTTTGTGCAACCTTAGTCAGTAAGTCTTTTTATATGAAGAGGTCATGTCCCAGTCGTGGATGGCGTGTGAGAGGAATTCTGTCTGCAGCACAGAGAGGAGTGTCGCAATGCACTGAAGCATACGTGAGGTGGAAGGCATAATAACATGTCATGAGATGCATCTTTCATAGATTTCCTCTTTTGAGAAGGTCACCACAGGCACGGTTCCAGCGGCACCGTATGCAGTTGGTTTTGCAGACAATCAGGACAGGGGGATGAAGGGCTGAAGAAAGGTGCTGAGTTCTTCTACAGACTGACACAAACAAAAAGAGAAAAAACAAATATCACCACAAAAATAATTCAGTCTTCCCATCTGAAAAAAATGCATATGCGAATCGAGCGGCGGCAGAAAGAGTCTCTAAACACCTACACACAAGTTCACACATGACAAGTTTGTTAATGCAGTTTCAGCAGTCTGTTTATAAATAAAACAAGTTCTAATGTATTATTAATGAAAGCTACAAATACTTTTAAATACATGTATTTGTGGATTCTTTTAATTTCATGAATTTTATCTTTATTTTTTGTTAATCTAACTTGAGCTAACATCGTCAACAATAGAAAAGACACCAAATATGGTGAACCTAAATAATCGCTGGTGTCAGTCATTATCATAATCATTATTATTATCACAATCATTAGGGACAATTTTACACCTTATTAACACTATTTCTGGCAATAAAACAACTTCACTGTAACCAAGGTTCAACAGGTTTCAACAAATGGCCATTTGTCCAGTTATTAATTGCTAATCTACATAGCAGTCAGTTCTAGGTCTAGCATAATTTGATAGTCCAGCTACTGGGCCAACAATTATTCTGTAGTTTATGGCCCATACTGGACTGAATGTGCTAATACAGTACATATAAGCAGGATGGCCAGAACATGGATTTGGTATGGATACTTTACTCTGTACCCTTGGGCCTGGAGTCTGTACTCAGTGCAAATAGTTAGGTTAGACAGTATCTGCTTGGGACACTGTGTATCTCTTTGTTTTGAGAATGGTCTGGTTTCATGCATTTTTCTGTAAGTTATCTGTATTTTTCTTATTGCAGTCCGCAGCTGGTGAACATGGTAAACATTGCTTTCTAAATGTTAGCACGTCAGCTGTTCTGCTGATGTAAGCTCATCGTACCTATATCGCCTCACAGGACTGCTGGCTTGGCTGTAGCCACTTCATACTGTATTTATTTCAGTTGGTGGGCGAGCATAGCTTACCAAATGTAGATCATGCTTTGCCGCTTATGATAAATGTTGTAATAAATAAGTAAAGAGCAGCTCGAGGAAGTGTGACATGGGAACTGGGAAAGGAAAGACACATTTTATGCTGCGGCTCTTTTCCCCTACAGGAAAGTGTAACTACTTTTACTCCACTTATATCTGTTGCAGTTGTTGCCTGACCATATAAAACTACATGTTTGCAGTTGTATGAAAACCCCTTGTGTGCCTTCAGCCACACAATTAAATGCAGAACTTACACACTTGTCAGGATATTATGACTGCTAGCAGAAGACAAAAGATATTACTAAAGACTGCACCTTAGGGCCCTGCTGCATACCAATAACATAAATATATTCCTTTGTCTCCAACACTTAGTCTCTCCCTGCTTATTCTCTCTATATGTCACCCTTGACTTCCGTTGTTCTATCGTTTTCTCTTCTCATTTTTTCACTCAAAGCCTCTTCATCCATCTGCAGTGTAACACTCAATCTCTTTCTAGTTAACTCTGACTGGCTTTATCCTTCACACTATTGGTTTCTCCCATATTTTTGCCGCTTTTCATCCAATCCCTTATGCTTTCACTCTCACCTCCCTGCCAAAAGGGTCATCACTCTTCCTCCAGTTGGAACAACAGCTGTGATTTGCGGTTTCACATTCTCACCGTAATTCATAGCTTTGCTGTTATTTAAATCAGCAGAGGCACACGTCTCCATTTCATGTTCGAGAAATTCATTTTGCTTCAAGAACACCAGCAAATGTGTGTGCATGCCCCTGTCTGTCTTTGCTTGTATGAGTACATCTATATGCAGGGATGTCATAATAAATAAAAAAGCTGATTGCTGCTCCTCAGAAGGAAAACAACCTTAATATGAGGAAAAAATCCATTTGTAGGGATCTAAGTCCAGGTGGAGTTTACCCTTGCACAAATGTGTGCATTCATTTTTGACTCTCCATAGCTGCACGAGTATAAATGTGTGCATCCTTGCTTATGACAAATAATCAATACTTACCCACCACATTTTTTTCCCTTGTGTAATTAGATAAGCTACTGAGTGCAGGCATTATTCATCCATGCAGACATGAATCTATCTGTTATGGTATCTGCCTGTGTAACATCAGTATTTACTGCTGCCTGATAATAATAAAAAAACAACTAACCAACATTTCTTCATTTAACTGATAGTGAATGCTTTCTCATGTATCTCTATGCCTGGGATCAAGCCATGTCAATGGAAAATGCATGAATGTGTCTAAACAATTTTTCCCACTTCAAATCATTGAGATTCAAGATAACCGATTCTGCAGCAATTCATAAACAGAGATTAATATCTGAGGAATTAACAATGCTAACAGTCTGAAGCCATGTTAGCAGCTCTGGGTTAGCATGCTAGAATTTGCTAAATTCAAGCTGAGGCTGAAAGGAAAAAGAAATATCATTAATTTTGCAGGTATTCAGTAATGAATCAAAGTGTTAGATAAACAAAGAATTACCTGATGGTCATTATAGAAAAGTTAATGGATCAATAAAGTTATTACATTTTCTCGTGGGGAAAAATGAACACATTTACTTACCTTGATGGAAATCCGTCTAGTGGTTGTTGCAGGCAAAGATGTCAACCTGCTGGTGGCTTAGTTAAGATGAAGTCAGGATACGTTCTCTGGGGCCATGTATGCCTGCGCAAATCTTGCGAGTTTCTTTCTGAAGCATTGGAAACTTTTCTTGGACACATCCAAGATTTTTCCACTATCGGTTCTGCCGCCAATAATTTGGCAATAATATCTGGTCCGCCAAATTATTTTGATAATAATATTTTTTTATTTTATTTTACAATCTCTGCAATCCCGCGTTTAACTATAATGCCCAAATAGAGATATACTCCCACCTGAAGAAGAAAGCTTTTACTTTCATCCATGTCACTTCTTCCCTTCCTCTTAAGCAATTTTGCCTATAAAATTTTAATTTACTGTCTTTTTTGCAGCAATTCTTTATTTCAAGCGATTGTGAGCTTTTATTCTGAAAAGTTCTGACAGGAAGTTCCAAATTTTCTGTTGTTTGTTTGACAGACCTCTGAAATACAGACATACCATAGGTGATATGAAAAAATTAACAACAATTCAGTAAATCAGCTGAATGTGTAATATGTGACTGTGGGCTGCAGCGCCACACGTGAACAGTAAAAAAATCTAATTCAATTTGCATTTTTATCAATCAATTTCATAAAATTAGTCCTTGATTCTGTTCTGGCTGCCATCTAATGGATTGTCATATTTAATAGAAGCACCCTTGTGGAGTAATGATGTCTTCCTGACTAATGTAAATAGTAGTCACAATACAACTATCATAGCCATATGCATTGTATGATAGACCCGTTGAGCACTTTATTAGGAATACCGCTTTAACATGGGGTAGTTCATTCAGTTGCTCTCAAATAGCCCCAGTTTCACGTCATGGATTCCACAAGATGTTGGAAACTTTCCTCTGAGATTCTCCTCCATGTTGACATGACTGCATCACATCATTTCTGCAGATTTGTCAGCTGCACGTTAATTCCTCCAATCTCCTTTTCTACCACATCCCAAAGGTGTTCTACCAATCGATTTGTATTATGAGGCCCAAAGAGTGCCGAGAAAACATTCACCAGCCTGGACTGTTGACACAGGGAAGGTTGGGTCCATGGACTGATGCTGTTGATGCAAAAAATTCGGACTCTACCATCTGCGTGCCTCAGCAGACATCCAGATTCATCTTTCGTAGCTTTCCCGACAGCTCTGACCAGTCAGAACTCTTTCATCAACAAGGCGTTTCTGTCCACAGAGCTGCTGCTCACTGGATGTCTTTTCTTTTTGGCATCACTCTGAGTAAAAGCTCTAGAGACAGTCGGGTGTGAAAATCCCAGGAGATCAGCAGTTTCAGAAACACTCAAACCAGCCCATCTGCCACCAACAATCATGCAGTTTAAAGTCACTGAGATCACATTTTCCCCATTTGCTATTTCATGTATTTCACTGCCGTCACTTGACCGGCTGATTGGATAATTGCAGGAATATGCAGGTGTATAGGTGTTCTAATGGTAGTGCTCTGTGAGTGTAGATTCAACCACAAACACAGCAATAAGCACATCAATAGCCACAGTTTCATCCACCACAGCCAGGCAGAGCAGCTGCAGCTGTGCTCACAGCCAGTGGCTGTGTACTATTGCAGCTCGGCCTAATGAGTAATAAATGCATAATGTAAAGTGTCACATCATGTCTCTTTTCTATATTATGTGCAGAGTGTTTCCCTAAACTGAAACAACACACTGTCCCTACTAACTGGAATACAAGCATCTCAGAAAACAAAAAAAAAAAAAAAAAAAAAAGAATTTGATTAAGACTGAGTGTTTCGTCTGCCTGCTTCACTCCCATCTGTGGCTCGCGTCTTCGAATCTTTGCTCCTGTGCATCAGGTAGTAGCAGGAGCTAACCATCTAGTTTGTTTATATACTACTTTCTTACCTTCAGAGTTTCCTAGTTAAACTGTGTCAAGTATCTATGGATGAATATCTTTAGCCTTATTTTACAGCTTAGCAAACTAATGTTAGCTAACTGATGGGACACACTTTCATTTCCAGTGTTAGCTTGTCATTTCATTTACATTTTCTTATATAAAATGTCATATTCTCTAATTTTAGCAAACACTGGTGTCATGAGCATTCAGACTATGGAGGATTAGTTGTTGTTGAGATACGGTTTAATATAAATATAGAGTATATTGCTTCATGTTAATAGTCTTTGTGTGTCTGTGGTGGTTTAGTTAGTCTTTAACCTTTTAAAATAATATCAAGCTATAGCTTCTATAATAAACACTCTTTGTTTTCACTCAGGAATTCAAGAGTTTTACCTGTTAGGTCATTGAACAATATTAAAATCCTTGCGTACTGAAGGCTCAGTAATTATATTAGCAGTGGTGGAAAGTAATTAAGTATCTGTACGTACTGTACCCCCTGATTGTCCTTGTATAATTTGCTCTGTCCAGGGCTTTGTAGTTTGAACAGATACTTTACAGGATCTGTGTTGCATTCAACAGGCAGGACATTCACTGTTCATACCTGTAGATGCTGGGAAGTAAAGACTGGATGTCAGAAACAGATGGTGAAGTTAAGGTGTGATTTAAATAGGCACGAAAAGGGCACAGGAGGAAAACAGCAGTCTGTCGCATCGACAATCCCTGAAGCACCTTGATTTAGCATAAGAGCGCAACGCTTTGGTAAACGGCTGACATATGGAAGAGGAAACATGTCAGGTGTGTTTTATGTCCTCATGAACTCATGTTTATTACATAGACAGCCTACGTACAGTGTTGTTGCACCAACCTTATTCATACAATATTGGCCGATACATCCAACACACACAGATACGTCAATACCAGCACATGGCACACACACACACGTATGCGTGCGTGAGCCAAGACAGCACATGTCAGCAGCTTGTGACACTGAACAAATATCACATGTAAGCACCTTATCTACTGAGAAGTGTGTAACCCTGCTACATGTTCTGTAGCTCACAATGTAATTTCCTGCCGAACAGAACACAAACAACTCATGTATTGGTAGACAGGTTACATATATGAAAAGGATGAATCATTCATTCATACATTCTTTTTTTTTTATTGTTTTTCTTTTGTGGTCAGACATTACTTATGATTTATAGCAGGGAAGCTGGAAAACATTGCTGCGCTACGTACCACACAAACAATATATAAATGCAGTGTACAGTCCGGAGTAAATGTGAAGCAGAGTTTGCTTTTTTTAAATTGGAGTGTGTTGATCTGTTGTGAATTGTTGCCATTTTATATACATGTAGCACTAAATAACCTACAGCTGCATCTCTGTGCATTCTTATATGACGATATATTATCTCGACATTGGAGAGTAAATTCTGTTTATAGTCCTAAAATTTCAGAATATTATTATTAGTAATATTGTTTACAGATGCAGAGCACTGATGCAAAGTTCACACAGGTCACTGCTCTCTGACTTTCCCACAACCACATGATTCCTGCAAACAAATTTGTGATGGAACACACAGTGATATTGTAGACAATAAGATCAATGGATGAACTCAACTGGCCTGCGCAGAGCCCTGACCTCAACCCCTTATCTATAAAAAATTTGGGATGAGCTGGGACTCAGAGTGGGAGCCAGACCTTCATGCTCATGTGTCTGAATGGGAGCAAATACAAGAAGTGTCATTTGTGAGTGTCCAGTTACTTTTGGCCACATAGTGAGACATCCAACACACTGTAAAACCTGCTAATCTGCTGAGTGGAAGAGTATAACTATAACCATTCTGAGTTTTCACTACGTAACTCTACATTAGTGCATTTTGAGATTCCTACACTCTGATTCTTGTTACTGTTTTAGTTCCACTAGCGGTGTGGCAGTGTTGGTTGATCCATCATGTGATTCCAGAGCGAAATGTCTGAACAACTATTGGACATTCATGAAACAGGATGAATCGTTATACCTCTGGTGAATTCTTATATGGTCTGCATCTCTAAATGAATAACAAAAATAATAAAATAAATGGCAAATAAACAAATTTGAAAATGTTCATTTTAGTACTATTAAAGGCTGAGTACACTTACTTATTCTGACTGATTAGAGCTCTTCTCAGGTGGAAGCTGAGTGAAGATTAAAAATAATTTTAATAATATAATAATAATATTAATAATTATAATAATAACAATAAAGTTTAGATCCCAGAGTCTTGTTTTGGTTAGTGTGTCCCAATTCCCTGACTTCCCTAGGATTTACATTTTTCAGTAGCTATAGTGGTGCCCACATATATGTAACAAGGTGGTTGTGATGCGTGCGACAAACAAAAAGTTAACTTCTGACCCTTTTTTGAAAATAGACTTTGACAGCACATTATATTTTCAATTCAGGAGCTTATATACGTGGATATATTGCACTTACACCAGCTTGTGCTATTCATACGTCTCTGCAGAGACCAAAGAGTTTCAGTAAATGAAGATACTGATACAGTACATGATAGCGTAGAAAATGGATGGGTTGGAAGACTTGCATAACATCCCATGAGACACGGTTCCGTCTAAATCTAAACAAGAAACTCTCCAATGGTTTCTCGTATCGAAACTCAACATACAAGAGCTGCTAAGATTGGACCGAGGCAGACGTAGAAGTGCAGGCTTAGATCATGAGCAGAAACAGTTTGATTCCCAGAGCTTCTGCCCTATTTCAGAGTAAACATCAACTTTCCAGGGGCCTCCGTGATAAACACTCAACATATGGTAGATTATATCGGTACATATCCGGCCTGCTGTCAGATCTGACGTCAGTGTAGATCAGTATAGGAGATATTAAGTTGGATATTCACATAGTAACGTTTGCATCTTCAGCTTAATAACTGCCACGTTTAGTGTCTCGTTCCCTCTGGACAACGCAAAGCTAAAATCCTAACTGCTCTCATTGTACTGTAAGGTTCTTTTTAATCAAGTGCCTTTATTATAGAGGCACAGATAAGATCCTCATTTGCATAGGCTAGTCTTAAGCATCTGTCTTTTAAATAATTAAAATAATTAACAATGTCATTACCACTTGAAGTTATGATATGTAACTTTTCAAACCATTAAAATGTCTAAGATGGTATGTGGTATATATTTTGTTGAGATGTGGACTTAAATGATCTGAACTTTTTATCCAGTTTTAAGCCTCATTTTAATGACACATATTTTTTAGGTCTTGGTTGTTTTTAACTATTTATTTTAATCAAGATAAAGGAATTTAGTCATCAAATGTAAGCGGTGGCCCTTCCGAGACCTCCTGTGTCCACCAACACTGAATTATAATCAACTGCTTCAGTGGTTTTGGAGAGGAGGAGACCTCTGGAGAGAATTTGGCTCCAAATAAAAACCTCCTGAATGATGGACACAGCGGGAATCCCGGTTAAGATTGATGGCAGATGATGGCAATTGGTGGTGAAGGCAACAACTCCTATGACACCTGCAACTTCTTGACATCTCTGATTAAAAACAGCTTATTAGACGAGCATAAACTCATGTACAATGAATTAATGTGGATTAGATATTATTCCTGTCCATAGGAAATCTATACTTGGAATATCAAATGCTCACTGCACTGTAGCTTGAGCGGTAACTCCCCAATGTTTGCTCCTTTAGCAGTCACATCTTCCGACTCTGCATTCACAGTTAGATTTATCTCTATTGAATCCATTACTGACCATTAGCTCACCAGCCTAATTTGGCTATACTGTTTGTTTCACTTCTCATTGAATATTGCAACACATGACACACATGGATTAATTGGTCAAGAGAGAGGACAGACCAAAGACATAAAGAAAGAAAGAAAATCACCAAAGACAAACCTGATTGTAGCTTTATGTGTTTAACAAAGTGGCAGCAGAGCTCTAACGCAGAGTTACTGCAAAAAAACAAAAACAAAAAAAAAAAACCATGAGGGTGTGGAATGCACACGAATAGCAGAGATGTGGATTATTCTGCTGAGGAAGTTTGACAGTTTGACAGATGCTTCTAGATCATCACTGAATTTCACTGCAACTGATGTGAATCCAAGCTGATAACAGCCGCTGTCATCCAAGAGGAAGTAAGTGACAAACTTTTAAAAGCCACACTGGTCGAGTATTCAAAGACAAAAAGAACTTGAAGGAAATAATCCAAAAAAAGATTCTCTGAAACTTGTTAAGTTAGAATCTGATCTCACAGACTGTAATCATAAACAAGCAATAGCAGTGTACGATGAATAAACCCAGATATCATGCCACTGTTTTGTTTTTTCTTCTGTTCTCAGCGCACTTTGCTGACGGGTTCATAGAACTAAATTTTAGCACTGCCCTGGAGGAATTAGTAAATGTCACTAAATGACAGTTTCAGGTCCTGATGGTTGTGACTGGTTCAGCAGATGTAACAACAAAAGCACTAGTAACCAAGTTTTTACTGCTACATCTGTAACCACTGAGTTAACACAGAAAAATAATGACTCACATGTCCACACTGAGTGTTTGGGTTAGATTTCCTTTTCCTCATCTGTGTGTCCAGTGGTGCTTCCCTCCACGGTTGGGTTTAGGTTAGGTTAGTATTTGGTGTTGTAGGATGACTGCCTGGGGTTGGGCCTGACGCTGGGTTCAGGTCATCATCAGAGGAAAATTGATCAGTGAGGAACAGACCTTGACACAGCACCAGACCCAGCAGGACCCTGGATTCACTTTTTGGCGTAGCTCCGTTCACGTACAGCACAGTACTTTTCTCTGTTAATTTTTTTTTAATGGAGCTATATTACTGTATGCTTTTTTTTCCCATTTAGAGCCAAAGCTGTTTTACCTTTTTGTCTTTTGGATTAACAAGCTTTGCCTTACAGTTTAGATTAAGAGTTTCTCCCTGAGAGATAAAAAAAAAAAGACCAACAAGCAAGGTAAGAAATAAGAATACAAATACACTGACCTGTTGTCAGGTCTGTGAAGGTGAATTTAACCCATATTAACATTTGCTTGTCAATATTGACTTAACTTAGCTCAACGTTTTTTGTAAAGTAAACTGAGTTGACTTTTCAATTTGGAAACAACTTTGTGAGTAAATTACCCAATTAATATCAACGTTATTTGGTAAAGTTTAAAGTTTAGCATAAAGCTAGCTAATGTGATATTTTATGATATTTGCCAAAATAACATTGTAAGTTGGCTATAATGTTACATAACACTAATTTAAACTAATTAATCTATTTACTAGCCACCCTTCCAGTTTTATTTATTTCTTTTAAAGAATTTGAAACAACTAACATTTGGTAGTTAACACACTCCAAGTGTGTAATTAATCTTATAAGTGAATACATTACTTGTTCGTTTTTTATTGTAATGTGACAATGGAAATATCACATTATCCTTAAGATGTAAAAAGTGACAAGTATTTTTCTTACATTAGTTGCAGTGGCTCAGTTTCTAGGTGAATCACATGGTTATCCAAAGCTTAACTAGTGGTACAGGCGTGTCTTACTGATGGATAGAGATTCATTATGGTCTAAATTTCATTGATATGATCCTTTTGTATAAGTTTTTTTTGAAGAGAGTTAAAAAATATGTATATCGATAATTATTTGCGGCCACTGCACTGCCAGTTTGGACAACTGCAGGTCTTCATGCGGCGTAGAACAGTGTCCTGGAAATTTTAGGACATTTTCTGCATTAAAATCCTACATGCACAGAAATAACACGTCTGCGGTTTTCAGTGGGCATGGTTTACAGTGGGCATGGTTTACAGTGGGCATGGTTTACAGTGGGCATGGTTTACAGTGGGCATGGTTTACAGTGGGCATGGTTTACAGTGGGCATGGTTTTCAGGAATATAAATTGCTTAGGGCTTTCGGGTGAGCACACGGATGTGGGGTCAAATACTGAGGTCACAGAGCCAGCAGATTTTATGTTGCTTTCATAAAATTATTGCACAACTTCCCTTTGCTTTTCATGTTTGTTGTGTATCTGTGTTAGCCTGAATCAGTTATATGTCATGTAACATGGAGACAACAATAATAATGATTGTTAGTACTTCTTAACAAACGGCAAATGAGTCTGAGATACGTTTCTATGCTCCATGAAGTGGTCGATGCAAAGAATGAGTTGTGCTCACGTGAATACCTTGATCAGTTATGTATACACAATGTTAATCTCTGTGAATTTGATCAGCTGTCCTGAAATCCATGTTACCCACAATGCCAATGGACAGCAGGGACAGGTAGAAAAAGTTAATTCTTAAAAAGTAAAGCAATTTGAAGCACAAAATATATTATTGATGTTAATAAGCAGATTATAGATTTCACACAAGCGCCGTGGAAGAGGCGTATTGAAAACACAATTTAAATAAGTGATTGATTTACTCCTTTTTTAAATCTATGTAGCCTGGTTAAGAGAAAAAAAAGGGTAATTAAACCGTAATGATTTCTGCATTGTTTGTGCCACTTTGTGCCCCAAATGAGTGCAGCTCAGTGCTCACATCATGTGTAAGGTAAGTGAACGCTGCAGTGGGGATACAGAGATTAGAGGAAGTCAGATACCAAAGCAAGCACTGGTGAAAAGCTGCTGCGGCTTCCCCCTCAGGTTCTGTCAAACATAAACAATGAATGCATCCACTGAAGCATGTGTTTCTATTATCAGGAGCTATTGTTGCATTCTAGTGAGTTTTATTCCATCTGAGCAGGAACTATAAATTGCTGATGGCTTCCAGAATCTGAAATGAACAAATCTGACAGGTATGGAGCGGCGATGACCAGAATGTAAAACTACCCCACTGAACGTGAACCCAGTTTTCCATGAGAACTGAAAACTGACACTAGTTTCAGTTGATTTGTTCAACGCCTGTGAAATCTTTGTTTCTGGTTCAAGTTGCTTTGCCTCTGGGTCAATTTGAGCTAAAAAAAAACAATTAAAAACAGACAAATAGCACCTGGGATACTGGTAATATTCATACATTTACTATTATAAATTCATTTCTTAGCAATGCCACCACCTATCAGCAGGTTGACTTTTTTTTTGAGTGACATATCTCAACAAGTATTGGATGATTGTCATGAAACACACTGATGAACCCCTCAGAATGAACTGTGGTGGTCATTTGAGGTCCACAAACTTTTCCTCTAGCACGACTCTCAGCTCAAAATTCAGTTTGCCCATTAGTTTAGTTTTGCGTGGATTGGGTCATAAACCAATGATAGCAGCAGCTAGAGCAGATATACAGCAGCCCCCTCAAATGCTAGCATGCTGAAATGCTAAACTAAGATGATGAACATGGTAAACATAAGACCACGAAGGCTGATCTGAAATGAGACGATCTTGCCAATGGTGGATTTTGGCTTTGCATCACCAGCTGTGCTCACCCTTACTGTTGCACGGCTCTTGTCGCCTATCAACCAGCCAACAGTTGTACCGTTAGCTGTTAAACTGAGCTCAAATCCAATACTTACTAAAAGAATAATTCTCTGGCTCTCTGTCAGTGTTGTTTGCTGCCATGTTATTCTCATTACCAGTGCATGAATCTGGGGATAGGTCAAGGATCCACCCGTTGGAGCCATCAGTAATCTACATCTGTGCGTTGTAAACTTCTTCCAGACATGACTGGGGCATGACTGATGAACGCCAATCAGTGGACTGGGGTACACCACGAGAGAGGAGACTAATCAACGGCAACCATGAGGCTGAAGTGGCTTAAACATTTGAAGGACAGCTGTAGGCTAAAGGCTGTTGGGAATGTGTTTAAATGAGATTTCAGTGTGTTCTTAATGCCTAGATTTGCAAACAATGGCATCTGTGGATGGAAGGAATGTGAGCAAGAACTAATGCACAGCTCCTGATGAATGACTATCTTTAAAAATGCTGTATGGAGAATAATACAATGTTATTTTCCAATCTTGTCTTTTGAGTGTCTTCACAAAAGCAGATTGTATAACTTCTTATGGGCACAATAGAGCCAGCTTTTTACTCAGGGTTTCTTTTAAGGGTTTCTAGATTATCACATTTTCTGTCATTTTGGGTTCCCACTGTCCACTTCTGCCCATTGTAGCTTTCAGAACATAATTGTGCACCGGCTGCTGCATCACTAATGCAGGATAGATGTTCATTTCACAGCTAGGCTTTACACTGTTGGCAACTTAGCTAGCATTCCTATCCAGCGTGACTTCCAGCGAGGAAAGAGGAAGCTATAATATCATCTGGGACTTCCTGATGGTTTGAGGGTTTCGAGGGTAGAAGCAGGCGATGCACTGGGGGAAAAGCCCTGGCAGAAACTAACAGGGTTTTCTACTTTCACACCACATTTGGTTGCCATTTCTGTTGTTTACTTATTGATGTGGATTGATTTTTGCTGTGTGGTCAGGTGGAAGTAATGGTGGCTGAAGAGGAATTTGTGCTACTTCAGTATTAAAAAACAGCAAACTCTTCACTCCTGACAGAACAGAAAACTTCCGGGAATCGAGGAAAGATGGTTGACTTTGACTGAGTAATTTGGTTACTGTGGTTTAAATTTAAAGGCAATCAAATCAATGGTAATGAAATCAAAGTGTATTACTAACTGATTGGGGTTTACACATATAGTAGGTCCAATTTGAATGAAGACATAGTTGACCCTTTTAAAAAAAAAAAACATCTGGTCCAGATTTATGCTTCAAAGCCAAACAACCAAACAAGCTGAAATAAGGTACGACGACTAGAAAAGTGTTGCAAAAGAGATTCAAAAAAGTGGACAAAAATGCCCGGGTAATGTGCTGAAGTGACCTTTCGATTGCACCAGTGACTCAGTATATAAAGATGGCCGACATGCCTCCACTCCGCCAAAATATCTAGGCACTGCCATCTTGCACTAATGATGTCATTTGGAGCCATAGTCTGTGCAGTTGCGATCGGCCGGTGGAGCTGCCTTATCTCCCACCAGACTCAGTTGCGAGTCAATCAAAGCTGTCATTCAAGACGCTGCACCCCCTTTGTACAAAGGCACGCAGAGGGGCTTTAGGCCAGGCAGAGCAGACTGGGAACACGATGTTAATTGGTATACTGTATATACACACATGCACACATACTATCTTTTCCGTCACAACCTCCTCCATCTTCGTCAAAAAAACTCACAATTCCGACTCCAAACTCCTCAAATCCAAAAACAAGCAAAACGACCAAATCCAAATTCCAAAAGTGAGCTAATCTCTCTCTCTCTCTCTCTCTCTCTCTCTCTCTCTCTCTCTCTGTCAAACTAAGGGCCCCACCTCCATAGACCATGTTGTCCGAAGGATGCGGCCCCTGACGACACAGTTAAGACTTGGCTGGATGTGGCCAGTATTCAGGGATTTGCATTACCCCCTCTGCTGTTGGCAAGAATGTGTATCCTGCTTTCTTGTCCTTCCGCAAAATATTGCTTCAAAGTGAGGAGTTCAAATTTCGGTTCAGCTTAAAACAAATAATGTCCAGTGTTGCTGTGTTTCAGCACAGCAACCACGAGTGTGGGACTACACTGTGTGTAATGAGTGTAGGATCCCAGGTGTATGCAACCTGCTGTGCCTCTTATTTCTCCCTCCTTGGCACCTTATTTAACATCTGGAAACACATTAAATGACATTAATTGATACAAATTGTTCTTGAATCAAAAAAAAAAAACATTTTAAGGCATTGCAGAGAGTATTACCTCACTAGTCATATCCCCAGCCGTATGTGCTCACCTTGGTGCAGTGACCTGACGTGACTAGGAAGAGCTTTGCTTATTACTGAGGCGAGATGCACAGCGAGCAGAGAGAGCTGATGGGCTCTTTTACCCCCAGCAGTGGCCTTGATACGGTCTTCACATGCACTGATGGGATCCCTGTTGAATATAATATAATATAATGTCTTTCCTGCAGTCCACCTCTTAGTCTCACATTCTCCTCCAAGCAGAGGAGAATAATACTCGAAATATGTTTATTATTGCAGATGTAACTGCTTATCCAACACTTATATCTATTGCATGTGTGTGTGTGTGTGTGTGTGTGTACATATATTACTTTTGCTGTGATATTCATGCAGTTTTATATAAGGCAACAATTCTTAGGCACAAAGCTGCTGTTATTGATGAAATTCCATCCACAGTCATATTTAATATTTTATCTATCTTGACAGAAGATGAAAAAATACACAACCAAAACTTCTAAACCCTTCACAGTATATACAGTGCATTCAGAAAAGTCTTCAGACCTTTACACTTGTTCATATTTTGTTATACTGCAGACATACACATTCAGTTTATGTCAGGTAGGTATGTGAAGCTGTGTTTAATCCTGTGGCTCTGCGAGAGGATACGAGGAGAGGGAAAAGATGAGGAAAGGATGGAGGGAGAAGAAAGATGTAGGGAAATGTGCTAAGGATGGCAGAATTTTATTGTGATAGAAAGAGTGTATTTATGTGTTCATTCATCACTGTATTGTGGATTGGAGATGAGGCAGTAGAGGAGGTACATTTTTTTGACTGTGGATGATGGATCAGCTGTTTTTATGGTTGAGGGAAACGTACCTTCTTTTTTTTTCCAGGGATATATAATCTATTAGAAGATTCTTCCACTGTGTGATGTTTAGGTTATTTTTTGATTTCCAGTTTAAGAGGATGGCAATAATTAGGGCCGTGAGGAGAGAGCTACAAGTAGCGTGGTGTAATTGTAATGCTGAGAGGGTCCAGAAGTCGGCATTGGTACTAATGGAGAGGTCTCATTTGCACTTGAAAATTGGGAGAGATAATGAGTTGCTGAGAGTTGTATAAATTCTAGATAGAACTTCTTTTGACCTGCAAGATTCAACATTTTCTCTATTGTAATTGGATGAGTTAGACTGCTGAAAAGTCTATTGAACTTTGATAGGATTGTCAATTTTAATTGCAGGGATTGCAGAAACTGTTTATTCCCAATGCTGAACTTTTGGATTAAATGTTGACATTAAATGTTGATTAAATTGACAAGGGTATTCCCTTGATTGATATGGTGAAATGTAATGTTTTTTTTATTGAGTTGTTCCAAATTGCTGAGTGGAGGGGTGGTGCAACTGTGGAGTTGATTTGAAGTGCTTTCCACCAAGTTCACAGAGTTGGAGCTATAGTTAGATTTATAAAACAGTGATGTTGCTTGATGGTTTGGCTGACTGATAAATAAATGTCATTATATAATGTCTGTTCAGTTTGCAGCCACACAAGGAGTCAAGTTTAGGGGGATTGTGCCATTTTGTAAGATATTTGAGGTGATACAATTCTAGTTTTGTTTTTCAGTAAAATTCACACAGTTCAGTTCATAATGTTAAGCATCCTCAAATCCTTTCCATTTTTCTGGAGCAGCACAGCAGGACTATTTGCACTGCACATTAATATTGCTGCCACAACAGAGGTCATGGTCAGTTTTTGAGGGATCCGGTTACCGTAGGCTAACACATTGAAATTTACATTTCACTGAACTGGCTTCCAAACCTGAGTTGAAATACTGATCACTCATGAAATTTAGGTAAGGTTTTGACTACAGTGCTCTTACTTGGAACAGAGCAGATGTTTTGCTACTTTTACTCTTGAAATGACAAAAAAAGGACCCGCAATTACCAACTCTAACATTAAAGATGAGCACATTATTTCATCCGTCATTGTAATATAGTAACACATGATTGTGGGATGGGCCGCTCTGCATTTTTTATTTTATTTTATTTGTTTTACTTATGACTTTAAATAGGCTTCAATACCAAGCCTTTTGCACTTTTAGTCCTTCTCCTAATACCCCTTACTCTTGTAAATGATCTTTGTACATCCCTTTCCACTGGAGGATTGAATTTACACAGATCTGGTACTTTAGAATCATTTATCTACCTCAGCACAACTCAAACCACACAGGAAAACTATAAAACTGTGTAAGTAATGTCACTGAACACTGTGGTCCCTTTTAACAGAGTCCCTCTGCTCCTCCTGCACCTTTTTTGTTGGTAGCGGCCTTTACCAGGGAGGTGCTCGGTTGAGGTTAAGTGTGTGGGCTGGTCAGCTGGGACGATGACATTGCACTGGATGACGTCAGCGGTGGAGCGGTTCCGGCCTGCTGCGGTGGAGCATCTGCTGTGACCTCCAGCATGGACGTGTTGTCCCCTGAAAACTCTGGTTTTCCTCCGGTGGTGCTCCCACTGTGAGGGGCTGCGGTGAGGCCGGCAAAGGAGGGGATGAAGGAAAAGCACCAGGATCCACAGGTGATGTCGGAGGAGCGGCAGGGAGGCGCCAGCCCCAGCTAACTCTCCATTTGTTCATTCAAGGGCCTGCAGCCTTGTTGAGAGGCATTCACTCGTGCCGGTGATCCTCTCCTCCATAACCTTCATTGCAACATTGGGGGTTTCATAGAGGCTACTGAGGTCTGCCGCAAACTTCCTCTCAAGACTAGCTTTTGAACGACCATATACAGGGACAAGCTGACTTTCTGAAAAACCCTGTAGAAACTCAAAACTTTGATGAATGATTTGAAGTTATTTAGCTCCCCCCACCCCCATTATCACAGCTACAGTAATGTTACACATTACAACTGGGAGTCAGAGCGATGATTCACAAATATGTTCCAGTGGGTGGTGAGCTTTGTGTTACAGCTACTGCAACTGCTGACCACGTGAGTAATTCGGCCAAACACATTGATAGGAAGTGCAGGAGGGATGGGTGGCGTCTGCAGGTGGAAAGCTGATGCTTGCAGGCGAGTATGGTGGCAGGTAATGGCAGATGATCACCAGGAGCAGACACAGCAACGGTTCTGGCAGATACTGATGACAGGAGAGGCACTGGTGAGTGACTTCCAACAAAGCAACAACAAGTGATCAAATCAAGTTTTCTCAGAGCAAGTGGGCCTGGAGCGTTAGCACATAGAGCGCGGAACAATCTGGTGACGAGTGAGTGATGAGCCGGGGTTCTTATACAGAGCTTGATGAGTGATGAGTAACAGGTGTGCCAGGTTGTCAGCGCTTAGACACGCCCCTAAGCACACCCACACACACACACACACACACACACACACACACAAAGAGGAGGAGACACAGGGAATGACAGACAGGGAAACAAACACAGGAAACACTGGGGAAGTGCAGTGGCCACAGAAGGGGCTGTGGCAGGTTTAACCTTGTGCTGCTGCAGACGCTACGTTCATTTGACCGAATTCAATTCACATCTGTGCTGTGTCATTACTGTGATGTAGAAGTGGCCAGGAGGCTTATTCAGAAATGAGACCAACACACTGCAATCAGATTAACATGTTTGAAAGACGCCAATGATCTACCAGACAAATAGATCACCATTGAAATGGTGACCAGTGGTACAGTGTCCAGTGCTATTAGTGAAACCTAACCTAACCTAAATCGATGTCCATGTGATCCTGAGTCTGGTGCAGCCACAATGGAGATTCAGAATTTTGACTAAATGGTGAAATGAATGGCGACAGGTCCATTAGAGAGTAGGAATTAAATCTCAGCACAAATTAACAAGTGGATTTATTTCAATACATTGTGCTCAGCTAATGACATTATTTTCCATATCTTTAAAATTTAATTTACCACAAGTGTATTATGGTTATAATATGCATGGGATACTCGGATGGGGGGCTGTTAGGTTAAGCATAAGCATGGAGACATTCATCTTAAAACTAATTAGCGAATCAATCATCCATTAGAGGGAAAAGGGGAAGAAGGTTTAACGACGGGGCATGACCCCGAATGGGCTGCGCTACAGGGAGTGTGTGTATGCGTGTGTGTGTGTGTGTGTGTGTGTGTGTGAGCCTCTGTGTCTGTTTGAGAGTAGCTTATACCCATGGGAATGGCTAGTTGAAAGAAATATAGTCACCACAGTAATAAAGGCTGCAGAACGAGATCGCATATTGTCTGTGTGTGTGTGTGTGTGTGTGTGTGTGTGTGTGTGTGTGTGTGTGTGTGTGTGTGTGTGTGTGTGTGTGTGTGTGTGTGTGTGTGTGTCTGTGTCTGTGTCTGTGTGTGAAAATGGTCGGTCCATATGTATTTGGACACTTAGACATTTTTTTTGTTCTTAAGCTCCTGCTCCTGGCGCGGTCTCTTTGCCTTTAGCCTGATCTTCAGTAAGTGTGACACAACTCAGTCAGACTGAGATCAGGTGACTGACTCAGTCCACGATATTCCACCTCCTCACCCTGGGAAGCTGTTTGGCTGTAAATGAAATGAAATGATGCATTTTTGGCTGAATCTGAGCACAGAATACTCATGTGCCAGTGAAATACCAGTGTGCCAGCTCCATTGGCAGCCATACATGTCCAAGTCATAGCAGAACCACCATGTTTGACGGATGAGGTGAGGAGGAGACATGCACGCCTACGACCGCACATTCCCGCTGTGCAGTCATGTAGTGGTTCTTCTTCACCGTGCAAACGATTTATAAGTCATGCACAAGACTTGTGCTGCTCAGTCTGCAGTCATGCAACTAATTTTCTATCAAAATGTGTTCAGTCAGTCATTTATTTGTACTAGTAATGTCATTCTCTCATATTATTGTCATTCTCATTATGGGAACAAATAAAGTTTATTTAATTGAGTTTTGCAAACCAACTACCTTTGATATCTCTAAGAGTTTTAAAGTTTTAAATGTTATCTTCGCTTCCATGGTCACCTCTGATTGACAGATAACTCCACCTCAATCTGAATGGCTCCTCTCAACTCTCAGTCACCTCTGACCAGTGTGTGAGCTCTTATTTGCATGAACTAACATTGAAATGACACAGTTAACCAAAAACATTAAGTGGCCATGTGTCCTTTCCTTGTAATTTGGTGTAATAAACAGTCTGTATCTCCCAGACAGTTCTTTCTAGATTGATGTAAACCAGCTCAATTGAAAGCTGTGACTTGGCGCTGTTCTGTCCATTATCCATTATTTGATCTCAAATTGAATGAGCTGATGCACAGAGCCAGAGGAACACAAACTGTCCAAATACTGGCCTGGACTCTGTGTGTGTGTGTGTGTGTTTGTGTGTGTGTGTGCGCGCGCGCGTTGTTTGTGTGTTTGGCCTATATGGAATGTGGAATGTGTACAGTGCTGTATTCCCCGGTAGAATATCACATATTCAATTCTAAAAGGTGACTTTGTGTTAGTGTTTTGGCCTGTGTGTGTGTGTGTGTGTGTGTGTGTGTGTGTGTGTGTAAGTGTAGTTGTAAATGCTATATAGTGAGGACCAAAAGTATTTTCCATACAGTGTGTCCCCTTCAACCTTCACCTTTATTGAGGGTCAAGACTGGGTTTTAGAGTTTGAATTAGGTTTTAAGCTCAGGTAAGGGGCTAGAAAATGCATTATGTTAATCAGAGTCCTCACAAAGATAGAAGTACAAGAGTGTATATATGAGTTTGTTTGTGTGTGTGTGTGTGTGTGTGTGTGTGTGTGTGTGTGTGTGTGTGTGTGTATGTGTGTAAGTGTAGTTGTAAATGCTATATAGTGAGGACCAAAAGTATTTTCCATACAGTGTGTCCCCTTCAACCTTCACCTTTATTGAGGGTCAAGACTGGGTTTTAGAGTTTGAATTAGGTTTTAAGCTCAGGTAAGGGGCTAGAAAATGCATTATGTTAATCAGAGTCCTCACAAAGATAGAAGTACAAGAGTGTATATATGAGTTTGTTTGTGTGTGTGTGTGTGTGTGTGTGTGTGTGTGTGTGTGTGTGTGTGTGTGTGTGTGTGTGTGTGTAAAAGCTAAATCAAACTCATTGCTGGCGTCTTATTTAACCAGCAAACAGAGGTGACTTTTGCAATTGATTGTGCTTTAGTGGCAGTATATTATGCTGTGTCATAGGCCCCTAGCAATGCGTGTGTGTGTGTGTGTGTGTGTGTGTGTGTGTCTATTTGTGTTTATTTGCTGCGATGAATTCTAATTTTCATTCTCCCTTTGTAATAAGCAACAATAGGCTTTTACAATCCCCAACTACTGCAGCCCATGTTCCACTCTGCCTCCACAGTAACACACGTACAGTACATTCACATGCATGCACGCACACACACATACAGACACACACAGTGCATTCAGAAAGTATTCAGACACCTTCACTTTTTGCAGGCTCATGATAAAATCATTCAAATACATTTTACCTCATAATGACAAAGCAAAAACTGAATTTTAGAAAATTTAGTAAATGTATTAAAAAAGGGAAAACTAAAATATCACATTGACGTAAGTATTCAGACTCTTTACTGTGACGTTTGAAATGTTGCTCGGGCTCCTCCAGTTCTCATGATCATCTCTGAGATGTTTCTACACCTTGACTTGAGTCCACCTTTGGTAAATGCAGCTGATTGGACATGATTAAGAAAAACACTGTATATATCAGGTCGCACAGCGGACAATGCAGATCGGAGCAGAAACCATGAGGAGGAAGGAGCTGTCTGCAGAGCTCAGAGACAGGATGGTGTCGAGGCTCAGACCTGGGGAAGGATACAAAAACATTCTGCTGCATTGAAGGTTACCAGGAGCACAGCGGCCTCCGTCGGTCTTGAAAGGAAGAAGTTTGGAACAACCAGGACTTTTCTTAGAGCTGCTGCCTGGACAAACTGAGTAATCGAGGGAGAAGAGCCTCGGTAAGAGAGGTGACCGAGAACCTGATGGTCACTCTGGCTGAGCTGCAGAGATCCTGTGTGGAGGTCTGAGAAACCTCCAGAAGGACAACCATCATTGTACCGCTCCACCGAAGTGGGTTTTGTGTCCAGACAGAAACCTCTCCTCAGTGAAAGTCACATGAAAGCTGCTTTGAGTTTCCAAAAGGCTATCATACTGTGGGAAACAAGATTCTCTGGTCTGATGAGACCAAGATTGAATTGTTTGGCCTCAATTCTAAGTGTCATGTCTGAAGGAAACCATGTACCACTCATCACCTGCCTAATACCATTTCAATGGTGAAGAAAAGTACAGTGAATGAAAGCTAAATGAAAACCTGGTCCAGAGCTCAGGACCTCAGACTGGGCGAAAGGTTCACCTTCCTAAGCACGCAGCCAAGACAACACAGGTGTGGCACAGGGACCCTGTGAATGTCCTCTAGTGTCCCAGCAGGATCCCCTGACATGAACCCAATCAAACATCTCTGGAGAGACCTGAAAATGGTCGTCCAGCGACGGCCTCCATCCAGCCTGACAGAGCTTGATGGGGTCTGCAGGGAGGAATGGCAGAAAATCCACAAATGCAGATGTGCAAAGCTTGTCTGTAATCACTGCCAAAGGTGCTTCATAACTAAGTACTGAGTAAAGGGTCTGCATACTTATGTCAATGTGATATTTAAATTTTTTCTTTTTAATAAATTTGCTACATTTTCTAAAATTCTGTTTTCACTTTGTCGGATTTAAGGATTTAAAGAATTTTAGTAAAAGATTGCAACATTACAAAATGTGAACAAAGTGAAAGGGTCTGATACTTTCTGGATGCACTGTAAGTGTGCGCGCATACGTACGTCTGTACATGCACGCAGCATTCATCTTTAACAGCTATCTGAAATGAAGTGTCAGTGATTGTCCTGCAGAGTGGCCCAGATAGTTCCTTTTTTTATTTTCTTGTTTCTACGGGGCTGGATGACTCACAACTGTGACAAATAGTGATGAATGGTGTGTGTGTGTGTGTGTGTGTGTGTGTGTGTGCATAACAGAGTTAGAGAGAGAGAAATGTGATCATGTCCGTTCACAGCAAAGATGTGTGTGTACACTGCATGTCTGTGTCATATGAGAGAACCCAGTCATCCCAAAATGTGTGTTCTGCTGCTTGTGTGTGTGTGCGTGCGCGTGTGTGTTGTAGCTAATCAGGATTTTGTGACCAGATAAGTTTCTCCTCTTCTTTCACCTGCTGTAGACGAGCTTCAGATGCATCTTTAGTTGATGTCTAATGGAACAGATACACTTCACTTTTAATCAATGCAGCTGTCAACACTGGAGTAGAGCTGTGACCTGAAGCATCTTTTTAGGCTACGGGTCTATTTTCCTCAGACTTGCACACATAACTGATTATGTATTGGGCTGTGAGGTCTGTCAGAGCTTATCAAACAGCTCTGTGTGACAGTGGTGCTGTGGATGAATGAACGCAGTGTAAAAACTGATGGCAGCGGCTGTTGTTGTGCTGCCTCGCCTTAACCTCGATATTTCTCCCCACAAAGTTTATCTTTGTACTTTGAGTTATGACACAGCTCCACAGTTTACTTCCTGTGAGCGCTCGTCTTCTCATCACAATGTTCTGAGACTCCAGAGTGCGTTTAATAGAGGTGGAAATCACAAATCACTTTGGTGATTTGCGAAATTTTGTAAAGTTCAGTTCAAAGGTCCGGCAATTGAAATGCACGTCAGCATGTACGTCAGTAAGTGAACGCATCACCACTACTGCATTTCATTATTTTGGTGTCGGTATGTGAATGCGTCACCATGTACGTCAGTAAATGGTTCAAAAGCACCGCATTAAGTAGAAATGAAAACATTACCATTCGTCCGGCCGTGACGTTCAGCTCTGACTCGGACTGTCTTCAGGTCAGTTGGACGGTCAGTTTGAGCTGTAGCCTGTAGAAGCTCTGGACATTAGGTGAACCGGCTTTCACAGGCTTTTGATGAGGAAGTAACGTACTGTGTATCACATCTGTGAGGAGTGCTGCCGCTACTGATCTCGTCAATGATAATGGAGATTTAATATAGTCAGTTCACTCTTGCATTTTATTACCTCCTTTAATACCTCCTATATGTTATGGTATATGTTGTGATGTCTCTATATTTGTACATTCAACTAAATGATAAATGGACTGCACTTACATAGTAATTCCCTAGTCTTATTGACTAGTCCAAGTGCCTTACACTACTCACCACATTCACTCACACACACACACACACACACACACATACATCACATCCACACATTGATCACATCCAGCACCATATAAGCATTTAACAAATAGTTTATAACACACTATAATGTAGTGTTAAGCTGATACAATACATATATAATACACTCCTACTGTGGACTGCCATAAGCAGAGGCCAACAAGATAATGCTCGATAGTACATTCACCAGTGATTTAGTAAAACACTGTAATAATATCAAATATTTCTCCATAGGATGTTGACAAATACTGTCCATTAATAACCATCTTCGTACAATGTGTTATAAATGCTGAAGGTAAGATGCTACCATCTGAATCGCTCCCTCTCAGGTGAATCTGCCTGCATGTTTCCCGGCCTCGTGCCGCTGCACAGATTCCTCCAGCACCTGCAATATTTATCACTCACTTTTCTCCGTCTCAATATTTGATGTTTCCTTGACGGTGTGAGGTTTCAGAAGTTGCCAGGTAAAAGTTAATCTGCTAAGTGGCTGTGAATAATTGAAAAAGGTGGGCTGAAATTAAAAGTCTTGCACCTTCCTTTTTTTTTCTTTTGTTCATTCTTCTTTTATTAAAAGTTCCATTCAGAGAACTGGATGCCCTTATAGATAACAAAGCCTTCAAGTCCCTCTTTTTTTAAATTATAACTTTCATCCATTATCTCATATTTTATATATTAAAAACTTAAGATATTAGTATCTTGTTAAGTTTAAAAAACATAATGATCATGTATGACCTCTATAGCTTGTAATTAAAGCAGCATCGTAGCCAGCTGCTTTGTAGATGGGTGTGTTTGGTGAGGAGACGGGTCACTTACTCACACACATACACAGAATATCCACTTGTGATTATTTGTATTTTAGCTGCAATTTCTCCTACAAACACATGTGCATTCACATGCACTGAGAAGATAAAACACGTTTATTGATATAATGAGGATTGTGAAAGGAGTAAGGAGGAGTAAGTCACACATGTGCAAGTCTCAAGCAAGTCCCAGAGAAGAACCCTTTCAGTTTTGGTGCACAGCTGGTCAAAGGGACAGACCCAGGGTTTTTTATTAGTCACTTTCCTTAATCTGATGATTGTTTGGCCTATAGGTATGCGTTTTCTACTGAGTGCCATTATACTTATTACTATTACTATACATCTGTACATGGAACTTGCAAAGTGCTATGCTCTCTCTCCTCCTGCAATCCGAATGTTACTCTGTTTGGACTCAGCCCCTCCCCGTGATCGCCTGTTTTTGGACATTGCACAAGAAATCACCGAATCATGTTTCAAAAACAAATATGCAGAAAATGTGTATAAGTCCTCTGTCTATTGAAAGTCAAGTCGAGTCTTTTACACGTGATATCACACACATATTACTCACAAAAATTAAAGAGTAAAGAACAGTTTGGTGTCATATATTTACCTAGACAACGTGTTTAACGATACACAGACTAGAGATCCTAGTGCAATTTTATGCAGTGATAATTAACCATTTATAAGATCATGTTGCTGCTTGTTGGATCAGTGTTAAATAATGTGGATAGAAACAAAATGATGGGGCGTAGTGGTCTAAGCAGGCGCCCATGTGTAGAAGCTACAGTCCTCGCTGCAGTCGGCCCCGCTTCGAGTCCCGCATCGGACGGCCTTTGCTGCATGTCATTCCCCTCTCTCTGCCTCCCCATTTCCTGTCTCTCTCTACTATCCTGTCCGATAAAGGCAGGAAGCTGAAGGTGAACTGGTATTTATCTGTGAGTCACCACACCTTTCACATTTTAACTCTCCATCGTTAGTATAAAAATATTGATCAGAGCTGCTATAAGCAAGACAACCACTACAGCTTAGCTTACTGAGAGGTCACTAGAAAAGGGAAAGGATCACAGTGACAGCCTGTTTTACAAATACCTCCCACTAGAGCACAAGGCATGTCATGCTACACTTAAACACTGTAAATTTTAAATTCTGATTAATCTGTAACAGACAGGGAAACAGCATCCAACTACCAGATGAAAAATAATGCATCAGACAAAACAAACAGAAAGAAGGACCCAAACAGTCAGAGCAGACACTCATCCAGTGCACTGGCTTCTCAGAGTAAGACATGTATGAGCAGTGGCTACAAATTAGTTGAAACAAATGGCTGATTTATTCATAAATTATTATTTGGGGGGAAAAAAAACCTTAAATTATTCAGCTAACATTCAGAAAGTAAGATCCCTCCTGTGGATTTTTCCCTCTCTTGTTCAAAAAGGAATAATATGTTCAGACGTTTTTCAGGTTGCTGTGATATTAGTTGTTTCCCTGCTGATTCCCTGACTCTGCTCCGTCCACCCTCCTCTGCTCTCCTCTCCCTCAAATCTAACATTTCATCTAACCAGGTTTTGTCCTTGAATAGCACTTCAAGTCAAGTGCACTAACATTATTAACCTCCCCCGTGCCCTTATTAACCACTTCCTTTAAATCCATGTCTCCTAAAGTCATGGTTCAGAGGTTCAGGTCAGGGGTCAACAGCCTCGCCTGGATTCCAGCATGATAAGGCTAATTATAGTCCTGATGACTGTGGAGAGAATAAGAATAGGCAAAATGTGATCAGCTGGAAACACCAGATTCAAAAAGGTGCATTATTAACCTTTATGAAAAAAAAGACATGCTAATATGTGAGTATATACAAACACAAATTCAAAGGAAAAAGAAGTACTTCTTCACTCAAAACAAAAACCAAATAAGCAGCACTAAAACTAAACAAAATTAAATTTCTTTGCTTAAATGTCTCAAATTTTCCTCTTCTCAAGTTTTTTTATTTGAAGTGTTGATCCATAAAAGATATATTTGTGGTTTTAACAAAAACATTTCAGTGTAGTTTTACATCTCCTCTCTAAGGCTTCTCTCTGGAGCTCTAGTTGGTGAGCCAATCAGAAGAGAGGAGGCTCTGAAGCCTGACTGTTTTCTGAGTGAACCAATAAAAATTTTTGCAGATTTCAACACACTCAACCCTGCAGGGTTTGATGGTGGGTCCAGGTGGGCGGAGTTTACGGCATGGCTGAGAGTGGTGACTGCTTTGTTGTGACATCACAAAGTTCCAGAAGTCCTGACGGCTCATTTTAAGGCTCAGTTTCTGAATACAGGCTGTGTGCATTTCTCTGTGGACTGAGGCTTTGATACTTTCACAGTATTAATATAAAAACCTAGACCTGATCTATGATCAAACAACACAATGGCATCTACCTTTATACTATATTGGACCTTTAAATAAACACTTCAATAAACTGGCTTCTCTGAATTAAAAAAAATTGTCCAGTTTAGATCAATTTATTAAAACAGATCAACTGTACAAAAATGTAACTGGAATTTGTATTTGTTTGTTTGTTTTTTGTAGAATAGCAGTACAAATTGAAAAAGAATAATTCTCTCATAACCACTTCATTGTAAGCAGAACTGAAACAATTACTTCATTATTCAATACGTACATCATAAGTAAATGAATTTACAACAGATTTGATTCGTGGTATCAAATGAAATGGGAGACACATTATAATGGTAGCTTTGCCAATATGACAATTTGCTGCTTTTCTGTGTTTTATATTATTATTCATTATAAAAAAAACCAAAACCGTTTCTCGGCTGGGCCGGTGATCTCTCGGGGTCTCCGCTGTTTGCCTGACATTACAAATATATTTTCCAAAATGTCAAACTATTCCTTTTAAAATTCCTTTAATGCTTCTTTTGTATTCAGAGTGCGTCACTCCTGCTTTCTGCCCGCGCTCGTCAAATAAATGTCAATGCCAACAGTGAACAAAAGCCCGGCCAGTCGATACATTGTGAAAAATGGCCTCCAGTCTCTCAGCTAGTGCCTCAATGACTTTGGATTTTCCTCCACTTTCACAGATAGTTTGCGAGTGTGTGTCTTTTGTATCCCTGTGTGCGCTTCGTGGCTGTGAATGAAGACGTATGCTTAGAGAGCAGATATACCGCTCTGTACTCCTGTCTTGTTTGGTTGGACGAGAACAGCTGGGGACACAAAAGGCTTGTAATGCTCCACGTCGGGTGTCATAAAGCCGTAATACAAAGCTGCTCAGAGGCAGAGAGGTGCAGGTAGAGGGTGTGAAAGGCTCGGGGTGAATTTTAAGTAGCGTTTAAGTGTGAAACCCAAACAACCTGCCCTTGGTTTGAACTGTTCGATGGGACAATGTGCTGGCGATAATTAATTTCTGCATGAGATCATTAGGACAACACTGAACGGAGCCCCACCGTGATCACTGTGTTGAGTCGGTCCTTCAAATCTGTGCTCGCCGTCCTCCTGTGCATTCACTGTTCACAAAAGCCTCAGCAGCAAAAAGCCTGTCTTTGCAAAGTGGATGAGCAGAGAGGAGATCAGGGAAAGGGCAAAGAGTTGTTGTGAGCTTTGATAGTTCATAAGTACTTAAGTGTTTCATGGCCAGTTCCATCTGGATTCTCTCCCAACGTGAACTCGAGAGGACTAATCTGTCACAGGATAAAAAGTCATGTTTGTATTTACTGATGAAATTTTGACGGTATTCATTATATGTTTTCTAAGATGGAATAGAGTTAGCATTTAGCATTTCTGTTTTCCTCATCATTAAGTCTCTGAGTTTTTGGTTAGATGGCTGAAACAAGGTCTGTGGTTAAGACAAGCTCACATTTAATTCTACCACATGAATTCCTGATGCTTTTACGTCTCTTAAAACTCTAACAAGTGTCTAAATGAGACTACGGAGGTTGTCGGGGATGTTAAAGGTCATCAGGCCGAACATGAAAACTGATGCACTCACCGGTCCACCTTTACAGCCTCGCTGTTTTTATACTGGCGCTCTTACAAACTGCTATTTACTTTACAAGAGGAAAGACTTTTGTAGAAGAGGTCAGAGCTAAATCAAACTACAAGTTGAAGTTCAGTGGTGGTGTTGGTGAAGTCATGTAACTGTGGTGTCATTGGTTCATAGCCTAACATTTGCTTTTTACTCCTGCTGATTGTATTTTAACCTTCAAAAACCAACAAAGCGGTGTTCATTAGTGGAGATTATCCTGCTGAACAAAACAGTATCATAAACTGTTGTTCGTCACAGAGCTTATTTTCTGCAATAATCCAAAAGCCAATGGAAATGTCCCATTGGCTTTTTATCAGGGGAACCTGGGTGATGATAACATCCAGGTTGGCCACTCTTTTGTTGCTGGCTTACAGGGAGTATGGCAGTGTCAGTCACGTCCATTGGTTGGTCCATGTATTCATCCAACACTCCACTACTTTGGTCAAGAGCAAGAATTCTTAAAGACAACTAACTTAACAGATTTCCATCAGGCTGTAGTGGATATTCATAGTCCCCAAAGATGTTTTTGTTGACCCCCCTGATCTTTCCTCATGTGTCACTATAGGGGAAAAATTCCACAATGTGGTTTGGTTGTATTTATGTTTTCTCATAACCTCTGTATTATGTAGTTTTTTTTTATGCTGTCATTTGTCACTTTTTTTTTTTACATGTATAGCACTCTAGTTTCTTTGAGTATTTTCGGGGTGGGCCTATGCCACATCAAATGGACACATTTCGAGGAAAGGTCTCTTTTGAAGGGTCCAGGCTATGAATTAAATTTGGTGTCAACCATGTCTTCTATTGGACATTCCCCTTACCTCTTTCCTGCCTGAGACAACGATTGGCCTAAAACCACATGACCATTTGCCCAACCCTTCTTTGTAAAAACCCAATTGGCAGATATGGATGTGTTTGTGGATGTGTGTGTTTGCATATGTTTGGTTATTTTATATTTTGCATGTCTCATACTTACCCTATTTAAATGTTGCTTGTAATGTGTTTTGTGATTACCCTGATGAAGCCCACAAGCCAAAACATGTTGGTCTAATAATGCAGTTTTCCTGTTTACTGCAAGTGTGGCTGGAGACTCTTTAGACTTTTTCCTTTCTCCATGCCAGCAACCTCTACTTTGCTTCTACAAAAATTCATTGAGAAATATAAAAGTCTAAAGGGCAGAATCCCATGAAATTTATCACCCACCTTTGCACACCCAAGAGGACACTCCTCTAATCCCACCATTAGGTTAAATGTAACATTTTGAAGATAGCAGTAAAACTTTCTGTGCTTCTTTATAGTATCCAGAGTGACCTTTGACCCCCTGCTGATTACCAACATTCTGCAGTACTTTTCACTGGTAATATTTTCAGAGGGTCTTGGTTGTAGGTCAGATAAGAAACTTTATTTGTGAGATAATTAATGGTGGTGTTGCCATGCTGTGGATATTTATAATCCCTTATGTTTTCATCTTTATGATTATTCTTGTGATCCCCTTAAACATTTGAACTTGCACACAACAACTTGCAAATTTATGGTGCCCAGAAGAACCCACTTTAATTTGATGATTCTATAACTCATTCTCTCCTGAACATCGCAGTTGTTTTGGGCTTCATCCTTTCAGTCTTTTTAGAAACACATCCTATTTACATTTTATATCTCAACCTGCTGTGTCAGAGTGGGTTATTTCTATCTAAACAGTCACTCAGTGATTTTGGAATCGCTCATACAATCACTGATTGGACCACAGATGAAGGACGCTGGAAGATTACAGCAGTTCGCCACTTGAAATGTGAGTGTGAATGTGTTTGAGAGTGTCTGCATGCTACCACCCCCTTGAATGTAAATGCCAGATAATGCGTGTGTGTGTGTCAGTAGGGACGAAGTTATTCACAATGCATGAATGAATGATAATCAGTGTGCTAATCCATCATGTTGCCCTTTATCAGAGTAAAGTCTCGTCTCAGTGTTCCTAGGTGACAGCAGACTGCACACTGATCTACAACAAGCTCAACATACTCTATGAGGTACTTGACATGTATTCAAAAATGTTTATTATGAACCAGTGACAGAGAGCTTTACTCACCACATCTGTACAGCACTTAGATCTATAGCCTAAACTCTTGTATAAAGAACAAAATTCATTCAGCATAATTCATACGAATGGTAATTGACAAGAAATTTGTAGAAAAATTCTACCTCAAACTTAAATAACAATCATATACAACAAATATGCAACTAATACAGGGTGAAGTAAATCTGTCCCCTTGGTGAACTGTGACAGTAGCCAATCATTTGTTGCATATTTCACTTTTATTAAGTCTGCTCAGTCGGAGTAACTGTAAAAGTTCAAAACTGTACCACAAAAATGGTTTGCAGACAGTTATGGGACAGAAGTTGATGGTACAAATACTTCTACAATACTACTACTACTAATTGTCTAGGTGGTAATTAAGCTAAGCACACTCATTAGCTTGGAGAGCTTTATTCTCCCTCTACAGTAGCTTTTTATGAATGAATTGGTGGACTGTGGTAAACAAAGTGCCAGGTGGAAGTAAACAGAACAACTTAACCACTCTTCAACAACTAATTATTAGGAAAGTACATGTGAATTCATTTCACTGTACCACTTGCGGCCTTTGAGGAAATACCAAAATTATTACAATTAATCCTGAGGGGACATGAATGTACAAACATTCATCCATTAGTTCCATTCTGAGCCAAAAAGTTTAAGTGTGGGAGGCACAAGATTAAAAGTCATATGAAGCATGCTCTGGGGACCATGAACACCATGACGAAGTTAAATGGCATGTTATTCAATATTTTACACTTGGCTGAGTGGAAGACGTTGTCATCGAGTTTGGCTGAAAAATTCTGTTCCAATTCGTTTCTAACACAATTATTTTTATAATTTGCCTTCAAAACACCACTACAGACAATTTAAGCATGACTCAGATATTTATGAATACATGTAGGCAACTGTAGCCACTTGTTAGAGAAACATTAATTACTGGTGGTCTTAAATACTGAAAAAGTTCAACCGATTATAATATTAAACAATAATCTTCAGTATAGGATCCCACAGCGAAACACTGCCAGTGAACTTCAGTGTAATTAATAGCTAATTGACATAAACCAGCCTTTGTAAATTGGTCACCTGGTTGTTTTAGTGTGGTTTGTTAATGACCACCTTAAAGGCGTGTGCGGGATTAGCTCCAGCTATACTACTGACTAATATAAGACTATGGAAACCTGAGTATGAGAACCTGAGTTCCTCTGGGATGACAACGTTAGTAGTAAAAGTTTGCTTTATTTACTGTTTATTCATTTTTTTTAGATGTCCCCCACAGCAAGATAGAAAGATTTATTTCCTCCCTTCCCCACTTTTAAGTCTAGTGTAATATAATAAAAAAATATTAACTTCACAGAATTGTTCTCTCGTAGAAAATGAGATAAACGATGATAAACCAAGAAACAGAACAATTCCCAAGTATGTAAGAAAAACGTTACATTTTTGGTGTTGGTGGTGCTGATGCAATTAGGAGCGAGAAAACAGTTTTTACAGGCTTCATGTGTTGAATGTTGACACACTCATGCCCTCACATGAAGCCGTCCAGAAAGGTGTTAACTCAGCATGATGTCGATATGAACAAACCTTTAGAACACATTTACCAGGAATCACTACACACACACACACACACACACACACACACAGACATACATACAGTGTACTGTACTCTCTTTCTCACACACACACACACACACACACACACACAGACACTTAGACTTTCTAAATCACCAACCTGGTAAATTGAATCCCACACCGTCACCGAATGAGTTTCTCTCTCCAAACTCAAACCCTGGGGCCAGCCATTACAGAGCAAATTGTTTATTTCTCTCTTCTACTACTCCTGTTATTTCTCCTTCTTGTTTTTTTTCTTTCTAACAAGTCATCACCTTGGGGTTTCCTTCACTCAGTCCTCTTTTGTATCTCAGTTTGCTCTTTTCTCCACAGGGTGTTTACAGGTTTCAGAAAGTCAGATTTCAAACTTAAAAAAAAAAAAAAAAATCTTTAACAAAACCAGTCTATTTCACACCAAACAGGTCGCCAAATAAAGCTGCTGTATACCTGACAGTGGTGTGTATCTGTTCCTTTCAGACAATTCAGTGCGTACAGAATCTGAACACATGGTCCATGATGTGATAGAAAAATGATATGGATACATTTGTAGCGATCCTATCCACCGTGATGTACGTCAACAATTTCACTGTAGAAGAGGAACAGAGGTGCACCCCCCCCCCCCACCCCCCCCCCCCCCCCGCCGGGCTTGCGATGGCCCGACATCTCCCGTAAGGCCACAGTACAGTGCACCGCTGCAGCCCCAAAACTGCTGTAGCCAGTTTACACCGATTGCCTGTGCATGTGAGGCATTTAGGGGACTTGTGTAAATTGTCGCGCCCGCCGATAGTTTGTGTTTGTGTGTGTGTGTGTGTGTCTTTGATAGACAATGGGCTACTTTGCCTGGGGCCCCCCCCAAGAATGTAGGATCACCACTGAAGAGGAAAGCAAGCCAAGTTAAATGTGAGATTATTTTAGATTAGTTTGAAATCTTACAGTAATTTTTACATCGCCACAAGTGTACAGCCTGTGCTTTGCTACCTTGTTCTTCTATGTTCATAAATATGACAGCTGTCTGATTATCAGTGTGTTGTTGAAGGAGGTGTCCCACGGCCCAGTGAGCTCGTCATGAACAAGGCGCTGTGCTCAGACTGCACGACCGCGGATCGTCATGTTTCACATTTCGAGAAGCACATGCGGGGTCTGTGTGCCAACACATGCTCACGGAGGCTGTGAGGGAAGCGAGCAATGATCCACACAGAAACTGTGTTAACAAATGCTACATACTGCACATTTAAAACTACATTCATCCTGGCAGAGGATCACTGTGAATAACTGTGTATTCAATGTTACGAACAATGTATTGATCAATAGAAAATTTAGTTCAACATATTGCGTGAGGTCTGGGCTGGGTCCAGATTGACTCACCGTTTGGTCCGGGTGTGGGCCGAGGCCTGGGCTTTGAGAAGCTGTGCACTATAAACTGTATTAATGAATGTGTGTGACTCAGACTTAAGTGGACAAGCTGAATGTGTGCTAACACCACACACACACACACACACACACACACATACACACACGCACACACGCACACACGTACGACTGTGCCAGCTCCAGTCAGATGTCTTGGTGAAATTGCTGCACACAGTTCATTTACATTTGCTGTATTTCATCTCCTTAAATGTTCCAACTGTGCCCAGACTGTCAGTGAAAATAAACCAGATAACACAGTGAAAAGCTTAAGAATTCAGTTTAAAGCACCGTCACATTTTAATGCTTAAATTTAGGTAATTCCAGCTTTTCTGGCTGACACCGTCAATTTTTTTCCTGCCTCCTCCCCGTCGCTCTGTGTTTTAAATGTTAAATCTTCACATCTTTCTGGGGTTTTTTTTTTTGCTAAATTTCCCCGTCTTTCCAACTCTCTGCGTTTCCATCTGTGGACCCTGTGTAACTGTGGAGTCCTGTGGTAAATGAATGGAGAGAGAAAAAGAGAGCATTGTGGGAAGAATACTGATCATGGTGAAATGGAGGAGAACAGAGAGGATGTTCAGTTAGCAATGCTAAAGAAGGAGAGGGGGCTAAACTGTCCCCCTCCTCCTCCCCCTCTTCTCTCCACCATGTTTTTTTTATTATTATGAAGTCCAATCTGCTCCCCCCATCTTCACCTCATCATATTCATTTAATCATTCATTCATCTCCTTTTCTCCTGTTCTCCTCTTTCTCCATTTTCTCTCCTTGCTTCTCCCTCTTTCCCTCTCATTACTCGTATCTCTTCCCCTGGTTTCATCTCCACTTTTCTCCTCTCCTTGTTTCCTCTTCTCTTTTCTCTCCTTATTTTTTTTCCTCATGTCCTCCAATCCTCTACTTTCTTGTTTTTGTCCTGTTTCCTCTTTTTATGTTTTCAGGTTGTCCGTCCAACCCTGTAACACCACATAACACCATATCCGTAACACCCTGACCTCATTAAATTTGTTGCAAAACATTCACTTGGACTCAAGGATGAATGGATTAGATTTTGGTGGTTTAACTCAATTATCTACTAGGATTAGCATCTTGTCTGCCTTCGCCACTCAGACTTGTCTCAGGTTTACATCCCTGTTCTTCCAGAACCATATAAAATATGAAGCATTTTGTCTCGAGTCTTGAGTTATGGCTATAAGTGACCTTGTCCTTTGATCATCAAAATCGAATCAAGTTGTGCTCGAGTCCAAGTGAACATTTGTATAAAAATTGACGGATGGGACGGACGTAATGCCAACTGGCCGGCCGAGTTGCAGGAAATATGGTCACAGTCTCTCCTTCCTGAGTTACAGCACTGAAAAACGGCTATAAAAATAAGTGTTTTTGCAGAAAATTATATGTCACAGTGAAGTTTGGATATAAAATGTTATCACTTCATTTTATCCTTACAGACATTTGAGTTAAATTGTCTCATAATTAGTGAATGAATTTGTGGTTTATGGCCAAAGAATGTGTTTTGTGAGGTCACAGTAGCGTAAGTAATGAAATTCCCTCCGGGTGTGTTACGTTCTGAATAAAATGCAGTTTGGACCCTGGAGCAGATTCAGGCACAGAACAACCAGTAGTGTTTAAACAAAAAAAGTTATTGGAGATCAGTGAGGGACAGAGTTCTGGGGGAGTGCTGGGGGTCGAAGACTCCGGGTTGTAGCAGGAGGAGCATGGAGGTGGATGGCTGGTGCGGAGCAGGTGAGTGGTCCATGAGGGAGGAGCAGGTGAGTGGTCCGAGTGGGAGGAGCAGGTTCAGCGGGAGCGAGCAGCACTGGAGCAGGCATTCACTGAAAGCAGAGAGAGACACTGGTGAGGAATAATCCAAGACAATGCAAAGTAAGTAATCACAATTTAACCGTTTAAGCCGTTTTAGTGGCCTGGAGCGTCATGGAACACACAACAACACAACAACACATGGATCATGGAACGATCATGGAACGAGTGAGTGAAGAGCTGGGGCTCTTACTCAGAGCTTGATGATTGATGAGAAAAACAGGTGAGCCAGGTAACCAGTGCTGTGCCACGCCCCTGCTGAGAGACGCACACATACACACACAGAAAAAAGGGGAGGAGACACAGTGAAAGACACAGGAAACGCTGGGAAAGTCTAACAGTCACAGAAGGGGCTGTGACATGGTGTTCCTGATATATTGCATTCACATGAACAATGTGATCTTGATCTTTGACCTTTGACCACCCAGAATGAGATATCATGTCCACGGGAATGGCACAGATCTACGTACATATGGATGGATGGATGGATCTGTCTGTCGACCGTGAGGCGGATTAATGAAGAAAAAATAATGAACTGATGGCATTTTATATCCAAATGGTCAGAGGTCAATGTCACTGTGACATCTTAATGTTCTGCAAAAACACCTCTGGCTATTTTGAATGCTGTAACTCAGGAAGGAGAGATTGTGACCATATGTCCTGCAACCTGACTGATTGGCGGAGGGATACAACCATCAGGTGGTAATTCTAGTTTTCCTTGTCATTTCCTCCTCCATCGTCTCCTCCCTTCTCCTTTCCTCTCCCTGTTTCCTCTTCCCACTTTCCCTTGTGTTTTGCCTCCTCTCCCCTGATGGTATAAACAGTGTTTGAGTACAGGCTGACAGAACACGCTGGTGGCGCTGAACATTACAGAGAAAAAGGTCTGAAGCTTAATCTGGAAAGGTCATCACAAATCTGTTGAGTGTTGATGTGGTCCGCTGGGATGATGGACAACCTGAGGTGGCACTTGTCTTTTTTCGGTATGTCACCTATCTGGAGTCAGGGGCAACTCATATGTGAGTGTGTGTGAGTGTGTGTGAGAGAGAGATAAGCCAATCTATTCCAAAAGATGAAACCACACTCAAATAAACTTATAATTTATTACATCAATATGGCATGAATTCACTGAGGCTCTGTGTAAAATCAGCACTTTTCACTGCTTTTCTCTCCTGTCCTGTCCTCCAACGTCCTCTGTTTTATTCTCTCCTCTCTCTCTCTCTCTCTCTCTCTCTCTCTCTCTCTCTCTCTCTCTCTCTCTCTATCCTCTGGCCTGATTTAGTGGTGGAGGCCTATAGCATTAACCTGAGTTAGCACCCAATTTAATCCCTCCCTTCTGCTGCCCGTCTTTATTTCTACTCTGTACTCATCGTCTGTTCTGCTCCCTATAACTTTCCTCTTGTCTCCTGTCAACACCCTACCGCAACCTCCACCTCCCACCGGTCCCAAAACAAGCTGCCCCCCCACCCTTAGTTAGAGATAAAGATAAAGAAAAGGTACAATGAAGAACAAAGGCATTCAAAGATGATACAGTCCGATCCACTGGGGTAACCTCACCTGGGAGGTTATTGTGATCAGCTGATCAGACAGTAGGGATAGGTAGAAATATGGCACGTCTTATTAGCATGTTAGTTTCTTTTCTTCTTTTTTCTGCAGGCAGAATCTTTTCCTGTGTTTAATTTGAAGTGTTGATCCATAAGAAGATACATTTGTGGTTATAAGAGCCAACAACCATTTCAATGTAGTTTTACATCTCCTCTCTCAGGCTTCTCTCTGGCGATCTAGTGACAACAGGTGAGTGATCTAATAAAAATATAGCAGATTTCTGGTAAACACTCAGAGAAAACAAATCCGGCAAGGATGGATTGTGGGTCCAGGTGAGCTGTGACTGCTTTGTTGTGACATCACAAAGTTCCAGAAGTCCTGACGGCTGGTTTAAAGGCTCAGTTTCTGAATACAGGCTGTGTGCATTTCTCTGTGGACTGAGGCTTTGATACTTTCACAGTATTAATATAGAACCTAGACCTGCTTTATAATCAAAGAATACATGGATATCTATCTTTATACAGTATGGACCTTTAAAGCATGCTGTTATAGAATCTAGTGACTCAGTGATAATGATTTCCCACCTCTGCTTCATTCAGAATAAAAGTACTGACATTTCATTTTGTGTAGTTTTAGTAGGAAAAAGTGAAATGTGTGTGTATACAAACATGGAGTGTGAAGCAGTCCTGTGATTGCAGGAATCAACACAAATTCAGTCAACCAATATAATGTTTATGATAGCTTGCAAATCTTTTTTCAAATGGCTACAACTGTTAACAGAAACAGTGGTCAAATGTGCAGAATAATGTCCAATTTTACCAAACAAAGCAATTTTCTGCATCAAATCTCTCCAATTCAGAGCCACTTTCGCAAGACAAAGTCTAACAAAACCACAAATTCAATAAAAGATAGTGTTTTTAACTTTGTAAAGAGAATCTCCTTCTAAAACTTTCTTCTTTCTTTCCTCATTGTAAGGGAAATTACATCTTCTACTGAAGAGAGAATTCGTAACCCCATAGGTGAAGTCAGGTGGAAGTGCTATTTCATGTCTTTTTTTACATGTAGTGGAGAATACATTTACCGCACGGCTCTCAGGTCAGTGTGCAAGGCATTCTATTCTATTCATGACTAGCACAGTAAGAGTCTTCTCTGGTATAGCAACCAGTCAACGCCCTCTGGCAAGGAAACACACACCGAAACAGACAGTTACCCAATGGGCTAAGTTCTTTTACTGGAACTCTCTTTATCTAAACATTTCCCAAAATCAGTGTTTTCCACATCATCAATAACTTCAACAGTGAGGTCACTGCGACCCAGCCAAGGAGAAGGTCCTTGCCAAGTCTTCTCGCTTACATTAAACGTCAGATTAATAACACTCTCAAAGTGAATAACACGTCAGGCAATAAACTATAACACAAAGACAAAACACATCTGTTCCCTCACATCATTTTTAAACTAAAAATACCTCAAATGTATTACCTGAAATAGCACTTGACTTCCTGGCAAATAGACTAAAGCCCTATTTGTGAGTTCAGCGCCCCGTACAGAACTCTGTGATTTGGTCACGTAGAATTCCCTCTGCAAACCTTAGGATGAATGCTAAAATCAAAACTTTACCTGTCATCCAGTTGCAGATTTCCTGTTTAACATATATTTTTTTGATCCCGTAGATGTATATTTTCTGATTGAAGTGATAAAAAGTTTGCCCCGCGCTAAATCCAACATTTCGACAGACTGTTCCACTCAACTCTTCTTCCTCGCTGGAGCATAAGTCTGTCCCCACCTTGCCACTCCATAAATTCCAATTTTCAATGTCATGATGATTTCTACTTCGATGTGAAATAAACCAGATAAACCAAATAAACCCAGATCATCATCTGTGTAGGAACCATTGTGTTTTTAACAGAACGACCAGAGCAAAGTGCAGATGGAACAGAAATCAAAGCCCCTCCCCTCCCTTGTGTAGTCTATTAGCTCAGCCCCACACTGGTATTGGGGTACCCATGGATTCATTAGGATCTTTCCAGTGACCAGGCGTCATGCTCTGACCGTCAGCTCACAGTGTGGGGTGGCTTTGTTTACTCAGAACTAAGTTGTAAAGTTTTAAAGTGTTCAAATTGATCCAATTGGCAGAGCATTGTGTGTCTGTGTGAGTGTGTGGACTGATTATACAACAACCCTGTGTTAGAAAGCTCAATGTTGTAACAGATGCCGCCTTGTTCAGGCCAGTTCTGCTGCCTGGTCTGTGTCCAACCTGCAGGCCGCCTGACTCCCCCCCGGGTCCCAAACAACAAGTGCTGCTGGACGACAGAGCCCTACAGGGATGTGTTAATACAGAGCTTTACCCTGTTTGTTATTTCAAACCATAACTACATCAGTGGTATAATAGCAGACAGTTATATGAATAACATTTCTATCATCCTACCAATAGATGATGTTTTTGTCATAACTTCCCCTCTGAGTGTCTTTCTTATTCCCTGTTGTCGGTTTCTGTTGTTGATTTTACTTCCTGCCCCACCAGTGTATTTCCCGCCTTTTGTGATTGCCTGCCCTGCCCCAACAGGCCATTTTCACGCTGTGCATCACGAAAGCGGAAGTAGTCAAACGCCGTGGGTGTTTACATCCGGTTACCTTCAGTGCCTGAAGCCGGTCGGTAAAACCCATAAACAATGGACAAAATTATTTTCAACGAGTCACTCCGCGACTTGCTGAAGACTACAATGGCTGATGTCGACAGAATCGCCGAAACGTTTTCATTAACATCAAGTTTTAAACTTGAGAAATGCTACAAGTTCTTTGTCGAAAACCACTTATTCGGCTATCACGGTAAATCCCCTGATGATAGGCTAACGCTAGGCTAACATTAACCGGTTAACTTCCTGGGCTAACTGTAAGCAAGCTCACTGTTTAAAGATCTCTGGATATGTTGAGTTTATTTTATTTTCATCATCATGTGCTTACTCAGTCATAGCTAGTTTTACTATTTCAAAATGTTTTTTAGTAACAGATTCTAATATTTTCCCCTTTGCCCAGCAGTGTCGGAGATAGTAGATTCGGGCACGATGCCACAGATCAATGGAGAAAAGAGAGCAGCCACATCACCTCCAGGTTGCCTATATGAACAATTAAGTGCCACGTCCAAGTAAATTTAGGCTACTGTGGTTGCAGTGTGTTGTGATGTTCCCGTGTTAAAATAATCTTAGGTTGCATGTCTGATGCTGCCTGTAAGGAGTCAAAGTGCAAATGAATTACGCCATGTTTCCTATGCTCTTGATCTCAGGTTGATCTGTTCCTGACCTTATACCTATATGTTTGGTTCTTACTCCTGCCATTACTCCTGACTAAACACGGGCTTTGGAAATGGAGTTTAACATCTGCCACCACACTGTGGCAGCCCACAGCCTTAAACAGGATAGGTCAGATGCAATGGGAGGTGTATCAATAAAACCTGAAATCAACCTCAATTCAGGAGACACCCAATGAATTATTTTTCCTGCAATGTGTTGTAATAATCGTCTTGTGTGTGTGTTTATCTTCCCATAACAGATCACGTCGGAAGCTGCCAAGTTTCCCATAGTGGTAAGGTCCACTTCTAGTTCATGTGCTGCGGGAAGAGCCCTTTAATCATTTGGTTAACTTCACGCCCAACTACGAGCACGTCATGAGTCTAAAGGTGTCTCGTGAACTCTCTGCTGCCATAGAGGCAATTATCAGGGAACAGTCAACACTACTTATTGTACTTGACACACTTTTAACACGGGAGTCTATGGGGACTGACTCACTTTTGGAGATTGTCATTAGAGGACCTGCAGTTTTTGCCACTTCAGTGTTGTCTTCGTTTTTCTGCCCTGGAGGTTGCCGCTTGGTCTACCCCAAGAGGTGTAACGCTCAGGGTTGTATCTCAGGCTGTAACTTGCCGAGTCAGTCAGTAATTGAGTTTCGGGATGATCCCATGTCCACTAAAAACATGACCAAAGCTGTTTTTTTTTTTTCCTGCACTGAATTATAGAGGTAAACTGAAAGAGTTATGCTGTATTTGTAATGTGCATTGACTTTTAAGATGTGCATTAAATTAGCATGAGAAGAAAAAGACACAAATGTCTGCCTGCTACATAAGTAAGCGAAGGATTAAGAACAGGAGCCTGTGCAGGAAGGTACTGAAGATAATTTAGCTTTATTTTATTTTCTATGCTGGAAGAAAAAATAACATGGATTTTGTGGTTTGCATGAGGCAGATAATTCAATTGAGCTCTCCTACCTAAGCTTACCGCTGAATAAACAGCTGATCCTATATGCACTCCTAACAGGGATGTGTGCCAGACGGAGGAACGCTCAGGTGTAACACACCAGACAAAATAATTCACAATTGGACCTTAATTCTGAGGTCCCCAAATAATTGTCACTGTGGTATAACACAGTCAAAAAGAAACAACAATGGGAAAAGTACAGCAGAGGAAGGATATTTCACACATGTAATCACAGGAAAATAGAAATAAAAAGCTGCATTTGTAAGTGTCTGTTCACACAGCTGCACAACCCCCCCCCCGCTGCTGCTGCACGCCATATTAAAGTGTACTTGCATTAATCATGCTGTGTGGTCGTATGTGTTCACTCATATTACATGTGGATGTAAAAAGCTAGCTGCTACAAGCTAAAGCACTACATTTTAGGTCACGTTCACTGCTGTAGTTCTGTTGATTTGGTCTGGAAAAAACAAGATACAAGCTTTCTGTCACTCTGGTCCATTTCATCTTCACACTGACTTTCTACAAAAGAATTAAACATGAAGTCATACGGACGGGTTTTTGGTGATGTCATCCTGCATTATCATCACCCCATGAAGGGAAATGAAAGTTCTGTGTCTGACATAAGTCATCCTTGCACTTCACCTTCTGTGTTTATTTATCTTTTCTGGTGTCTCTCAGAGCTTGTGAGGAAATACGAGGTCATGAGGATTTTTAGCTGAGACTGCAACTTGATGGACAAGTAGAAACAGGACGGAACAAGACTAGTGTCAGACGGTTCCAGCTTTTTATCTGTTTGCTTCTGTCCTCCTCTCTGTGCTCATGTATACAGTATTTTAATACAGCTGAATTCCCAATAAAAGCTGTTGTCATTGACATGTTTTTTTTTCTGTTTGTTGTCAGACAACAGAGCAAGTAAAAATAGTCACTGAAACGCACCTAATTAAGAACCATGTTTACTTCCAAGCTGCTGAGAAAATCCTGATTTAATAACTGCAACGTCGTCTGACAAAATCACCAAACACATCAGTTAAAGACAAAGACTGAGCTGTGATTTCGGCTCTGTGTAGATGTGAAATGATCGCTGCATGTGGCACCAGCTGCAGACTTGTTGTTAGGGTTAAGGTGAGACACCTTTACGGTTTTTGGCTCCAGTGCATTTGGTTCTGAGTTATTCTGTTGATATCTATATATATACATATATATATTAACTAGTCTAACTAACTTCTTTTAGTTTCAGTATCCTGGTGAAATGTTAATGCAATTAAACATTATCTGTTTCAAAAACACCTCAGCGTCAATGCTCAGTGAGTCAGTGTGGATGCTGGAGACTGCTTCTCCAGACTGGGAACGAACCAACTCAAGTCTACTGCAGGTAATACACTGACTGTATGTATAAGTACCTCACACAAATTATTAATAACCGAACTATCCCTTTAAGACTTGTTGCTGGTGACTATTAGGGGCCGGGTGTGCATTAGACAGATAGTGGTGATAGTTAAGTTTACAGTATGACTGCAGGGGTTTGAAGTGAATGCAGTGTCAACTCCTAAATGACAAACAGTGTTACCAGAGGCAACAGAACAGTAGGGGTCATGTGACGTGTGTGAGTTTCAGTTTAGTGTGAAAGAGCGTCAGTCACACACACACACACACACACACACACACACACACTGGCACCTCTTATCTCTCCACACATGTTGGTGCTGCGTGACTTGCTATGACCAGCAGGGGCAATGTTCCCTGCTAATGTTTTAATGTGCTGTGACACAGAGTTAGCAGTCGTCTGGTTTCTCACTCTCTGTGCTGCTGCCGGCTCGTGAGCATGTGACTGACTGAGACTGGGGTTGTTTATTACTTTTAAATCACAGACATCAGAAAAAAAAAAAAAAACATGCTTTTGGAAACTTCTAGGTTCAGTGATTGTGGAGGTTTTTTTTTTTTAACTGATGCTCTGCCACATTTTCACAGTAATGAAGGTCCACAAGCTTTCAGAAATGTAATATTCTTATCTTTGCTGCATTTGTGGTTTGCCAGTTTGCAGAGCTGCCTGCTGCAGCTTCAGACTCTGAGATATTACAAAGACCAAATCTGGTTCTAGAAATTGAGGATTAAGAATTTAAAAATTAAAATTTGTGTGCAAATATTCAATACTGTGTCCTTAAATGCACTACTGAAGGCTCAGTGTGGCTTTAATATGTCTGTTTGTATTCGTGGTTGTCTGTGTGTAGATCTTGTAAATGACAGAAGTGTGTGTGTGCGTGTGTGTGTGTGATGCCTATCAAAATAAAGTGAGACTACAATCTTCTGTAAAAAGGAGTTAAATCATTTGGCTAAGTCTAACATGGTTTTTTTTTCAGTACAGAGAAAAACCTAATTAAACTCCATTAACTGGAACACTAATTTAGTGCCTTAAGACAATCTAATTAAGATTTAAATAAAAGCTGAATGACTTCATTTACTATTCAAACACACAGACAGCAAACACAAACAGATAAGGGGGATGACAGACATTACTTTAATATGGGCAATGGCACATACACACAAAATATTGATGCAATTTATCTTAATTACAACATGATGATGAGAAGAATGTTTATTACTGGCTCTGCATTACATGAGCTGTGTGTGTGAGGGCGGAGGGAGGATGGGGGGAACAACGAGCTCAGCAGGAAAACAGATGTCGATTCTGTCGAGATACAAACATGAAAATATCTCTTCACAAAGGGTTTGTGAAACACTAAAGTAGCCAACTCAGTATGATCGTTATCAGAGAGCATGAGAATTTTCAAGGTTGTCAGATGGTTTGTGGTGTTAAAAAAAAATCAAAACAGTAATTTATAGCTGATAGGACCATATAGCTGCAATACAGCATTTTATTAATATCTATATTATTTGGATGTTCAGATCAGAGCTCCAGTTCTGGAGGCGATGCATCTGACACAAAAAAGAACCCTGGACCGCTTCAGGGGTCGGGGTGCGGATCCTCTGAGCATTGAGAATAACTGATCTAACACCAAATCCAAGCACAATAGTTCCACATAACACATGAAGGGAGCCTGTGAATACACAAAATACACAAAATACACAAAATTCACAAAACACACTGCCCTGTTTGTGTTGTGTAAAAGGAATTGGAGTCGTCTCTGTGATCTGAAACACTGTGAATTGAATTGATGAGTGCAGATTAAAAGGATGTGTAGCATCATTTAATGGATTTAGGTGATTTATGTTTCAGTTATTACTTTGTATGTCACGTAATACAGTTTGGTGGTGTTATAGTGTAATAGAAGTCACTGGATTTAATTTATCCTAGGAGTGAACAGTAAGGAGATTAGCTTGGTCATGATTGTTGTGTTTTGTGTTTGTCTGTGTCTGTTTGTTCTGTTCTCAGAAAGCTAGATAAGATTTATCACTTTAAACATATTCTGAACTTCTCAAAAAAAAATCTGAAAATTAACCATGGAAACATTTTTACTGTTGGTAATAAAAAAAACTGAAACTGCTGATGTACTACTGACAAACGATTTCCATATCATAGCAGTATCAGACGCAGGATGTCGTGCCAATGATAGCGGGACATAAATATTTCTGGGTGGGACAGAAATGCTTTTTACATCCAAAACCATATACCTGTTGAAATTACATGGGACCTTATGTCAGCTGAGTTAGAAGTGTAAATGTGCCTGCATCAATTCAAACCATTATTCGATGGATAGCTTTGGAAAAAAAAGAAAGAAGTGATATTCTATGTTTCCACATAGCGTGGGATCATGGGAGTTGTTGTCTTCACCTCTATTGCACTCAGCTTCTCCTGGTTTGGATTCCTTCCTTGTCAGACGTTCAGGAGGTTTTTTGCAAGGAGCTGAATCGTCCACAAAGGTTTCCTCCTCTCCAAAACACAAAAGGCCATGTGATTATAACCAGTAAAAACACTGAATAAAGCAGTTTCATGTTAAGAATCAGTCTGTTCGACACTGTTCAGGAGAACACCAGGGTTCAGAGAGGCGCTGCGGGCTGAGCTGCTGCTAGCTGAGCTGCTGCTAGCTGAGCTGCTGCTAACGTCTCAATGATAAGTTAAGATGCAGACGTCCAGTAACTAAAATCCTTCATCAGGTTAAAAAAAAAAAAAGATCTAAAAAAAAAATGTATCATAAAGATATGGCTAAAAACTGCTTTAAAAAGTCAGTTTTGACCACAACACTGATGTGCACAGGGGATGTGATGTCATTGACAGGCGACAAAATGAAACGGACCATTATCATGATTAAAATCACAGATTTCTCTGGGTTTGAAAACTGCTGGAAACATTTGGGATAATGTAAGTACATAACTCAAATAATACATAACATTGCATAACAATTTACATACTGTATTATCACCTTAATCATGGGTCCTGATTAGTAATGTCCTATAACATCTTAACGAGACTCGTGAAAACGCTCAGGATTAATTAACATGGGAACACACTTCAGTTTGCATCCAAAACCAAAAGACCAAGGCAGATAAACACAGAGCGTTCACATTCGCAGAAAAAGAAAGGAAACGAGATAAGAACAAAAAAGCTCTCAAGTTTAAAGAAGCAAGTAAACAATCACGCAGAGACAGACACTGTGAACCGACACTCTCCTCTCAGAAGAAGCCGTTTTAATTGTCAGCCGCCCGCTCCAACTGTGACGTTTATCAAACCAAACTGTTGCTGTTGTTGTTGTTGTTGTTCATCCCACACACAGATTACTTGTGTAGATGACAGGTCATCCCATTCGTTTTCATTGTCAGGAAAGTGACCCTCCTGATGTCAGCCATGAGCTTGTCCATGCTAATTATTTGATATAGAAATCTCTCATCACAGTGAATAAGCTCCGGCATTTACAGCCTGATACATCGATAACTACAGATGTTGCAACCGTTCACACAGACCCGACCACCGATGATCACAGGATCATGATCACAGCTGTATCTCAGTGAGCACAAGTGAGAGAATAATAAAAAAATGTAAAAACAAGAGGAAAAACAGAAATGAGGCTGCAGCAGATGTTCAGATCAAATGTGGTGAACAGGCTCAAACACAAACACCAGCTTGATCCTTGAACATTGTTTATGAGTAAATAAATAAATAAATATATAAATGAATCAAATCTTTTGCAGCACCGCGGGGAGAGTTCACACAGAGCAGACGGAGACGCACAGTTTCCAGCTGTAGCAGATGGCAGATGGAGTGTGGAAGGCCCGGGTAACAGAAATATGGAATATGTTTATGTTCCTCTGTGAAGACAGGTGAAGAGACGAAGGAGATCAGGAAGCTGCGGGTCATGGGGAATGCGATGAGGCTGTAAGAAGAGTAATAATGGATGCTGATTAAACCCATCTGCGCTTAATCAGACGCAGGCGTTGTGTGTCTGTCACAAATTGACATTTTGTCCAGTTTTAAGCCGTCATTTTCTCCCTGTTGTTTCACCCACACGCTTTAACTGAGTAAAAGGTCTTAGTCATCAGACGATTGCTTCTCGGGAGACCGAAGACCTACAAAGACGCCAACTAAACTCTGAACGCCACTCATCCTGACTCATTGTTGGATTGCTTTTAACTTGCTGTTTTAACAGTCGTTTTGTATCAGGAGCTGCTCCCTGAACAGCATTAGAGAAACAGTGACTTTTAATGTGACTGTTCTTGTTCAGTGTTTTTATTGGTTCTTATCTACCAGTTTTGTTTTCTGGAGTGGGGGAAACCTACATGGAAAATTCGGCTCCCGGTAAAATGCCTGGGACTGGACTGGATTTAGCTATAAGGGCTGTGTGTGTGGTCTGCAAATTTAAGTACTCACAGCTAAAGAAGGATTTCCAAAGATTCCCAACCGATCGAAAGCGGCAGAGGCCCGATCACCTTCTTCCGCTGTGTCACAGTTGGTCTCAGCTTCTACAGCCACCCTTCCCTGGCTGGCCTCAACATGCGCCGGCACGGCACCGATCTGCCCGGAGAGGTCAGCAGCTGAGGTGATAGAATCAATACTTCACCTGCTGGTCTAGAGAGGGTTGTTCCACTTGGTAGAAGAAGGACTGCAGCAGGTAGGACCAACCATTCAGACACTAAAAACTGCTGCTGCACTAATGATGCCAGTAATAATAATAGTAATAATGTCCAGTGGTCAGGAACATCCAAGGATGATCACCCAAAGGAGCTGAGGCCAGGACAGTTACTCTGGGTGTGGAGGAACAGGACTGTTATCTCAGGAGCAACTTATATTGATTGATTGGTTATTATGACCCTTAGTTACATTTTGTTGCTAGGCGACATCTAGTGGTCGTAGTAATTATGATAGGAGCAAAGAGAAAAGTGCGGTGACGTAGTATAAAGAGAGACAAAGTCCACGTCAGGAGGAGGCTGTGATGGATGGATGAATATGACACAGGAGAGCGCTGTTCCATTCCCATGTGGAAAGTAGCAGTTTATGTTGTTTCTATTATCCATGACCGTTCAACAAAGTTAACCTCATTGTTGTTGTAACCATGACAACAAGATTGTCCAATGTTGAGGAAGTACTTATTTTAACGCAAATCACGATCTTTTCCCAAACCTAACCAAGCCATGACCATTATTAGAGTAACCATGACGACTAACGTAGGTACACCACTCGAAGTACAGTTCACGTGTTTATTACTGTAACCATGACAACCAATTTATTTATCACTATGCAACACAAGATTGTATAATAAAATTTCAGGTATAGTTCTTATGCTACTCAGAATGTGAATGAATAAATAAATAATCATGTCTATTTTTCAAAGTGTTTCCTTGGTGGCATGTGGAGGATGAGTGCGATGTAAATGAAAATAAAAATAGATGAGGATGTGAGAAAACAAACCACATGCAGCTCAAAGGTCAGAGGTCAGCCACTCGTTCATTACAGTGAGTCATATTTGTTGTTTTTGGATTTTGAAAGTGAGCCTCTCAGAAAGGGTTTAATAAACCTCCCTGTATAACAATCACTGCAATTACACAGTCAGAGGCAACCGTCAGCCATTATATCTCATGACCCGATCCCCCACAGATTACTCACTATTCACTTCTCAGGGTGTATATACTGTATATACAACACTTCCCTACAGCACCAAAAACATGCTCTCCTCCCACCTGTGTGCACCTGTGGAATTTGCTTTAGGCCTTTGTTTGGAGTCATTTCTCTGTGGTTATGTGCAAGTAACAGTTTTGTAAAATGACATATATTAATTTATTAGTATATACTGATCAGTTTTAATGGATTGGTTATAATGTTGCGGCTGTATCTGGTCTCTGGGATGTGGGGGGGGGGGGGGGGGGGGGGGTTCTGATCAACGATGCTGAAGGTCTTTCACACTTTCTCAGGAATGCCATGATTTGAAAACTGTGAGTCAGGACCTGTGAGAGACAAACCTCACAGTGGATGAGCGACTGGTTCAATCCAGAGGTAAATTGTTTTAGGTCAGGTATCTGGAAATGATCAATTCGTTTTTTCGGGTTATAGCCTTGTTGTTTTGTTGCAGTTGTGGTAATTTGGTGCCGGGGGTTCTGAGGACGGTGTGACGGTCCCCTTTAGTGTTGATCTCTATTTTCTACTCAGTTTATTCTTCTTCTGTTTTTCATTTGTTGTGCAGCAGGTACTTGGAGAGTGGAGCCTGTGCAGATCCGCATCAGGGTCCAGTGCTTCCACCCACTAACAGGTCACTTCTTCAGGCTCGCTCTGTCTCTCTCTCTCTCTCTCTCTCTCTTTCTCTCAGCTCCTCAGAGCATTTGTAATTTTGTGTTCATGCAGCCAACATCTCCTCACACTTCATACGTCACACTCATGCACACATGGACCTACACCACATGGTTTTTTTTCTTTGGTATCAGTAGTATTATTTATCGTAAATAAATGTCTGATTATTCACCCCATCCTCCGTTTCCCTCGCTTTATATATAGCCTCAGAGCCAGGTTGTGACCGTAGTATCATTGATTTTCGTGACAGTTTCTGTGACACTGATACTAACAGTAACTTTTGTCAAAAGGTTCTTCCCGCAGCACTCGACCCAGCAAGCCAGCAAAGTATGGCTCCAGGATATGATCGCCCTGCGACGCACAATCCAGCTATTGGCTTGGAGTCGACACTGGGAAGCCGACCAGTGGAGGAAGAACCGGGGTCTGTTGGTTGTGTATAATGTGACAGATGGTGTGAGGGGGCGCAGTAGCACATGGGACAATTTCTTCACCTCTCATGAACTCAAGCCGGCAGCTCCTGGAGAGCACACTGCACAAAGCGGCTGAAATCAGGGATTGTGAGGACAGGAAGCCAGCATCCTCTGTGTGTGTGTGTGTGTGTGTGTGTGTGTGTGTGTGTGAGAGAGAGAGAGAGGGAGAGAGAGAAAGAGTGACAAGGGGGCCTAATGTAGAGTGACGTTGAGAGAGGCAGAGAGAAATCCCACCATCATACATAATCCCTAAGGCTTCATTGATTGAAGGGTCTCTCTCTCTCTCTCTCTTTCTCTCTCTCTCTCACACACACACACACACACACACACACACACACACACAGACTCTGTCAGCCCTGTCAGCATGTAATCAGTCTGACATTTTTGACAGCCTCACTGGAATACAAACTGGATAAATAATAATCTGCAGTATGTTGTGACCCTGTGTGTGTGTGTGTGTGTGTGTGTGTGTGTGTGTGTGTGTGTGTGTTGCAGCTAATGCATTTGTCCGATTCATGCATCTAGCGTCTGGGTAATGGTCATATTTCCAGCACTGATGACCAATACATGTTCATTGCGTGACAGAAGATGACATTATGAAGCGTCTGTTTTGACAACATTAAAGAAAGGGGGGAGAAAAATCTTTAAATAATCTGCAACATACAAAGACAGTCGGCGCCTCTACCCACATATTTTTAGATCAAAGGTGAGTTGGTTCAAGGGCTGCTTTTTAATTTCTGGAAGTCTGTCACAATGAAAGCTTCACTGACACGTAACCGCCAGAGTATTTTTTAGCTACTTATGTGTTATATATCACCTGCTTAATATTAAAAGAGTATGACACAGAGGTATAGCTGCTTAAATGCAGCTACAATATGGCATTACACACTTCTTGGCAGCAGGTATTAGTGTACATGACTACATGAAAAATCATGTAATCTGTGGCTTTTACTGAGCGCTAGTGACTTTTGATTTACAGATTTAGCCTTTAAGGAAGCGCTGAGAATAAAATATAAATGGATGAACATACAGATGGGTGAAAAATGAAATGAAAAACCAACATGAAGTGACTGAGTGAGGTGTTGGGCCACCACATGCCGCCACAACAGCGCAAATGCTCCCCCTCTACAAGTCTCTGAACTCTACTGGAGCATGAACACCATTCTTCCAAAAGATATCCCCTCATCAGCTGTCTAAAATCCCCCGCAGGTGAGATCTGGTGACTGTGAAGGCCGTAACATATGAATGACATCATTTTCATTCTCATCAAACCAGTCAGTGACCCCGGTGTCATCCTGGAAGATACCACAAATTTTTCAGGTTTTTCCTTTAATTTGTCTGTAGTTAAAATACAAACAGCTCACTAATCATACACATGCACGACGAAAAGTAAATGGAAAGTAAATAACAGATACCATTTTGCTGGGGCTTTGAGCTGCACAAGACATTCCACATTAGTAATTCAACCTGTTATGGAGTTGTATCTGTTACATGCAAAGCAAAATTTTAGTTAGTGAATTCCTGTTGACATCAGAAACCTGCAGGAAACATGCTCATCTTCCCCAGTCCTGCCTGTTTGTGATGTAGAAAGACTAGAGGTCTAATGGTGGTGGCAGCTGAATTTGCCTAAACAGGGCTCAATTCAATATTCAATTCAGTTAAATTTTATCTATATAGTGCCAAATCGTAACAAAAATTAACTCAAGGCACTTTAAAAAGTAAGATCAAGACCTTACAATATATTATAGAGGGAAACCAACAGTTTCCACCATTGGCAGCAGTGAAGAGGAAAACTCCCTTTAACAGGAAGAAAGCTCCGATATAACTGGGCTCAGGGTCAGCGGCCGTCTGCTTCGAACGGTTATGATACCAATAATGATGATGATAAAATAATCATTATGATCCTGCAGCTCCACAGTCAAAGGTACCTGCAGAATGAGGACAGGGGGTGAGAGAGAGAGAGAGAGAGAGAGAGAGAGAGAGAGAGAGACAGAGAAGGAGAAGAGAAGCACAAACTATAAGGGAGAAGACCCAAAGTTAATGACATGCAGTTGTGTGAAATAAATGCATGGGAAGAGAGCGAGAGCGGAGGAAGAGAGAAGTGCTCAGTGCATCATGGGAATTCCCCCAGCAGCCTCAGCCTATAGCAGCATAACTAAAGGATGGTTCAGGGCAAACCTGAGCCAGCACTAACTACAGGCTTTATCAGAGAGGGAAGTTTTAAGCCAATTCTTAGATATAGAGAGGGTGTCTGCCTTCTGGATCCACGGGGGCTGGTTCTGCAGGAGAGGAGCCCGATAGTCTCTGCCTCCCATTCTACTCTTAGAAACCAAAAGTAGGCCTGCATTTAGTGTGAGTGTCTTCAAGATACGATGGAGCTTGGTCATTAAGGGCTTTCATTAAGGAGAAGGATTTTAAATTCTATTCTGGATTCTACAGGGAGCCACTGCAGAGACGCCAACACAGGAGATATATGATTCATTTTCCTAATTCCTGCCAGTAGTCTCGCTGCAGAGCTTTGGACTTATTGGGACATCCAGTTTTTTGCCATATTGTGCCGGTGGAGGAAGGCTGTCGTAGAGACTTGTTTTATGTGTGAAGCAAAAGACATGACCCCGAGGTTTCTTACTGTAGCGCTGGAGGCCAAGGGAATGTCATGTAAAGTAACTATATGATTACATGATGTATTTTTTCTGAGGTTTTAGTTTACAGATTATAAAAGATTACAGATCATCCAGGCCTTTATGTCTTTAAGACATGCCTGCAGTTTGACCACCCTAATTTACTGACATTACCATTTCACAGCACAAACGCCCACATGCTTATCTGTGGGGCTAAGTGGAGATATCATATGCCAAAAAAAATAATAAATAGACACCAAACACCATGAGTAAAGAAGCTCATGAAGTCATTACCACTGAGAGTTAAAGGACTATATTGCTCAGTGGATCTATGACTCTGTCAGTTTGGCCACAGCGCTGAAAAGAAGGTTTTTCTTATTTCCCTCTATTAATGATGAATAATAGGGGATTCTAACATTACAGACAGCTTCTTTATATGTTAGTAGTGGTTCCAGGCTGCTTGAAATTCTTCTGGATTAGTGGAACTTCACTTCCTTTCCTTGTGATGATTCCTTTCCTGTTTGAGTAACGTCCTCAGATCCACTGCCTTCTTTTTCATTGGGGCCACAGTGTCGAGTGTCGTACGCCGTGAGACTGTAGCACCATCGATAAGATTATCAACCTGTGTGGGCATAAAGTTGAGATAGCTGCCCTCCATTGTATTGATTTGGCCTTGGTGTATATGCGCTCTTACTGAGTGGTGAGGTCACCTTTTTTCTGGTTCTGCTCCTCGCTGTGAAAGTCGTTATCAACAGTATTTACTTTTGTTACTTTAGTTATTCTGAGCTCTGCTTGTCTCAGTCAGTAAAACAGACAAACAGACAAAACAACCTGACGGTAAAGCCACTAAAATGAAAAGCTTTGTGAAGCTGAGACAAATTAAAGGTGACTGCTAACAACACACAAACACACAACAGATTGCAAAGCACACAGTCTACAAGGCAGTTTGTAATAATGCATGTGGTTTTGTTGTTATTTCTCTCTCCTCTCTCCTCTCTCAACTCTTAAAATTGTCAGTTTGTATTGTCAGAGCAGCTTGTGACTGGTGCATAGCAAACACTGACAGCAGGACCCGCCATGCTGCATGTGCAAAAAGCCTTTTTTACAGTGGCTCAAGTATCAATTATGCAGTCAGAGCAGGAAACAACCAATTACATCAAGTCATCTGCACCTTTTCAACCCTCCCCACTTCTGCAGTATATCTGTCTCTCTCCCTATTACAAAGCCAGAGAGAGAGGCATACACACACACACACACACACCAACTGAGCTGGAGGTGGAGCATAGCCACATGACAACTTTACAATTAGAGTCACATTCCTCCTCTTTTGGTAGAAGCTAACTGAATCTCCTGCACCTCCATCCCCTGCACCAAGCTGACACACCCGAGTCTGACCAGGCGCCGCGTTCACAAGGACAGACACAGACTGAGGCTTAGGTAGAACAAATAGTCAGACTTCAGATAGACGTCTAAATTAATCTGTTTCAGGAAACAGTTTGACTCTGAACTACAGTAAATCGGACTGTTGTCCATTGAATTCTGGGTAAATTAAGACTCTTTTTCATTCATAAAAAATGGCTGACCGAGGAACACTGTCTAACCGCTCAGCTCTGTTTACCCTCAGCAGAAAAGTCACAAGAGTGTATGAAGAGAGTAACAAAAAAAGGAAAATATGATTCGGTAAGTCTAACTCCTGGTACTGCAGCGAACAAACCAGCAAGAAGTCAGAGCACCTGTAACTGTGATGTAATTGTTGAACTCAGAGTCATGAAGTTTCTCAGCAGTGAGGAATACATGAGCACAGACCAGCATTGGATGTCCCATCATCACACTGTGAGTGTGCAGAGTGCAGCTGTTATTCTCTGATGCAGTGCTGTTACATAAACTGTTAATTGGACCATACAGCACAGAGAGCCCAGTGGTGGGGTCGCACCAGGTGAGATAAAAGAACATTAAGGTGAAGTTTGCAAGTGATTTGAGTGCAGGGGAATGTGATGTTTTATATTTCCTCCCCCGATTTCCTCCACAATTCCTTAACCAAGGAGGTTATTTTCATTTTCTATTTAAAGTCTGCATGATCAGATGTCCACAGTGCATGCTGGATGCCTGGACGTGTCTGAGGCACATTGATATTTCCTCTTTTTAGATTAAAAAATTTGTTTTCCTCTAGTCTCCCGTAGCATTTATAAAGTCTGTGGAGAGAGTACACACAGTGTGGATGTGTATCAAAGTGTGTCTGCTCTGCTCACCAGCGACACACTGTCAGAGTGAATATCATTACATGAAACTCTGTTTATTTGTTTGTGCTGCTCTGTGGTTCACTTGCTGGTACAACTGTGTGTTTGGAAACAGTTCATGTTTTTAACTGAGCTCAGTGGGTTTTTTTGGTTGTTGTTGATAGCTGGCACGCTGAGAGTGTCATCAACAAAGACAGGATCAGAGACAGATCAGCTCTGTGCTCATATCACTCAGTTAAACATGCTCTGAAAAAGCAGATTCTGACCATATTACATTACTGGAATTATTGTAAAATTCACTGAATGACTGCAGATTCAACTGTGACAATTACCGCATCTGTCCAGCAGAGGGAGTCCCCAATGCCTCAGCTTCCATTGATTGCTCATTTCCTTTCAGTTTGCAAAAATGCAAAAGCACTGGCGCAGATAATCTTAACCCCCATCTTCTTCACCTAAGTGCCACCTCAAGGTCCCATATTACATAAAGGTAGATGTCCCTGTGTTGTTTGATCATAAAGCAGGTCTAGGTTCTATATTAATACTGTGAAAGTATCAAAGCTACTCCCTCTCCCCGGCTATGGTTGCTCCTCCTGACACCATGTTCTGTGTACTAACATATTTGGAGGCCCAACACAAGCATATACATCTCGCTGGTTGATGCATGACGACCGGCGTGCAGGACAGGACACTCGCCACAGACTGGAGATTTAAAACTGCACTATACTGCAGTAGACAGAGAGTTTTACCTGACACTGATCGGCTTAATCAGCATTGTGTGAAGTTGTTTGGCAACAGCTTGAATGTTGAATGTTCCCATCATGTGAAACTTTTCACTTCAGATACTTCATATGTAGATCTGTTGACTATTTTCATTGACTTATTCAAAGCCTATTCCCAACCTGTTGTTAACTATTCTACTGTATATATATATATATATATATATATATATATTCTGCTGAGAGAGAGAGAGAGAGAGAGAGAGAGAGAGAGAGAGAGAGAGAGTGATTGTTGGGTATAGGAAATGAATGCTAATGCAAACATAAATGCACACAGGACACAGTGAGATAACAATGTGATCACTATCCGTGGGAGCCATGACTCACACAGGGGTACAGTTTTGATACATTCTGAAATATTATGATATTATTCATTTAACAAGTATTCTGTGTGTTTATCCAAAACCTGAAATATTTTATTCCTCTGTGCCATCAAGCTCCATTTTTGTTGAAAAACGCATCGATGACCCACGCTGTTGCAGTGGGTGATATGTTGCTTCATTACTATGGACACACACTGTAGTTTATTATGACTCAATCTCACACACACACACCATCCTGCTGCCCAAGACAGACACTCCAGCACCAAATTAGGATAAATCCCCTACTGAAAATAGTCCCCACCAACTGCACTAATTATTCCTGTTTGAGTAACTTTTGCAAAAAGTTAAAGTGGCCAGCTGTTTGAGTTTTTCTTTCTTTCTTTCTTTTTTTATTTGATTTGTTTTTTAATATTCACATCTTCAGTAGGAACCATTAGGCTTTGGGCGAGAGCCACAGACATGGTAGATAAGTCACCGTTGGACAACAATGTATTAGTCTTTTTTTATAAGAAACAATACGAGAGAATGTCACCAGCCTTATCCTATAACAAAAAAGAACACTCTCAACATGTTGACAGACTCTATAGCTTTTTATTGCTCAGCTTGAGAAAAGAGAAAGACTATCCTTTTCACAGTAAATTAAAAGTGAGGAGAGTCCATAAAAGTCTACCATCTCTGCCGACCTCAGTGACGTACCTTTAGTCAAACTTGACTGTGCTCAAGTTAAATTTCCAGGTGCTTTCATGTATTTCGCAACCCCTCAGATTCATCAACCCTTAAGTTGGGAACCACTGGGACAAACTACCTAACAATGTAGTTGTTAAACTTAGATGCACTGCAACCAGCCACAACAGTAAAATGCCACTTTGACATTTGTATCTGTATGTAGTCTTAATATGCCGCACAGTAGTTAAGTAATACAGGAGCCATTTGTTCCAGTTGATGTGGAGAATAATTCAAAGTATAAGTATATTTTAAGTGTATTAACTATTCTCAAGTGAATACATGAATCTTTTTTAGCATTTAAAAATCACCAATATGTTAAATGCTATTATCTATTATACTTGCCAGCTTTAAAGATCCTCCATACGGCTTTACATCATGGTTCCCAACACCAGATCTTCCTGTAGTATCGTTCAAAGTAAAAGATTTATAGTCCAATGCACAAACAAAAGGCACAAGAGCAAACATACCAGCGGCGGTCATCAGCTTCACTTCCTTTGTGTAGCTGTGTACAAAGTGATGTGAAATTTTTCAGGGAGACTGAGCGATTGTCTGCCACGCATCTATCCATTAGTACTTGAGTGGCTACTGCAGCCGAAGTACCTCAAAAGAAGAGAATCGTTTCTCTCAGTAAAAACCGCAGTCGGATTGCAGGAGTAATCAGAACTTGAATTTCAAATGATTTCATTCCCTCCAGGAGGCTCCAGTGCGGCGAGGCCTCGCTGCAGAGCAACAGGCTTGAAGCTGAACAGTCTGTGGAGATGAAATTAGATGTCATACTGTCATTATCCTGCAGTCAGTGCACAGGGGCAGAGCTCTGCAGTCTCACTCGCTGCCTCCTCAGAGCTCACAATGAGATGAATTAGAACAAGCTGCAGAGCAAATATCTTTTTGTAATGAGTTTTAATAACAGGATCAGTCTGCTTTGTCAAATACTCACTATGGGAAGAGAGATGAGGTGAGAGACACAGAGACACAGCAGGTGAGAGAGAGAGATGCGCAGGGGGTGTTTTATCTTTTCTTTCCCTCTGATTGAATCCAATTTTCTTGCTTTAAATTAATTAAAACTCAAAGGATAACGCTCTGTGATGCATGCTGAATATGCAAGCACATCATGATCATGAGTCGCTCACATTTTCTCTCCAAACTACACTTTCTGCGCTCTGAGGGACTGTTTCTCTTTGCTTTATTTGAAGTTTTCATATCCATACGAAGATATATTTGTGGGTTTTTAGTTCCAAAATACAGTGTTGTGCAAGTTCACACTTCACAAGAGCAATCTCAAAGTTCAGTTCACAAAGGTTAAAATGAACTACTGAATTCTTTTTCAGTAGAACCTCCTCCTACCTGTACATCCCAGCCTCAAATCACTGCCGGATTATGTTTAAATAATGAGAAAAACCAATCTGAGTAATGTTTTATGTATGTATTTATGTATGTATGTATGTCTGTATAAATTGCAGCAAACTCTTTTTGAGATACAACAAACTTAAACGGTCCCATATTTTAAACTTTCCCTGTGTTTGATTTGAAGTGTTGATCCACAGGAAGATATATTTGTGCTTTTAAGAAACAAAAAACACCTCATAGTAGTTTTACATCTCCTCTCTCAGGCTTCTCTCTGGAGCTCTAGTAACAAGACATTGGTGAGCCAATCAGAAGAGAGGAGGCCCTCTCTTCTTCTGTTTTCTCAGTGATTGAATAAAAATATAGCAGATTTCATTATGTAGACAGCCTCCTTGACTCTTCTTTCAAACCACCTGTCCTCCCTGTCCAAAATATGTACATTATTTTCCTGGTAAAGATGGTAAATGGTAAATGGACTTGCACTTATAGCTATATCTAGTCTAACTGACCACTCAAAGTGCTTTAAAACACTTGCCACATTCACCCAGTCACTCACATTCATACATACGCCAGTCATACACTGATGGAACAGCCATCAGGGGCAATGTGGGGGTTCAGTATCTTGCCCAAGGACACTTCGACATGCGGCTCGGAGGAGCTGAGGAACAAAGCACTCTCTATTATCTTTCAGGTGTAGGTAAACTGCTGAGCTGGCCCTCCTGTGTTGAGTCATGCTTTTGTTTAATGGTTGCAGCTGTTATAATTATTTGAACAGTTAAACATGTCTGAGACATATTTGTGCACATCACAGATGGTTCCTGACAAAAGGAACATTTTGCTCATACTCCTTCGAGCAACACACATTCACGTGCTCAGAGACAGAGGCTTTTATTTTGGTGTGTCTCTGAACTTGTTTAATGGTTGTTTAGTTTCCTCACTGCACTGGACTGCAGACCACACGTCGCTTTCCATGTGTTTGGCTGAGCAGTCCTTTCAAATGGACCAGTTCACAGTTTCTCAGATAATCCAGACACATATGAGATAATGCCGCTGTCGTGTTTATTCTTCTGATTTTAACCACCTGCAGTGTCAGTGTTCTCCCTGGATCTTGCAGCTGTTTGACAAAGGTCCAGTTTGGATATCCACAAGTTTTAAGTGCATCCTTCAGGTGTTTGTCTTCCCTCTCTGGGGCCTGGACACTTGTTGGCACATCATCATCTCAGTGTTGCAGGGCTCTGATAACTCCTAACTTGCTTTCCAGTGGGTGGTGAGAGTCAGAGAGCATGTGTTGGTCTGTATGTGTGGGTACGGCACAGTCAAACAAAGCCAAGCTGTTGTTTCTGACGTCCTCTTGTGTGAATTTGATGTTGCTGTCCACTGAGTTAATGTGTCCGGTGGAGGCCGTTTCAGGGTTTTAATTTTGACCCATGTGTCGTCCACTGGGAGAGTGAGGGAGGAGGGCGGGGCCTTTTAAAGACTGGTCAGGAGCAGCTGATTGTAGGTTAGACTTCCTGAAACAAAACAACCAGAGGAGGCAAGTACACAGGCATACATCCATAATCAGACACAAATAACTGCCAACATGTCGGCAGTGGGCGACCGCAGCAACCACTTGAAAACACTTCTCTGTACGTTAGACTTCAGCACTGTCGCTGTGTGGACTGGAGCCTTGGTAGGTGGTCCAGATCATTTTCATACCCATCCAATCATTCGGTGCACATGCGAGCCAAGTGGATGGAGGCGTTATCATCTTCTCAATCCCCCATTGTCATTGCTGTGGTGATGTTCCACCACAGGGAAGAACATTATCACTCACTGTGGTTTTGTGTTTTTTTTAGCGTTTGTGTTCCGCTTCGTGGGGGTGGGGGGTGGATGGTGGATGGTAGCGGGAGGGAGGCCTTCAGAGCATCCAAATCACGCCAGAAAAGCACATCACACACACACACACTCCACAGAGCTGCCAAAAAACAAATAGCACGCAACTTTCTAACCAAGCTTCCTTTATTTCCAAAGTTGCCTGCACATTAAAATATTCATTTCTGTATGTAGCCACACAGTGACAGACAGGGATACATAATGTGACAACTAATGTAGTGCGGGAACCATTACAGTAGCTTGCAGCGTGAATGCAGCTGTTATAATTATTTGAACAGTTAAACATGTCTGAGACATGTTTGTGCACATCACAGATGGTTCCTGACAAATGGAACATTTTCGCTCAAACTCCTTCGAGCAACACACATTCATGTGCTCAGAGACAGAGGCTTTTATTTTGGTGTGTTTCTGAACTACATCTGGCCTTGTGCTTTCATGGCATTTTACTCCACAACTTGGAAAAGCATTGTGTTTAAAGGGCCTCACCCCCACACAGACACAAACACACGCACCATTTACTTGTTTTTCCTAAACTCGATTTGTCCACGTTCTGGGGATTTGACCCTTTTGGCCAAAATCTGTGGCATAACGCCCACGCTGCGAGCATGACACACTGTGCAGGCAGACACACACACACACACACACACACACAGTCATTGTCAGAATACATTTGTGGATCTGGCAACTTTTAACTTGATTCAGTTGTCATAGCCAGCGGTATATTAGGCTTACTCTAAAAAGAAAATTTGATTCCTGCCTGCTCAACCATGAGGTGTTACATTCAGCTCATTATGAATAACACAAAGAGAAAGAACAGTGCAAATAGACGCTGTGTGTGTGTGTGCGCGTGTGTGTGTGTTCGTGTACATGCGTTTTAAAATGCAGGTTGGGAAGAGGGTAAGCAATGATGCATCCAGAATTTAAATCAACAAAACAGCAAATGGGAGGTTGCACAAGGGAGTGGAGGTGATTAAAAGAAAAACTAAAAGAAAGAAAAGAAAAGAAAAGAAAATCAGCTCTGAGATGCAATTTTCTGTACAATATCTGAACTGCTTTATGGTATAGATGTTGTGCAGAATAGTTGTTAAAGCCGAAGTGTTGGACTTAAATATAAATGATATTAATTTGCCTCACACCGCCGGCTAATCAGCCCAGTGTTCACCTTTCTTTCTCTGCTGTATCCAACCTGAATTTTCAGCTCATTCTTTTTCCACATTTAAAAACAAATCTGACAATACTCCCCCAAATACCACCTCGACAGACTATTTATTTGCACCTCCTGACAGCTCCAAACACAACATTTCTTCTCCACAAAGCGAGAGCCATGCAGAGACTTCTGATTGAGTTCATTTGTTTTTGTGTTGGACATAAATTATTCAGTAGTTATGACAGATTTGAACATAGTTTTATTACTTTACGGTTGGTTATTACAGCCATTAACACATCAGACAGGCCCATATGTAGCATGTATGTCCTGCTTATCTTTTGGATTTTTGACATGGAGTCTCTTACCATTCACTCATATCCAGATTTAAGAGCTCCAGCTAATCTGCTTCATCGGGACTGAATATGAACAAACAGTGTCATCGGGTTTTGATTCAAATGTTGATAAATCTTGATTAGTGAACAGATGTATGTCACATCGTCTTTTTCCAAATTAGCCCAGTCCACAAAATATTAATCATTTTTTACAGAGTTTAAAACCTCTCTGGAGTTGAACCTCAATATATTAGCTTATATCTAACAAAGTGGCCACTTTATTGGATACACCTGTAAACTGACTTAATTGTGTTGGTAATACAAATATCTCTTCAGCCAATTATCAACAGCAACTCAGTGCACACCAGCATGAAAGTATGGTAGAGAGGTTCAGTTGCTGAAAGAGAAGCTAGTTAAAGCTGCCATTAGAGCGACTTTAACTCTTGGGTCAACAGTTCACTCTGCTGGTGATGGTGTAATGGGGTAATGAATATTTTCTTGCCACACATGAGGCCCACAAATAACAGCTGGGTATCATTTAAATACTGTATCCTATCTTAGTATTGTTGCTGACCATGTGCATCTCTTTATGGCCACAGTCTGCACATCTTATAATGGGCACTCACACCAGGAAAATGACACAAAGAACACATCATCTCAAGCTGGTTTCAGCATCACAATGAGTTTAGAGTGCTCCCGTGGCTTCCACAGTCAGCAGATCTCAGTCCATGAATGTGTAGCCAACAAATCTGCAGCAACTGTGTGATGCTGTCATGTCAGCATGGAGCAGCAACTTGTTGAGCATGTTCCCAAGAATTCAGGCTGTCTAAAAAAAATAAGTATAATGTATCAACCAGCTTTCACCATCATGATCATGTGAATGATTTCTTGCTCCTGGGTCAAATGACTCTGCAGTAGATGCGGATATTTGTCAGCATTGATGTAAACTTTTTTTCAGAGCACAAACACTGTAAACACAAATGTCACCTGCGAGGGACAGTGCTGTTAAACCAGAAACACCATAGCTACACTGCGCTAGAGGATGAAAGAGTGAGCTGCAGCCCTGAAATAAGTTTTGAAAACACACAATCACAGATTGAAGTGTCTCAGAAAGAGGCTCGGACACTTAGAGGAGCACCAACCCGGGGATGAGGCACGACGGATCCTTTTTACCAGTCTGCACAGCGGCTACCAGCTCAGTCTTTCTCGCCCGTGTCTGTGTGTGTGCTCTGTAACTGTGTGTGATGACATTGCTCCCTGCATTTGCGTGTGTCCTCTCAGAAAGGCAAATGTGGCTGGCAGAGTAAAAGGAGTCAATTGCCTTTTTAGCTGGTTTACCAGTGTTTAAAAAACCTACTCATTTTGGTGTAAAAAGGGTTTTAGTGTTATGGCCAGAACTTGTGATTCCATCATCTTACTAACAGCTGCCCTCATTCGATCTAGTGCAATACAGTGTCAACAATTTACACAGAAAAGCAGAATGTCAATGGTGAGAATAGTCAGGGTGCAATGGATGGTCATACCTAAATAAAAGGCAACATTGTCAGTAGATGACACTTAGGGCAACATCTTTAAGATATCTCAGAGCACATAATTCAACCGTGAAGCCTATAGAGCAGCACTGGTGGGTTTTATTCCTAATATCAGTACAAGGCTACAGCAGCCTAGTGACCACCTACAGTATCTCAGCACAAGAACAACACCAGCTGTTCCAATGAATGGTCTGATGGTCAGAGGGGGTTAAGGAAATCTGGCTTCCACAGTTGGAGGGGGATATTAAGGAAACTGGATTTTCCCAGTTGGATCTCTCCTGGAGAATGCTGAACTAGAAGAGCACTGGAGAACTCAGTGCCCTGTAGAAGTCTAAGGAAGTCGGTTTCCACCACTGAATATCTGAAGGTTTGTAAAATTTCAGACACTGCAAGGAAAAGCTCTGCTCTGCCTGTCTGTCTATCTGCTGTGCTCACCTCACCACACTGTCAATCTGCGCCTATACTGACACACACACACCAAAGAAAAAGAAAGAAAAACTCAAGGAAGCAATGTCATCTGTCACTACAGCAGTTGTGACAGATGACATTGTGGGGGATGGGAGAAGACTGATTTCGTCCCTACACTTTGATTGGAAAAGGTTACTAAAGTCCATGTAAATGTGGTAAATGAGTTCACCTGATTACTTAAACCTTTAATGAGCACTTAGGGGCAGGGGACACAAACCTTTAAAGTTGATCTGGTAATCTCATACCAAACAGTTACTTATTTACGCATCAAGCAGTTACAAAGCAACATCACCATTCAATTGGAGGTGTGTTTCTGGCCACCTGCTGAATGGAAGTCACTTAATTTTAGCTCTATATTTGGTCTCCAACAACATCAGCCTGTGTGTTTAGCTGCTAAATGCTCCACTTTGTTCACCAGCTAGTCACCAACTGTCTGGTGTTTGGTGCTGAGCGGGTAGTGCACAGTGGGTTTTAAAAGCCTTTTTTATTAAAAAACGACTCTATGAGAACAGTGAGAAGGACTAAACATTAAAGCTACAGGCAGGTAAACAGTAGCTTGCTGTAAAATCCTGTAAAGCCGAGGGGAGCTGCAGGTTCAGGTGATAATATCAGCAGGTTCATCATTACGAGTAACCCACGTTGTGACATTGTCATTTGATGCATTGTTATTATAAAAAAATATTTATTAAAGCCACTTTACTGTTTGCTTGGATTCTGCACAACCATCCCACAGTACAATACATGAATACATCATTATTCGCTCTTAATTCAAATAGAATGGTGGCGACTGCACAATTGTTTTGTAATAAACAAGCAACTGCTTTTTTGTAAGTTAAAACAGTAAATCAGAAGTCCAAAGGTAAATGTTGTATACCAAGTTAGTTTTCAAGCTGACAAGCATAATCATTAGCATGTAAATGAGCTAGCAAACTAACAAGCTAATTAGTGGTTTTTAGACTCTATTTCTTCTTGTTTTTCTTGCCAAGAATCAGTTGATAAGATTTATACCACACATGAAGCTACTGCCAGAAATCTATTACATTAGCTCAACATCAACACTGGAAACAAGAGGAAGGATCTTGATAACCTGCCCAGGAGCACATAGGCTGCCCAGTGACAGCTCGAAAATTCACTAATGTACATGTTATATATTGTTTGTTTATTCTGTGGAAAGACCGAAGTGTAAAGGAAGAAACATTGTGGTTTTACGTAAGTCAAATGAGGTCCCCTGGCAACCAGTGGACTAAAGTACAGTATAAACATGAGTGGTGATCTCATCTGTCAGCTAGTTTTTCTTCTTTGGTTTCTTGGGCCGCCCCATAAGACGACGGTAGGGAAAACACTGGGTCCATTCTAGACATATTGTAATTTAATATTATTAGTTTAGTTAAATCACTTTAAGCACAACTTTAGTCACACGAGAGATTTCCTTCCGGTCTGCTTCCTGATGGATATGTCACTTTGGCTTGCATAATCCCCCTGGAATGACATTTCCATTTGCACAGGAAGGTAAACAGCCATATGTGGTAATCATCACAAACATTTTTGCTGGGGAGCGGGTTACGGATATGTACACTGGATGATATGCAAGCATTAAAGCAAAGCATGCAACACATCAAATATTGCACAGGCCTTCTGACTAATGGAGTCACATGATGGATGCATCTGCTCTCTTTGACGTGTTGTAATGTAAACTCCTGGTGAACTGACCCTGAAAGCTTTGACGCTCTGATGTGCCACAGCCTTGATGTTTGAAAAGGAGGAAGATGACACAGGATTAAAACATCAATAAAGAAGACATCATCAAATATTCACAACATGGCTCTGCAAAGTATTTTAAAGGGCCCTACTGTTTTTTGTTGGTTTGTTTTTTTTCTGCAAATTTTACCTCGTTATAACTGCACTTATCATTTATTTATACTCTATGAGCAACCGGTCATGCTACCATGGGGCTGCTCTTTGTGACAAATCCACAGATGCAATGGTAAGGTTTCTTTAGCTGTTCATTGTTTTGATTTGGTTCCCTCTCGTGGCTCTAATTACCCCTGATTCCTGCAGCACCAGGCAGCTGTTGTCAGTGCAACAGCTCTGTCTAACCCATTGCACACTACCTGCCCAGGATCAAGCATATTAGTGATATATTGGAGGATATGTGTAGCTGCTAAAATTCCAGATATTTTCCTCAGGAGTTGGTGAAAACCAGAGCTAAAAGGAGAGTGAATACTGGACTGATTAATGCAGCTTGAAATAAAAATTGTACAGGGCAGGGCCCGGCAGGACCTCCCTCCATCTGTTTTGCAGGGCAACAGGGAAAAAAGTGTGTCTTTCCTGAGTGGAAAGGTCTGAGGGTTGTCCAAAGCAGGATAAGACACAAGGAAAAAGGAAAAAAAATACATATATAGCATTGCCCCACATAAAGATCTGCCCAATTTAAAAACCCTTGATTGGAGGGAAGAAGAGGGGGGAAAAACAGGGGGAATGGCTCCTTACCGGGCCACCCCAGGTGTTTGCTGCATGGGCCCCCAATTGCGGCTCTGCGTGGCCGGGCTGGGGCCCTCTGGCATCTAGTGTGGCCTCTTCCCACCCTTACTACATGAACATAGTAATTATCATTATCATTGTCATTACTGTGTATTATTATATTATATTATATTATATTATATTATATTATTATACTGTATATTATTGTATTTTTTGTTATTAATATGATAATGTCTGTGTATCTTTATACGTGTAAATATGTGAACATATAATATATTGCTATTTCATTATTATTATAAAGATAAGACAGTTTATCACATTATCACTGTCATAATATTATTATTATTATTATAATCATCAATATTATTATTATTATTATTGTAGTTGTTTCTCTGATTAGAACATCCTACTATTGACACACACACTTCCCACAACAACATACCCAACATAATTCAGTCTTCACCCCTAAATCTCATTTTATATACACTTTGTCAGATCAGCTGTCTATTGTGTTTCATGGTTTCCTAGTCATAATGTCTTCTGTCACTTTCTGTTTATCATGTTTGTTCACCAATGAAATAAATAAATAAAAATAGTACTTCCCTTCTTCCCTGCATTTCTGTGTAATATAAACATCATAAACAGACACCATACAGTTGTGTAATACATCACAGTCAACATTTATGTCAGTGTTATTTTTAAGATTGCTTGGTAACACAGTGGAGCTTGTTCGGGTGAGACTGAATTCAGACTTGATGTTCACTGTAATACATTCCTCAGGAGGGTTTTAAAGGCCCTGAAAACATAATTTCTCAATCAGCTTCTTATTGTGAGTGAAGTGATGCTGCACTGGGCCAGATGTACAAAGAGAATGATGTGTGATCTTGCAGTGTGTTTTTCATTGAGTTTGTGACTGCAATCTGCATGTATTCAGCTTGTGATTTACTAAGCGAGTGACTCATTACGCAATCAGCTCACGGCACTGAACCTCCAGAGGCCGGATCTCTATATGATCGCTGTGCTAAGAACTACTACTACTCAAAAGATTGATCATTGATGGTTAAGTTCCAAGTAAATCCAAGTTTGATGAACGTGAAACACACTTCCCTGTCCACTGTTCTTTATTTAGTGTAATTGCATATTTTGCTCATTGATAATTCCCTAATGGCTTCATTGTTGTTCTAATCACATTAAATTATATATAAGCGTAAGTATATATATATAATTAAACTTAATGAAAAGGGGTGGAGTATTTTAACAGACAGTCGCAAACAGCATGACCTCAGTAAATCCGGTGGAATACATAGATACATAGTACAAATTCTCTAAGTTCCTCTCACTGGTTTGAAGTGGACTGGGCTCATTTGTAAAAAGAAGATGTGACATACGTTTGTTCACTAATCAACATTTAGCAACATTGGAATGAAAACCTGATGACACTGTTTGTTCATATTCAGTCCCCATGAAGCAGATTAGCTGAATTTCCCCCCCAAGACACATTTAGCAAAAATGCTTTTCTATGATTAATGTTTTGTTTAACATGGTTTCAAACATAAAAAGTGAAGAAAGTGTACAACTGGGTCTGAAGCTTACTTCCTCATTGAGAAATTCTGGATCAGGCCTTGTGCCCCGCCCACCACCTGCTTGCTCCAGGTAGACAGGTAAAAAGAGCAGAGAGCATCAAGATGGTTAGAGAAGGAAATATCAGGGAGACTCAGCCACATGTTTGAGCCTCAGTCAGACCCAGACTCAGATGAGGAGTCTGCTGAGACCAGAAGCAGAGACTAGCAGACGGATCAGAGCGGTTAGCGTAGTTAGCATCTTTTATTTGTTTATGTTGTTTGTTAGCTCGTTAGCTTTCAACTGGCTTTGTTAGTGGTTAGACTATAATGCAAACTCGCTCTCTCTAGCTACTGACATCGTTTCAGGCCCTGCGCCATCAGCTGGTTCCTGGTGTAAACAATGCAACTGTGGAGTAGCTGCACTATAGTAGCAAAGCTGAATGATAGTATTGAAAATAAGTTTATTTTTTTACAGACACCAGAATCAGTACAAAACTGTTGCCTCTTTGTCAGTGGGTGGAAGTTTACCTCTGAGCTGGAACTCTTTTTACTTTATATATTTTTATATTTAAACTCCTGCCGACCGCAGCTGCGTGTGAATGTGTGCAACATGAGTGTCGAGTCCTGGCCATGAACGCTTCATAAAACTTTTCAACAGACTGACCTTAGCCAAAGCTGTATGTTTCATGTTGTACACTTATATCAGGAATAAAAACTGGCTCCCTGCTGACTCTCTGGTTACCCTGGCAACCACTTGATTGAAATTCCATGAGCTGAACCAGTTGTCATTATTCTGTGGATATTTAAGAAAAACTTATAATGCTAATAGAGAGGTGAGCAGCTAATGGCTTGCTAACAAGTCTCACACACACACACACACACACACACACACACACACACACACACACATAGATTATCAATATACCATATCCTAAACCAACCCAACACATTCATTCCTTTGTATTTAATTTGATCAAGTTTGGATATGATGGGAAATTTTATATAATATTCCCAGTAGTTTCCTCCATGACAGATCAACACATTTAAAACAGAGCTAACCCACTGATCTTGACTTAAAAAGTAAGACAGGGGGCGGTTGTCAAATTTGAGGATGTAGGAGGAAAGAAATGTAACCTCTAGTGTTTTTTTTATGCTTTTGTTCACAAAGTGATTTAAGTGATATTGTTTAGAAATGAATAACAAGTCACGCAAACAGCATCAGCCACTAGTCTTAAGGTGTGTATCGACCAAGAGCAGAGCTTTGTTTTTTTGTTTGGGATTTTTGTGAACATGCACTGAAGAGCTGGAATCTGCAAAACACTTACTTTATTCTATATGTATTGGCTTATATAACTTCCCTAAAACAGGATTGTTTGAATATTTCATTAATATAAACCAGAGACTAAATTGTTGATTAAAATAATCACACGTGATAGATCTTCACAATAAATTCTCCCCAAAAAAATCCTCAAGATTCTGCTGCTCTGGCCTCTCCGTCTGTTTTGATGACACATCTCAAAAGTTAATTCTGCAGATAATAACATGGAGCTTCATGGCAGAACTACAGAGAAGAAAAGATTGTGATCTGGGTTAAAATAAGTACTTCCAACATTAAATGTCTTTGTTGTCATGGTAACATAATAACCACATAATTAACTTTGTTGAATGATCATGGATAATAGAAACAACATAAACAGCTGCTTCCACATGGGGATCAAACACCGCTCTCCTCCCTCATATTCATCCATCCACCACTTCCTCCTCCTGACGTCGACTTTTTCTCTCTTTGTACTACGTCATCGCACTTTTCCCTTTGCTTCTGTCATAATTACCACAGCCGCTAGATGTCGCCTAGCAACAAAATGTGACTATGGGTGATAATAACCTGCTGCACAGACGACCTGTGGACTCATTTTTTCACAGGAAGACGTTCTCCTTTTTCCTGCCTGTTTATTGTGTGTTTAAGTATTATTGGCCAATTCTCACAAACTTTGTAAAAAAAAAAAAAAAAGTGTCTGTTTATGTTATTTCTACTGTGTATTTAACAATTCCACCTTTTCTTCATCGAGACCTCACAAACAGAGAAAGTGGCCGGAAGCAAAGGATGAGCTTTTCCTTCCATTAAAGATCTAATATTGTTAGAGGCGAGACGCAGACAGAGACGCTGAGAAAGTGTCACAGTAATGAGTGGGACCTCATTCTGAGACGGAGACAGAGAAAGACTAATGCTATAGTTTTTATTCTAAAGTCAACACCTATAACAAAGTGTGGACGTGGGCTGAATACACACAGACTGTATTCAGAGGAGTGTGATGGTGGGTAAAAGGAGTGAGTCAGATAGACAATAATAACACTCATGCACACACACCTGCTGTGTTACAAATAACAGATACACTTGGTGCTGAATTCTCAATTAAACCAAGATATTATTTGTAGGTTACTTTGATGGAAAAGAAAATAAGATTGAATTCCAAATGTGATGAAACAAGCAAACTAATCCACAATTTACAATTCTATCACCATCCCATACTTATGCTAAGAGGCAACCACTACAGCTGAGATTGACCTCAAGAACTTTATACTGCAGTCCCTCTCTTCCTTCTCCCTCTTTGTCCAAAGTTGTCACGATCTGCCCCTTTAATGACAGTTTTGGACTTTTGTTTATTTCCTGTTTTACTTTGAAAGTACTTCAGTCTTGAAAAGAAGAATACCCCGCGCACTGCTCTTGCTCAGCATCACAATTTATCGGTCATCCTAATGTTGTCGGTCTCTCTAGACATTGACAAAGGATACACAAATCAGTGTCAGTGATAGAAAGACACTCCCACAAGACTATAATTGTCCCTGGACGCACAAGATGGGTGGAGCATTATCTATTTAAGATCATAGTTGTAAGAACTTTTTTTTAAATACTTCTGATAAAGCTCTTTTTTAAATACTTCAGATAAAGACTGTAGACCCTTTTGTTTTTTGTTTCTCTAGACTCTAGAGAGATGGAAACATTGCCACAGCCGTGGGTTGACATTCATCATCTGAGACATTATGTCCCCACCACCCTTGACCCTGATGTAGAGTCATAAGAAGGAACTTATCTCGGCGCATCACATGGGCGACACCCTGGTAAATAATGAGCTGCTACATGAGTGATTCCCTCCAAGCGTGAAATTTTTATTACAATTAAAAAAGTTTTGTGACAAACAAAAGTATATCAGCTGCAGGCTTCTTTCTTCTTACTCGTTCTAGAGTGACTTTACTAAAGAAAAAAGAGGCCCAGTTTCATTCCCTTAGAAACTATCAGCACTTGAAATGAAAGTGGCAGTATATAACTTAATGGAAACAAGCCACTGACATATCCTTCCTCTTTTTCTTTTATACAACTGTACAAGCAGAAAAAGTAGCTTGATGTCTGGGTCACAAAATGCTAACAGGCCTGTATTTGTGTCACATCCAGATGACGCTCACTGCAGCTCCAAATAAAAAGTGTCCTGAACCTGAAGTGAAAAGCAAGTCACAGACCAAAGTGTTTTTAAATAAAAAAAAAAAAGGTTTTATTGTTATCCTGAGGGAGAACAAGTGGCCCAGAGCACATAATTAGTGGTTTCCCATTCTAAAGTGAACATCCAGTCAAACCTACTGGTCAGAATGTATTAACTCTCCACCTCCTGCGTCCCTGCTATAGCATATTAACAATGGAATTAAAGCCCTCTCTCACAGCGCCAACTCAATCTGCCACTTTCACATTTCATTATCAGTCCAGCACAGAAGTATGAGGACGTTTTCGAGAACCTTTATTTCTCTCAACCTCTGAAAACAAACCACACATGGTTTTCATTTTCTCCGCAGGGGAATAAATGATTAATGATTAGTAGAAGAGTGAAAATATTCATTGGGTCAAAGTGAAAAACTGATTTATTACATTGATTAACAGCAGAATGAATTCATTAACAATAGTTGCTAGGGGTTGGTAGGGGTCGTCAACTATAAGATGGATTGCCAGGAAATTTCAAACAGCTGGTTATGATTCCTGGAGGATAAAACCTATACTGACTTTGGTGGTCCCCTGACCTTTCCTCTTTTGCCATGAATGTAATGTCCAAGCAATATCAGATGGACTTGGATACTTGACAGCACAGGGGCCCTGAGGAGACAAGGATCATTGTTTTACATGTGTGCAAATGCATGATAAAAGACAGCTGACAGAGAGAGTAAGAGTGGTGGGATAAATAGAGAAGTCATTACACGGGGCAATGCGTCCTTCATCCAAAGTCATACCAAAACTGAAAATGACTTGAAACCTGTGAAAGTCTAATGGTTAAGCCTATTTCCAGACCTATACATTTGACTATTTGTTAAATTAAGATAAAGTCATGCTGTGAGAAAGAGCTCTGTCTGTCTGTCTGTCTGTCTGTCTGTCTGTCTGTCTGCCTGTCATCCTCTCACTCTTCTGAGCCCCTAAAAGGGTTCTGCCTCCCACACACTTCTTTCTATATTGACATAAAACTACTGAAATTGAGGAAGAGACTTGGCACTTTAATATAGATCCATGATTTTATTTCAAATTGAATGTGCACATGCTCAGAGCCTGACGAACAAAAAATATAACTGTCCAAATACTTCTCTGGACTGTATCATCACCTTTCAGTTGATATCATTCACTTATTATAACTTAATATTAAGATCCCTGAAGCTGAGGGGAGCTGCAGATTCAGGTGATAATTCTCTGTAGGTTCATAAATATGGGCAACCCTTTCATGTTGTCATATTGTTTTTACATTGTCATTTTGATTCTGGCGATAGTTTACTTGATGCTCGATGCAGCGGTTGTATTCTTGTATTCCTCTGTTCTAGATTGTATTTATTAGATGCCTCTCTGTTGAGTTCACACCCATTTTAGGTAAGGTCAACTGCACACCTGTGTTGAATTAGGCCATTACCTTGATTGTTTTACATTTACATTTACTAATTTTCACATTTTTTTCCAAAGAAATGTGAGGGACAACACTAACACTTCAGTGCAGTAGGAGACCTTGGTGTAAGTACTAAACCTTTATAATAAATGCAGGAGATCAGGGAAAGAAGTGCACAGTAAGTGCTGGTTAGACATGTTAAGGTGTGACAGGTGTTAAGAGAGGAGGTGCTCTCCGAAAAGATGAGTCTTTAAGAGAGTCTTGAAGATAGAGAGGGACGCCCCTGCTCTTCAGTAGCTTGCTCCACCATCAGGGAACCACAGACCAGTCTGGACTGAGCAGGGATGAAGGACATTCATTGGAGAAACACAGTTGTGTATTTGAGGAGCATAAGGCTGAATGATTGAGTTCAAGTAGATGAGTGCAGATTCTGGTGGCCATGGGTATACAGTGGAGGTCAATGAGCAGCGGAGCAACATGTGCCCCTTTACACTGATTGAAAACCAGATGTACCACTGCATTGTGGACAATCTGTGTGGGTTCCACTGTGTTTGAAGAGAGGCTCACTGGAAGGTCATTGTAGTAGTCGAAGTGAGAGATAATTGAACTGATTTTTCTGATGTTGTTTAGTGTTCAGTGTGACATGACCAGGAGCTGGTGAACAAACAAGACACCCAGGTTTCTCGCAACCTTGGTTGTATATAAGTGACTTGCTGTTAATGAATAGAGTTGAGAGGAAGTCACTTAGATACAAGATTGCTTTGATGGTTTGCCAGTTGTTGTTGACTACTATAATTACTGAACCTCAGCAATACTTTGCTTCTAGAGCTAATGAGCAAAGGTTAGCAACACAAACACTCTAAACTAAGATGGTGAGCATGGTAAACATCAGCATTTTAAGTGTGTCAGTGTGAGCATGTTAGCATGCTGATGGTAGCATTTTACTGTCAGTCTTACAGAGTTACTAGCCTGGCTGTCGTTGAATTGGGTTCTTCATTCACCACACAATTATTACTATTTGCACAATTAACTGCTTTGAGACAAGAAGACATGCTTAAGACAGAGTTTTATGGAGGTAGGAGGAGACTATGCCAACAAGCTTCATGCCCCTCCAGGTACAGACCATTATTCCTTCAGATTGGGTCAGACAAAACATCATACAGCCTAGTCTGTTTCAAGGATACTGAACCTTTAAATCTTCTAGAATTCCTTCTGTAGATGCTCTGCAGCATGGCAGCCAGCACCTGCTGAGTTGAAGTGTGAATGTGTTACACACAATTTAGCCTAACAGCTTTCTCTGCTATGTCCTCACTATTCCATTGTCAGAATACTAAACCAAGGATTACAGCTTTCGCCACACTGCCAGGTGAATCCATTAAGGAGTGGACTTTGCCACCTATTTCAATCCACTGCAGAGAATGAGAAAGTTTGCTTTGTTTCTCTTGTGACAATACAAATACAATGAGGAGGGATTTGGGAAGGGATATTTACTGTTGATGAAGAAGAAACTTTAGTTTTTCTTTCACTCACATTTGTTTCGGTTTGTTGGAGGATTTGTAGCGATGCCCTTCTGCCGCAGGTGCTGCCTTTTTGCATGAGTCACAGCAACTGAGTAAGATTATCCAATGAAGGAGCCAAATAAAAGCTGTGTTTCTTACCCGGAGAAAGGTACACTCAGTAGTGCCAGCTAGAGATTATTACCACGGGGCCATCTGAAATGATCAATTCAGTTTTCCTTTTTACGTGTTTGGCACTGAGCTGATATGCTTATCCAAACAGGCTTACATTGGATGAAGCTATTTGTAATAAGGTGGCAGGTTGGCCTGAGGTGTGATAACTAATCACTTTGCTGCATGTATGTGGTTCATTTAATTTCACAATGTCGAACAAAGACTTGTAAACAAAGTCACAGAGACTCCACTTTTAGCAACCTGTCATCCCACATGATTAGAGGACTTGCCAGGCGGGGGAGTCAGAGTCCAGGCTCTGGAAATTTGGCACTGTGATTTTCATTTTCTGTTGTTTAGAGGAACATCAATTCAGATTGAGGTTTAAGCAGTTATTTGTGAGTTTGGATATTGCTACATAGCCAATGTTAGCATTAACAGCTGTTTACTTGCCAGTCTAGAACGAAAAATTGCTAGTTCTGTCTCGTCACTTTCTGGTAGTGTGTCACATCCATGTTGCTTTGAAGAAGTAATGCTGCTCAGAGGACGTATTATTGTATTGTAAACGCAATAATGACTGAAGCTCTTGGCAAGACTGGTAAGTAAACAGGTATTAGTGCTAACGTTGGCTATGTAGCAATAGCAAAACTTACAAGTTATTTCATTTTTCTCTCTCGAAGCATAAGGTACTGCTATGGTAACTATAAAAGATGTAAACACGTCATCTTATAATCAAGACACTTGACTTAAAAATGCCATTATTTACAGCAATATGTGAATGATGATATACTGTATATGTTCTCATACAGTTTCATTTATAAAAAAGTTTAAAGAGTGCAAAATCTCGCTTTTGCTGACATCCAGTGATTAAAGTCTCAGCTGGCTGCAGTGATGTACAAGGGTACTCCAGGACACTGTGACATCATTTCTGGGTGCAATTATAGGAGCAACAAAGCACATCATTGGGTGTGGTCAGGGGTCAGGATTGCAATTTTCCACCAGGGTTGGCAGCAAAAACACTACATTTCAGCTTGGTGTTACGTAAACTCTTTAAGGCAACTTGAAACTGTTTGAATTTTCAGCCCAAATTATAAATATGTTTGTCCACATCAGCTCATCACAGATACTCTGAGATTGCTGTTTGTGCTGAAGAAGAAACAAAAAACTACAGCAGAGATGTGAAAGTGTAAGTAAAAGTATAGAAGAGGGTTTTGGTATTAGTGGTATCACCCACAAAAACACTATATTAGTTGGGCTGTAGTCCACAGACAACACTCAGCAAGTATCCTATAAGTGGACAATGAGAGATTCAGTGCTCCAGTGATGTATGCTTAAGTCATTTGTTTCCCAATTAATGTAAAAAAAAATGTAAAACCTGATTCCAATCTCAATCAGAAAAACCCAGATCTCTGTGCTATGATAACAGAAGAATCAAACACCTGATTGTGTTAATGAGTAAACAGGTTTTTATTACTCACTCATAGTAGATATAAGGTCAAGTGAATGTCATTTTTGGACCCTCTCTAGTTGTGGGTCTGTTTCCATAGTCACTCTGGCCATAGTGACACCAGAGCAAATCCCATCAGTAGGACCATAAAAAAAAAATCCAGAAAGTTTTTACTGGCCCCGTCAGTCTCTTTAATGGCCGCGAGCACCTGTGTGTTCAGGTTGGAGTTATTGCTCTGAAAAGAAGGGAATTAATTTTTAATGCAAAAGGCATCAATCAGGTGCTGTGGCCTAAATGGCCAATGTGTTGTGATCAATCTATATCATGCTGGTGCTAAAACAAGTCAGAAGATGACTGACAGCTGTCATGGTTGCATTTAATTAATCAGGCTGTTCCTCACCTGCCAACTACTGTAGCTGGCGTGTTTCCTGTCATAACCTATCACCTGACAATTCTCCTCTTTACAATGTTGGGTCTGAGCTCTATTAGTAACTGGAAATCATTATTACTCGGCCTCACACGGGGGCATCATTAGTACTCGGCCTCACCCGGGCGGCACCATTATGTTAACAGTACTCTACCTCATGAGCTGGACACCAAATATGTTAGATTTCGGTTGTTTATCAATTTATTGGCTATCACAAATTAAGAAAATATTAATATTAAAAATATTAATATTAAAGAATAACTTTAAAATGAATTAAAGTTCACGGGGCACCAGCCTAAACTAATAGGCAAAATAGCCAATATGGTTTTAGTCTCAATTTATTACCATTAATCTGGAACTCTGATTAACCATTAGCTTACTAACTATTACCAAATTACCAAATCAATAGTAAGTTACAGTTGAAGGATTGGAATTCTACCGAGTAGAGGTTGGCAATATTCACGCTTGTGCAACATTAAACACACCAGTAGTTATACTTAAAAAGGCATTTATTTACAATGGAGCAGAGTAAAGTACAATGTCTAATCTAGCATATACAGGTGTGTGTGTGTGTGTGTGTGTGTGTGTGTGTGTGTGTGTGTGTGTGTATGTGTGTCTGTGGGGACACAGACAAAGGCAAGATGGCCGACTCAAAGTGGTCACTGTGACCACATGACCTGAACAAAGAAGACTACAAAGATGGCGGTAAACAAAGAAACTACTAAAATGGCCGCTGAGACCACCTAGTGTGTGTGAGAGGGGAGGTGTGAGTTTCTTTGTTAGCCTAGCTCATGTAATCTAAAGGTACCAGGTTAGAGGGGGAAGGTTAGCTTCATGCAGGTTCTAGGACTGAGACGTACTGCTATGTGTGTGAACATACGAGTACTCGATTAACTGTATGACTGACCACAACCTAAGCAAACATTACAACAACAAGACATCAATCAACAAGTACATTAACAAGTTAAGGCTTCTGCTGATTAGCTATGCTGTGCTATGCTGTGCTGGGAGAGGTAAGGCCCAGTCCGTTAACGTTACCCAATCCTTGGAACAAGCAAAGAGGTCCTTTCCAGTGTCTTGTAAAGTCCAGTGAGTTTGGGGGGTTTCCTGGTGGAATAAAGTCCTGTCTGGCTGTGTTGCTTGCTGGTATCTCCTTTGTTCTCCTCACAGAGTTAGCTGTTCCATGCTAACTCTGCTACGACTCCTGTTGCTTGGAAAATCAGCTGGCCTTGTGTTGTAGCCGCTGATTCTGAAGAGGATTTGGTTCACTCACAGTTAATCCGAAGCAGGTCGCTGTTGTGGAGGAGAAGAGTGTTTGCAGGCTGCTGGTTGCAGGCCGGCGAGAGAGCTAGTTTCTCAGGTAGCAGAGCTGACCTGGGCTGGGGCCTTGTTGCCCTTTTAAGAACCGAGAGGAGAGGGCTGGAGCTGCTCTCCAGAGCAAGCCAAGAAGGGAAGAGCGAGAGAAGGGGTCTAGAAGACTGGTTTTGTTTGTGACACCTTAGGGGGTCACATGTCACACGCTGGCCCACACTGGCTGGCCAGTGGGGTCCATGGGGGGGAAGGGTCATCCCCAGGTGTGAACCGTGAGGAACTGTGGGGTGTGAATTCCTTTGTCCAGTGGAGCAAAGAAACATTTGGTCTATTGAATGACTGAGTCCCAACAGTCCCCCCTTTGTTGTCAGGATGCCACCTGACGTGTCATCCTGAGAGCACAATGTATAGTCCATTTGTCAGTTCATTCAACGGGTAACATCCGGGCATTTGTCAACACTATCTATCTTGGCTAAGCAAGAACAATCAGGTTACAAAGCAGAGTTCAGATAATAACCACAATGATCGAATAGTGTAAAACAACTAACATGTTTCCTAGTTACTCATGGTGTTAGTGAGGACAGGAAAGTCAGTGATGTTAGTTTGTTAAGGTGAGATATAGAGGGTGGCACCTAGAATGACAAGATTTGGAGTGTCTGGGTGAGTGTGCCATGTATATGCAGTGTCCTAAACTTGTATCTGATTTGATTCAGAATTTAGTTTGCTGCTGCTGCTGCTGCTGACAAACCCATTGTGTCCATCTGGAAGAGTGTAGGGTACCCTGAGCCTACTTACTGTCAGTACTCAGTGCGGCGAACTCTGGAGCGCCGGAGCTTTAAGTTTTCCTTAACTTGTGGCACAAAGCTGTAGCACTTTGAGTAGCTGAAGGAAGAACATTCAGAGGCATTGTCAATGTCTGAGTTAACGTGGTCAGAGATGACGTGGTCATTGTCTGATCCATGTGTTGACTGGTCCTGTGTCTGAGCCAGAATTTCTGCGTAAGGCCGTCTCCTGCTCCTATTGTGGGAGTGCCTATCTCTACGCACTTGGTGGGCGTGGCGGTTACGCTCAGCACCCATATGTGGCCTTTTATCACCCCCCTTCGATCTGTTCTGAGGGTGATCTTTTGAGGTTACATGTCTGTGTGACGCTAAGGTGTTTGAGTTGCTAGGCTCAGTTGTTTTCCCCCTTGCCTTGGAATTGACCATGGTTTCCCAAGCCATTTTTGTCATTTTCTTTATTTCCTGCATGGTGGGCTTACCTTGATGCGTCATCAGTGTAACATGAGTGCGTACACAGGGATGGAGGTTTCGTAGGAACAAAGACTTGAAGGTGGAGTTCTGCTCTAAGCCTGGTGTGTTCCTACCCTGAAAATATGCATGCCTCAAACGTTGGTAAAAGTCATTGGGATGTTCATGGCGGGAGTGTTTGATTTGAGAAGCTGCAACCAAAGATTCTATCTCATCTGCAGCAGGAGAGAATTCTTCTGTCAGTGCTTGACAGAGCTCTTTGTAGTCATCTCTGACACTGGGAGGCAGTGATTGCATAAACTTGTGGACTGCTTTTGAGCTGGTCTTCCACACAAGTTTAGTTTTCTCCCTTTGGGTTGCATGGGGCAAATCAATTAAGTTGTGATCTAACTCCCTAAAGTAGTTTTCAATATGTTGATCAGAGTTGTCTGGATCAAAATGTTCAATGTCCTTTGCTATGAACTCAAGCACTTCGAGGCGGGGGCACTGTGAGGTTCCTACTGATGAAGGCGAGACTAAGCTAGCTGGACTAGAGGAAGGAGCTGAACAGCGGTCATCACTCTCATGGAGGTGCAGAGAGGAGGCTGAACAGTCCGGAAAAGTTTTGGTCCTTCTGTTGGAGGGGTGAGCACAGGTGAAACTGTTATGCATCAGTGGCTGATGGGAACATGAATATCCTCTACCGGATAAACTACCTGTCTCTTCATTGTCAGTTTCAGGAAGATGGGAAGTCAGGTGGGTGTAACCTCTGTCTCTCAGTGGAGGTTGAGGAGCTGATTTCATTTCCCAGGACTTAAGGTCAGTTGGGAATTTGTCCCATCCTTTGAGTGGAGGCGGAGTTAACCTGTCATTAAGGGAAGAGTGTGAAGCAGAGAAACCAGAATCACAAGCACTGACCGATCGTGGTGGAGCAAGGCATTCTGATTTAACCTTTAACAATTCTTCCTTGTGTGAACAGAGATCTAACTCTGCTGCATGCAGGTCTCCTAAGTAGCGCATGGCTTTCTTGTTAGCTTCCTTAACTTCTTGGAGGAGAAAAGCATTTTGAGCTCTAAGCGATTTTACCTCCTCCTCTAGGGCTGCTTGGCTCTGAAGTGAAATGCTGGTTTGCCTGTGGAAGTTCAACAGTACACATCTTAACAATGGGCCTTTGGATGCAGTCTGAGCATCACCTTTGTCACTGAGTAGCAAGTCTATTTCTTTACTGCACTCACTGGAATTTAACTTGCTGATAAATTCTAGGTAGCCAGGCTTCAGGCTCTGTGCTAGGGAAGAAATAAACTGCTCTACACAGGAGTTCTCCATTGTTGTGTCTGGGAAAGAGGGAGGTTAAACAAGTTTTTCACAAAACAAGAAGGCAATATAGTTGGCTGCGGTGTTGCGCTGGCAGACACCTTGTAGTGTAGTTTGGTAGTACACTAGCCTAACTAAACAATGCAGTGGCCTACACTATGGGGGGTAGCTTCCTGTGGAGGAGGGGCAGCTACACTAGTGGGCATAAAGATTAAGGACAGTAAAGGCAAGTGCAGGTTTACTGTCTGCTTAAGAAATGTTTCAAAAAGCAATGACTGAGATGCAAGGCAGTAACAGTCCAAAGATTATCTCTTCAAGTCGACTCAGGCTGTAATGCAAGGCAGTAACAGCTAGGTGCAGAACTTGGGTTTCACAGGGCTGATAGCACGCTGTGGCTCTATCTCAGGCTCTATTTCTTACTCAGGCTGAAATGCTTGGCAGTAACAGCCAGGTATAAGCTCTCTGTGTTACACAGGGCTGTCGGCACACAGTGTCTAAGTTAAAGGGAGCAGCAATTCTGACAGCTTTACTAGATAGCATTGAACACGTGGTATTCAAATGCTGAACTGAGGTTCTTACATTTCCTACAGAATAAACTCAACTGGAATTGTTAGCAACAATAGCAGGCTCTTGATACTAAGGCTTAAGTGTTAGCTATTAATAACTGGAGGACGTCTAATATTACTTAAGGTAAAATTAGTAAACCAATTCTCACCACAGTGCACTTGTTTGTAAGTACACCTGGACGTTTACTCCTGTGGTGGACTAAAAAATTTCCAACCTTTGCGGTTTTGGCAAAATTATGAATTTAATATTGCACAATTATGAATATTTGCCAACAGTACTCGGCCTCACACGGGGCACCATTATGTTGGGTCTGAGCTCTATTAGTAACTGGAAATCATTATTACTCGGCCTCACACGGGGGCATCATTAGTACTCGGCCTCACCCGGGCGGCACCATTATGTTAACAGTACTCTACCTCATGAGCTGGACACCAAATATGTTAGATTTCGGTTGTTTATCAATTTATTGGCTATCACAAATTAAGAAAATATTAATATTAAAAATATTAATATTAAAGAATAACTTTAAAATGAATTAAAGTTCACGGGGCACCAGCCTAAACTAATAGGCAAAATAGCCAATATGGTTTTAGTCTCAATTTATTACCATTAATCTGGAACTCTGATTAACCATTAGCTTACTAACTATTACCAAATTACCAAATCAATAGTAAGTTACAGTTGAAGGATTGGAATTCTACCGAGTAGAGGTTGGCAATATTCACGCTTGTGCAACATTAAACACACCAGTAGTTATACTTAAAAAGGCATTTATTTACAATGGAGCAGAGTAAAGTACAATGTCTAATCTAGCATATACAGGTGTGTGTGTGTGTGTGTGTGTGTGTGTGTGTGTGTGTGTGTGTGTGTATGTGTGTCTGTGGGGACACAGACAAAGGCAAGATGGCCGACTCAAAGTGGTCACTGTGACCACATGACCTGAACAAAGAAGACTACAAAGATGGCGGTAAACAAAGAAACTACTAAAATGGCCGCTGAGACCACCTAGTGTGTGTGAGAGGGGAGGTGTGAGTTTCTTTGTTAGCCTAGCTCATGTAATCTAAAGGTACCAGGTTAGAGGGGGAAGGTTAGCTTCATGCAGGTTCTAGGACTGAGACGTACTGCTATGTGTGTGAACATACGAGTACTCGATTAACTGTATGACTGACCACAACCTAAGCAAACATTACAACAACAAGACATCAATCAACAAGTACATTAACAAGTTAAGGCTTCTGCTGATTAGCTATGCTGTGCTATGCTGTGCTGGGAGAGGTAAGGCCCAGTCCGTTAACGTTACCCAATCCTTGGAACAAGCAAAGAGGTCCTTTCCAGTGTCTTGTAAAGTCCAGTGAGTTTGGGGGGTTTCCTGGTGGAATAAAGTCCTGTCTGGCTGTGTTGCTTGCTGGTATCTCCTTTGTTCTCCTCACAGAGTTAGCTGTTCCATGCTAACTCTGCTACGACTCCTGTTGCTTGGAAAATCAGCTGGCCTTGTGTTGTAGCCGCTGATTCTGAAGAGGATTTGGTTCACTCACAGTTAATCCGAAGCAGGTCGCTGTTGTGGAGGAGAAGAGTGTTTGCAGGCTGCTGGTTGCAGGCCGGCGAGAGAGCTAGTTTCTCAGGTAGCAGAGCTGACCTGGGCTGGGGCCTTGTTGCCCTTTTAAGAACCGAGAGGAGAGGGCTGGAGCTGCTCTCCAGAGCAAGCCAAGAAGGGAAGAGCGAGAGAAGGGGTCTAGAAGACTGGTTTTGTTTGTGACACCTTAGGGGGTCACATGTCACACGCTGGCCCACACTGGCTGGCCAGTGGGGTCCATGGGGGGGAAGGGTCATCCCCAGGTGTGAACCGTGAGGAACTGTGGGGTGTGAATTCCTTTGTCCAGTGGAGCAAAGAAACATTTGGTCTATTGAATGACTGAGTCCCAACAACAACATTCAGTCCTTTCCCAGAATGCCTGCGTTGCCTTTCCTGACTTGTTTTTTTCCTGCCTGTTTGACCTTGCCTGTGTTTGCCCTTCAGTTTTGTTTGCCTCCCTGCATGTCAGCTCAGTAACTGTTGAACATTTGATCAGGTAAAGACTGTTTCTGCCCTTCAACCTCTGCCTCATGAGTTGGCATTTTAAGTACTGACATTGAGCATGACATTAAGACCATGAAAACATAAATACAATAACACTCAGTGTAATTTGGTGCAATAGATTGAAAGCAATGACATTTTTCGGCAAAAGGCTTGAATAAAAGTTTGAATAAGAATAAGAAAGAATATTTAAGAATTTAACTTTTAAATTCTTTAAATCTGAGATTGTCTTTGAAAATACAGAATGTCTAATGGCTTTTACTGTGAAGGTTGTCAGAGGTTAATCATGGCATTGAAAAGCGTGAGATTATAAAAGGGATGATATAAATGTTGCAGTTTTATTTTATTTATTTATTTTACAAAATAGCATGGTTATCCATGAAAATTGCTGAATGGTGAAAGGAATGTTGGTGTGTTCATATACAGCAAATGTTTGTTTTGACCCGAATAAGTGTGAAATTTAATTTTCCAAACTGCATTAACATTTGAATAAACAGAAATAAACTGTGCTGTATTAACACCTTCCATATTTAGAGGTGCTATTCTGTACCTGACCCTGACCTCTGACCTTCCTGGGGTGAGCACATGAAAGAAAACCGTAAAATGTAAGTGTAAAAATCAAATTTTAAACCTGAACTTACTGCCTAACATCCAATAAACCAATCAGTGTGCCATCTCCCATTCCCTTTAAAAACCAGGCATGTTTGCACCTTGGCAGATTGCTATTATTACGGCGCAATGTTTAACACACAGAGTTAGATTCTATTTGTGACGAGTTGATTATATTGTGACTGACCAGTGAGTCCAGTCCTGGACACCCGTGCAGCACTTCACTGTGTACCCTTGGGGGCAAAAAAGGGCTGAGTGAATCAATGCTACTCACATTCGCTCTAGGTAGATAGATAGATAGATAGATAGATAGATAGATAGATAGATAGATAGATAGATAGATAGATAGATAGATAGATAGATACTTTACTTATCCCCTACAGGAAATTCATGTGTCCATTAGCTCATTATTATTATTAATAATAGGTTCATCATGGCTGTAAAAATCAAGTATTATTCAATATTATTATTATTATTATTATTAATAATAATAATAATAATAATATTATTATTAATAATAATAATAATAATAATAATAATAATAAAAACAGTTAATAATGAATAAACAATAATAATTAGATTAGCCCACTTCTTTTGGTTGAGGTGTTGTATAGCCTGATGGCTGTGGGAACAAAAGATCTCCTGAACCTCTCTGTTCTGCAGCGCAGTGAGATGAGAAGTTTGCTGCAGCTGTAGCTGCCTCTTTGTCTCTACAAAGAAGTAATGGCATAAATCACAGATGGCATAAGACTAGAAAAGCGCTATATAAGTGCAGTCCATTTATCATTAACATCAGGTTCCTGTAAGAAAAATTTGAAGATTGACAGGATTTACATTTGTGAATATAACATTTGCCATCAAAATATATATTAAAAAGACTCAAAATGTTTTGTTGTTATGTGGGACTCAAATGATGTAGTACATGTAGATCCATCGTACATAGTACACTGTTCTCCATTCATGAATATTGACTTACATTCCTGCGTCTCCAACGTTACAGTCAACTCCTGTTAGGGAGTCCACACGTCAAAGCCATTGACCCCCAGAGTATCAGTTAACAATATTGTAGCTCTTTTAATGTGACATTAAAACAACACTGAGGGAAGCATGAAAATGAAATGGGAAAAATCATGGACAAGTCCTATAGGGGCCTGTGTATCATACTCCAGCATACAGTGTGCTCAGTTCACTTACTGTCAAAGTCAAATTGGTCATATATATATATATATATATATATATAGTGGTTTGACTTCCAGAGAAAGTCATTATACATTATATAACACAGGCTGTAGAGACTATTTATAAGGATCTGTCTGACGAGTAAAGTCACAGAGACTATACATAACTCTGACTGATCTATGGCTGCAATTAGCCAGATGCTTTTAAACAGCTGTTTGGATGAATGCCCGCCTCTGGCAGTCTTTTCCCTGTTCTCCACGCCAATGCCCGTTGTTATTTACAATGGAGAGTGCATGTTCAGGAGAACAGCTTGCACCTTGAGATCTGTGAGTTATAGTACACACAGCAAGTTTGAACCACTGTAGAAGTCCCACAGCAGGCATCTATTGTGCGTTGGCACAGCACTGGCAGTGAGAACAGCGACCGTGATTTACTGCAAATAATCAAGCGCTACATTAGAGCTTCAGAAAGTGGTTGATTTCCAATTTAAAAAACGTTTAGAACTCAAAGGCCTATAATGTATAATGTGATGTTGACAATGAAACCAGAATTTTGTGGGTAGCATGATTTCCTTCAGCTGTTTATGTTACAATATAGGTGCACTGAAATGGATTGCAGAAACCTCTTAAGGCTGTTTGAGATACAACAAACTTAAAAGGTCCTATATTTTACAATTTCCCTGTGTTTTATTTGAAGTGTTGATCCATAGGAAGATATATTTGTGGTTTTAAGAACCAAAAACCATCATAGTCTAGTTTTCCATCACCTCTCTCAGGCTTCTCTCTGGAGTTCTAGTTACAACAGACCTGTGAGCCAATCAGAAGAGAGGAGGCTCTGAATCTCTCTTCTGATTGCCTGACTTTTTTCTGAGTGATCGAATAGAAAAATAGCAGATTTCAGGTAAATGCTCAGCGAAATCCTGTAAGGTTGGAAGGTGGGTCCAGGTGGGGGCATGACTGGGAGCAGTGACTGCTTTGTTGTGACATCACAAAGTTCCAGAAGTCCAGACGGCTGGTTTTAAGGCTTTGTTTCTGAATACAGGCTGTGTGCATTTCTCTGTGGACTGAACGCTTTGATACTTTCACAGTATTAACATAGAACCTAGACCTGCTTTATCATCAAACGACACATGGACATCGACCCTTACTTTATGAGACCTTTAATTTATTGTAGTAGTGTATCTTTATCTTAAAAAATATTACACCCACAAATGATGTTGCTACAACTGAAGTCCCTGAGGTCTTGACTTTGGTCATGTCTGTGTGTATATATTGAAGGACTCAGCTGTCAAAGATCTGTTTCTCAGTAAAGATCTGTATCTGTGTACAGAGTGTCAAAGACTGTTGCTATTCCATGTTAAACTAGTTGGGGCTGGAAGCATGGTGATTGTTGTTGGACTGCTCTAGCTGCTTAGCTAGCCATTAGCTTGCTAACAGGCCTGGCTGGACTAACAACAGTCAGTCCCATTAGCTCCCACAGCTTCTTTTTCTATCATATCCTTACTGTTCTGTTTAACTCTGGTATTTTGTTCACTGGTGTACAACACTTTTGTGTCCAGGACCTTTTAATATGAGAAATAATTTTAAAAAAAAATTAATTATAGGCCTATGTAGAGGATTACAAAATTGTCATCAGGGGTTAATTAGTTGCATTAATTGGTAATCATGGTAACAGGATTCTACTTTTGTCTGCTGCAGTATAGGGTGTTCACATTACTAAAAACAGGATTCAGGGATTTTAGAGTTTGGATTTTAGCATTTGGTTAATTATCTGTTAGTTATTCAAAAATTAGCAAACAATAATGAAACAATGAGAATCAAAGTCTCCAGCACCACAGTGATAAGAACAAGAAATCTTGGGATGTTAATATTTTAATTGTAAACTATTAAAGCCATAGTAGACCATAGACATTTGATTTGACCCACAATAAACCCTGCACCCCTTAGTGTTATGTGTGTTTTTTAAAGTACTTAGTATATAATGAGTACAAGGGGAAAAAAGGAGAAAAGCAGCAGTAAGGTGTTTGGCCAACCATGTGCGAAAACAGATTCTGTGCTCCTTAGCATCGATTCTCCAAGTCTCTGATCTCTACTGGAGGGATGAACATCATTCTTCCAAAAGATATTCCCTCATTTAGTGTTTTGATTATGGTGATGGAGACTGCTGTCTAACATGTTGGTCCCCTTGTGCCCTTCATATGGGGGCACTGTCATCCTGGAAGAGATCACTCCCATCAGGATAAAAATGTTTCATCATATGATAAAGGTGATCTCTCCCAACAACTTTGTATCAAATTTTTACTTTATTTATGTAGATACAAAATGATAATTGACCGGGCCTGCTCAGCATTCTATACATGCCACAGAGCATGTATAGAATGCATTATTGTTCTATATACGGCTGCAGCCGTGTAGAAACATCTGCATTCATCATGTTTCTCCACTCATTTATTCAGGTTTTTCCTTTAATTTGTCACCTGTCATTTAATATCACAAGCTACAGAAACAGCTCCTTCTCTGCCGAAAGTGTTGTTGTTGTTATTGTTGGAGCTTTGTGCAAAAAACAGTGTCAAACTGGTATTTTCCTGAAAGAACTGAAGTCATTTCCTCAGCTGCTGTCGTTTGGTATCCAGTTTGGTGACTTGCCATATAACCCGGTGGGAGGAGAGGTGGCGATATATCATGTTCCAAGAAACTCAAGACCCAAAAACACAGCAGAGTCAGAACAAGGCAAACAAACCAGGCAGGAAATGGTACAAAAGGGTGTCAGGCAAACAGTGAGGAACAGGAATAAAGATCAGAAAACTCAGGGCAATCTGACAGCTGGTGAGTGGAAACAGGGAGGTTTACGTATATAAAGAGGGGGTGATTAGGTAAATGGGATCAGGTGTGTGCGGGGGTGGCGCAGCCAGCAGGCGGGAAACCAGGCAGAGGGGAGAGGCTGTGTCTGAAATGACATGAGAGTTAATAATTAATCAACCACTCAGAACTCTTTAAGATATGAGCCACATTCACCTGTTTACACACATTCATACACACATACACTCACACACCGATGGTACATCTGTGGCAATTAAGGGCTCAGTATCTTGCCCAAAGACACTTCAACACGCAGACTGGAGGAACACGTTTTCTTCACCTTTGTACTTTCATCCTACCTTTTTAGACCAGTTCACATGTTCACACAGAAGAAACTCGTGATTCGCACTAGCTCTGTGGTGTGTACTGAAGGCCTTTCCTTTTCTCGACTGACTCTTGTAACATCTAAAGGCAACAGGTATCGTTTCCATCTGCAGTCTCTAACTGGAGTGATGCTACACAGTGTGAAAAACAATTACATGTGTCAGATCTGCAGGTTAAGCTTTGTGCACCAAGCCCCGGACTGTGCCTCTCAGAGAATCGCCAACTTAACGTGGTGGAGGGGTTTTGTGTGTCACGGTGATCCTGGGGGCTGTGTTGGTGGGGGGCAAAAGCCCTTTGTAGGGTCTCCCAAGGCAAAGTCGTCCCAGGGGAGGGGCCGGATGAAGAGTGGTTCCCAAATGAATAGGTGACATCAGAGCCGTCGCACTTCGGGATAGGGAAACCGGGGCCCCCTCTTTGAGCCAGACCTGGGAGGGGAGCTCGCCAGAGAGCGTCTGGTGGCCGGGCATTGACCCATGGGGCCTGATTGGGCTCAGCCCGAAACATTGCCATGGAGCCACCCCCTCGTGGATCCACCACCTGCCAGGATGGACATTGGGGTAGGGTGCAATGTAGAATGGGCGGCAGGCGAAGGCGAGGACCTGGGGGTGGTGATCCCCGGTATCGCTGACTGGTCCAAACTGGGAGCTGGAAGGCGTTGCTGCAGAGAGGGGCATCCAGAGCGCCCTGGAGATGGAGCACCAGACAGCATCAAAGTATCCACAGACACCTCAGTGCTTATGTGCACATCAAACACGCCGTTCCCATTGATTATTCCACAGTTCCTCCTGCAGGACAACAGGCGTGATGGACACTGTGTGAAGGAGGAGGAGGAGGAGGTACAGAGAATCAGAGAGGTCAAATGTGCATTTCAGAGTAGATGGAGAGTGCTGCTTCCTCACAGTCTCAGGTGGGCCTCAGGTAGCTAGAGAGCAGTGAAGTGAATCCTGTTAGTGTGTCCTGTAACCTCCAACTGTGTGTGCATCCATCTTAAATAATCCTAAATCCTTTTCCCTTTTTCCCTTTTGTAACAACACACTTTTTCTAAATTACAACCAGGCTCAGTAGACATGAGCCATTCTGCTTTCAGGAGTCTGAGTAAGTGTGAAAGTTACTTAAGAGCCTATAAGGGAGCAATGGCCACTAAGTGCCTGTGGTACTTATCTCTTATTGTCTGCTTGTCTGCCTTGATGGTACGGGTGGAGTATTGTGTCCATCTCTCTCTCACTGTGTCGTGCACACTCATGCTCAATATCTTATGATATCAAATAGACAAAGGTGTATGAAATGATGTGTGTCATTGCTCTCTGATGATGTTACGATTATGCTGATTCGTCAATACAGGCTTATTTTTAATCATTTGTACAGTTAGTGCACAAACTCTCAGACACAGCTGATTGGATTTTCATCACACGTCAGGGAAAGATTCATGTGTCTCCTTCCTCTATAATGTAATTATTTTTTTTAGCTTGAGGGTGTGTGTGTGTGTGTGTGTGTGTGTGTGTGTGTGTGTGTGTGTGGGTTTTTTTTTTCGGGGGGCGGGTGGGGGGTGGCAGTGTTTGTTTAATTGTTTCTCATGTACAATACGATGTGCACCATTGATCTTACTTTGCCAAACCTTCAGCAAATGATGCGGCTCATTACTGTGTTTCATGATGATCAGAATCGCACTGATTGGCCTAAGGAGGCAGGAAAAATCGTGAATTACCTTTATATCGTAATTTCAGTATCAGTCTTTTGTAGATTATGATACAAAGTACTTTATGTTTACTTTACTTTGTTGTTCACATGTATCATCTCTTTCCATGTATCAAGAGCAGAGCCTGGAGAGGCTGCTGTCAGTTTCCAATAAAAATGCTAAATTGTTCCTTGCCCCGTGCATCGTTCTCAACAGTCATGCATGAATGCATAATGGTAATGATTATGTTTCTATCGTGCATCTTTGCCATGTAACAACCAGCAAGTGTGTGGAAACATATCATACTACAGTATAACATATTGAAAGGTCCCATATTGTATATAGATAGATGTGTTGTTTGATCATAAAGTAGTAGTATCAAAGCTCTCACTCCACAGAGAAATGCACACAGCCTGTATTCACAAACTGAGCCTTAAAACCAGCCGTCAGGACTTCTGGAACTTTGTGATGTCGCAACAAACCAGTCCCTGCTCTAAGCCATGCTGCAAGCCCCGCCCACCTGGACCCACCATCCAACCTTGCAGGATTTGGTTTCTCTGTGTGTTTACCTGAAATCTGCTATATTTATATTTGATCACTCAAAAAACAGTCAGCCAATCAGAAGAGAGATACACAGCCACTCTTCTCTTCTCTTCTCATCCCACATGCTTCTCCAATATGACCATTAATATTTCCGTTGCTTTGTCCAAATCCATGTACATAGTTTTAACAGCACCTGAGTGCTTTAAATGCTCAAATATGGTGGTGTGAGCCAGAGCTTGTCTAAGCCTTAGTTTAAACAGGCCTTCGCCTCAAAAGGTCATTCATTTTATCCAAAACCTCCACCTGCTTTAGCAAATCAGACGCCCTGTGACTGCCTTCCTTCTTCACTAATTGGTAAGAAGAGAGACTTGTCTCTTCTCTAATTTCATTTTTTCCAAGACCTCACAGAGATCCTGAACTCTGCCTGAACTCATGCCTCTCTGAGCTCCTCGCTTTTTTGCTGTGCTCTCTCTGACTCTCCATCCCTGTGCTTCAACCCTGTGTATACATTTTTGGGGATGTTGCAGCTTAATCTCTCACTGCACAGAGTCATTTTGGACTGCACATCTGAAATCTCTATTTCATACACTTGTTTATTTGTGGCTTTCCTTCTTCATCTAACGTGTCCCTCTCTTGATACAGAAGCTGTCTGCAGCTTTGTTTTATCAGCTGTGTGTTTTTCTCAAGTCTTTTAACAATTTATTCAACATCCATAACATGTTTTCCTACCATGTTCAGCCCTATTTGTCTTTGGTAGTTTAAACATGCTTCAGCTTTCTCATCTTTGAATGATCTCTGGCCAGATGTACTAACAACGTGAAGATACACGCTTTCTGCGTGGACGACAAAGTTATGACACATAGTCTAAATCATGCACTGTTCACAGTTGATCATCACATGACTCATTTTTCTATCTCAAACATAACTCTGATTAAACTGTTAATAAGTAATGTAAATAATGTAATAAGTAAAAATACACAGTGGTATTTCAGTTTATATGAATCATATTCAAGCACTGTACTTGTATAACCAGTGCAAAGCATTTTATATATAGTTCCACTGTTCAGCTGTAAATCTTTTAAACTGTACAGCTCCTGTTACTACATTGATTATTAATTGTTAATTTTTGTCAAAATAGATTAAAACAGATAACAGATTTTTATAGATAAACACTGATTAGCTACTTGCTACAGGCAATAACGCTCAGTTGCAATATCTAACTTAATCACATGAGGTCAGGTTAAAAGCCATGAACTGGCTCTTGGTGGATGGGAATGTTCCAGCAAACTGTTTTCTTTAGTTCATGTGGGCAACTAAACCTGAGATTTTAAAGCTGCAGCAATAAATACAGAAGAAATACACATTCTTATAACTAACGTGTGAACAAGTAATTGCCAGCAAAAGGTAGACAAGAGCCAACATTAGCATTCATTTAGAGTGTAGAAAGAAGAACCAGTATTTACGCTCCTTTTAGCTCTGTTTTGGCCACCTCCTTCTCGTGAGGGAAATCTCTGGCTCTTTATCTGCTGAGTGCTCTCAGTGTGCTTTGGAAACTTAGTGGCAGCAGAAAACGCTGTAAACACAGAACTGACATATTCAAATCTATTTTGAAAGTTATCATGGCAAACATGTCAACAGAAAGTTGCCTTTCGACGCATGCAGCAGAAACTCAGCAACATTAGCATTTATTTGGAGTCATTTGTTTCTGTCCACCTGACGAACGCGAGTCGAGATACTCAACTTTCCTCACCAGGTAAGATGGCACCAGATGGCTTTCAGTTTATCAGGGCTGTTTTTTTGTTTGCTAAAAATAGCTGCCTGCTGCTGCTGCTGCTGCTGGAAATTAGACCACAGTGAGACTGAACCAAAACACTGAAGCTAATGGCCACAAAGACAAAACAATGAGCTAAAAGAGGATTCAGGATTAAGTGAGTGGCCCAGACAAAATAAATGAGTAATCGCTTTTCATGTCAATTGCTTTTCCTATTTTTTTCTCCACATTGAATCAAGGTCCACTAAACAACCAGGAGCAAGAAGTTTAGGAAACACTGAGGCTGACACTCTGGTTTCTGACATGAGAGGAGCTGTGCAGATAATGTACTCTCTGGCTTCTATAGGCTGTGTTGTGACCTGTGAGGGAGAGCCACAGTGGCACAGACAACACTATAGCAGCCATCAAATCCAGTCTGACAGTATACATTGTTTGGTGTGTGTGTGGGTGTGTGTGTGTGTGAGAGTGTGTATGTGAGTCAGTATGCTTGAGGCACACACAAATGTGAGTTGTTTTTTTGGGTTTTTTTTGGATGAATATATGTGTGACTCTCTCTCATGAAAACTGTATATATTTATATACATATATATATATATATATATATATATATATTTAAACCACCATCCACACATACACACACGTAGCGAGGAGCTGTTTCTTAGCAACCGCCTTAAGACTGTTCTCTGCAGAAGGAGAGCAGGTCCCTTCTCTCCCTCAAGTGTCTGTCACATTGATACCAATTAGCAGTCATCATTAGTGTCTGTTACAGTAATATGGCTTACTGTATGTGTCATAGTGAAACCAATTAGTGCCTCACACCTCACTAATTACCATACAGGCTTCAATGCCATTTCACACCATGACACATGAGCAAGTTGTGATAAAATGAGAGAAAGTGCAGTGGAAGGTGTTACCTCACAATCAGGAGCAGGTATCGCTTATTAAAGGCACGCTGTCGATGTAAATGTGGACGACTTGTCTTACACGACAGGAAACCAAAATGATCCTCGCGAGCCTGATTTCACAGAAACAGCTGACGTGGTGGTGGCACCATAGACTGTAAAGATGGACGTAGCCTCCGTGATGTCACCCATAGGTTTCTGAAGGGTGGTTTTCGGAGCTCAGAGTGGGCTGCTCCACCGTCGCCATCTTGTTGGTTGATCCTGACTTTCGAACTTCCTGCTAATCCATAAATGGGGCGTGTGGAGCCGAGACTTCGGTGCATGCTGGTTTGTGTCAAGCCTACACTCACCCGCCTGTCACTCAAAGCAACCATGCCCTCAATTATAGCGACTCACTGTAGCCTCCAATTTGCCCTGAAGATGTAGCACTGCTCAGAGGACGCGTTATGAGCTTGTGTCTCGTAAACGCGACGATGGCCAAAACTCTTGTCAAGCGACAATCACCACCACCCGCTCCCGACAAGAGACCATGTTCGGCCACAGAGAAAACTTACAAATAGCTGCTTTAACTTTAAAAAAAATTTTTTAAAAAGTTCACAGTGACTTCAGACACGTATATTTAACCTGAGGCACAATCTTCCCTTTTGGCTAACCATAACCAAAAACGGGATTCTGGATGTGAACCTCGGTCTCTGGTGTGAGGGTCATGCGTTTGCTGTTGATGAATGTAGCGCTTCATTCGTGGTTTAGTGGTGCCGGCATGTAATGTAACAGATTATCTGCACCCACCATGTAATGCAGTGTTAAGAGGTTATGGTCATTGTCATGTATTCCTGTGAGATCAGGTTGTCCCCAGGAGAGAGATTAAGATTTATTTTGGTTGGAGTTAATATGTTTCAAATCAAAATGACTCATCTGTGTATTTAATCGGTTTTATAGCAGCGTAACAGCTTAAGGAAAATTCTCCTTTTATTCCCCTCCTCTGCAGAGATGTCAAGGTTCAGGGTCAGTAACACAGCTGGGATTCACTGAGTCACTTTTAATGTGTGGAGGGACATTTTAATACCCATATTCATCACAGAGCAGGTGCCAAGGAGCAGGGCAAGACAAAGCAAATCAGTCGAGCTAAATTCAAGCCTGTGTTTAAGTGGCATGAATGTTTAATGTACAGTGGCAAGAAAAAGGATGTGAACCCTTTAGAATTACTAGGTTTTCTGCATTAATTGGTCATAAAATGGGATGTGATCTTCATCTAACCTGGAAGTAAAGAGAAGCACAATGTGCTTAAGCACAAATAAATATCAGCTTCCATCTATTAAACATTCACAGAGCTGGTGGAAAAGTGAGTGGACCCTTGGATTTAATAACTGGTCGAGCCAATAACCTCAAGCAGCTGCTGATCAGAGCTGCTCAATGTTCAGGAGGAATTTTGAACCATTCTTCCTTATAGAACTGCTTCAGCTCAGACATGTTGTTAGGATGTCTACGTGAGCACTTCACTCATTTCAGCTGCTTGTATCTGCGATGTCATTCCTTCAGTCAGTACTCAAAGCTCATGACTGAAAGAATGACGGCATTCACCACAATGGGACGGTACAATGCTTACTTTACTGCAGATGCCACACCGATCTGCCTGTTAATATCTCACTCCATCCTACCCTCACTTGTTTACAAGACTGCAAGATACTTGCACTTCACTTGAGGGAGAAACTACCAACCCAAAGGGAGCACTCCACCATTTTCCAGCAGTGAGCCATGGCCTCAGACTTGGAAGTGCTCCCCCTCCATTGGAGGTCTTCCAGGCATGTCCAACTGCTAGGAGTCCCTGGGGCAGATCAGAACAAGGTATGTGGTGCTCACTAGAGTCTGCTGTTGACACTGCAGGCTTCTAAAACACAATGTTTATCATCATAGATGTAATAAGTCTAATACTAATAATAATAATACTTATGTATTATGTACTTATATAATTTTATTTGTAGGGATTACGTTTAAAACTTGAGAAGTTGTAGCACAAGCACAACAAACACAAAGTAAGAACTATGAGAGAGATGTGTGTGATTGAATCATGAGGGAGATGGTGCTGAGACTATTAGCTGGATGTCTGGTTCTTCACTTGACAGAAACCTAATCGTGTTAGGCCTTTTCCCCCATGTTCTCCCCTGTCCAGTCCTGTCTGTCTGTCTGTCTGTCTGTCTGTCCAGTCCTGTCTGTCTGTCTTTCCAGTCCTGTCTGTCTGTCTGCCTGTAACTGTGTCCAAAATCACTCCCTATGTGGTCCTCTATCTAGTGAGTTTGCCATTTTTTTGTGCTATCCCAAAGTATTGTAAGGATATTTAACTCTATATAGTGGACTCATAGTATCCCACAATACAAAGTGAAAAGTAGTGTATAACTGATGGTCACTAACCAAGCAATATATACCATCATGCCTTGCACTCGCTGAAAGACAAAAACTGTGCACAGAAAAGTGTTTTTTTCATTTGACCTATGAGCTCACTATATAGTCCTCTACATAGAACTCCCTGGATAGTGAGGAGGAAGGAGTGAATAAGTGAGTGATTTCGGACACAACCTGTGTGTGTGTGTGTGTGTGTGTGTGTGTGTGTGTGTGTGTGTGTGTGTGTGTGTGTGTCTGCTGGGCATGGCTTCCTGATTCCTGCTCCCACCAGTTCCCCTGCTCACTGAGACTCATCTGCCAATCCACGACTCATCAGCTGCTGTATTTAAACCTCAGATCTTCTCGCCAGTCTTCGCCAGATCGTTCAGTCACCCTGTGTGTTTATTTCATGAAACTGCTTTTACAGTTTTACAATAAATACTCAACCTCCTCCTGACGTGGACTTTGTCGCTCTTCATACTACACCGCCGCACTACAGCCATTACACGTCGCCTACAACAAAACGTAACTATGGGTTACAACAATCTGCTGCACAAACGATGGTCTTGTTTTTTTTTACAGGAGGACATTCTCCTAAGTCTGTGATGTGCTTATTGAGTGCAGCCATTTGTCAAAGCCAAACATTCCCTGGATCCAGCTTCATTTTGTTTTTCTTATGATTGTAAATTGAATATATTTGATTGTTAGATGGTTGATAACCAGCAAACTAAATACGTCTCTCTCTCTTATAACTATTTTTTTTATAACTATAACTATTTTTCACAATTTTCCAACATTTTATATATGAGCCAATAAATAATTGACACAAAATCACAAAAATGGAAGTCAAAGAAGAGAAGAAGTATTAAGAGAGAGATTTTTTTTACTCTCCCCTACAGTAGCCTACATCAGGCCCCTACTGAGTTGGAGGGAGGTAATAGTGTGATCCCGCAATAGAGAACAAAATGAGCACCTCTACATGCTGTCAAGCTGCTCTCTGTAATGTGTGGTTTGTCTCCTGCTGTGTGTATGTGAGGCTGTACATGACAATAAGCTCTGGACTACGGGACAGAGAGGAGGAGGAAGAGGAGGAGGAGGAGGAGGAGGGGGATGGGTGTGGATCTGTGGCTAGCAGAGGGCGAAGGTAGTGGGAAAACAATGTTTTACAGATTACAAAGCTGCTGTGTTGTCTGCAGTTTTCTTCTCAAACATGATGAGATAGTTCAGGCACAAACAGTAAGAAACGAGGTGCAGATTTCCACAGATATAAGTAGGCACTTGAATGTGACAGAGAGCGGCAGGATTACTCCCGTTCTTCAATATTTTACCTTCCTCTTGTTGTCTTCTATCTCTTTAAACCGTGATTGACTGATGTCAGGTGAACCGGTGGGCTGACATCTCTCTTGTCACCTCTTGTCACCGTCACGTCACACCGTCGTCTCGCCATGACACACCAAACGAGCTCAGAGACTCCCACTTTTGGTGGGGAGTTTTTCTACATGTTGCGTGACAGTTGCCTCATGTTGCGTCAATGACACAGTGAGAAAAAGTGACTTCACTGTTGTGGGCTCTGCAATAAAAAATAATGGGACCTTGCAGTTTTTTAACCATTAATGGTAGAATGTGGATCTTGTTCCTTATATGAGCAACAGCAAGAAGCTGCACAGTGTTGATAACTACTGCTCTACAAACGCCTCACAGACCAGCACTCTTAGAGTCACAGGAACCTGTTTCTACTTTTGTGATGACAGTATAGAACCAGTATATAACCAGACACATACTGAGAGGAGCCAAGAGATTCTCTAGATTACATCAGAGAATAATTGACTAGTAGTGATCATGTAGCACCGCCTGATGCAGCTATGGCAGACACCTGCATCTGGAGACGGTGTTTCGCTCTCAAGAGCCGCTGTCGCTGTTCGCTCTGAGGTTTATTGGATTGTTATTTTTTTGTGAGTTTATTATCAACAGCCAGGGTTTTTTTTTTTTTTTCAATCGTTCCACCTGGATCTGACCTAGCCTACAAGCTCTCACAAAGACCATTGTGGCAGTAATAATGAACCTGTCACCACCAGTTGTCATTTTCCCGTCCAGCACCCACATTGTTCAAATAACAAATACACTCGCGCCCATCTGTGCACCCATGGACGTGTTAGTGCAAGCATGCCTGGCTTATAAAGGGAATGGGAGATGGCACTCTGATTGGTTTATTTCATGTTACACCCAAAACACTCTCATGAATAATTAAGAGATTAGGTACAACCCTCATGAACCACCCGCCTAACGAGTCATATCAACCAAGCAGCAACCTCTGAGGCTGAAAAACGAAGACAACACGGAAGAACCAAAAACTGCAGTTCCTCTAATGACCACTAGAGTCTGGCTCCACAAGAGAGTCAATCCCCATAGACTGCCATGTTAAAATGTCCAACAGCCTCGTACAAAAAACAGTTTTAGTCTTTATTGATAATTTCCTCCTTCATGACAACTGTTTATATAACTCACCTGTTAACATTTTTTTTTAAGATTTAAACTTCTGCATTATTGAGGATGTGGCCACATTGAGTGACAGGTGGGTGAGCCTATGCTCAACACAAACACAACCAAAGTCTCAGCTCCATACACGCCCCACCTCTTTGCCCATTTGGAGATTAGCTGAGAGGGGCGGAGTCAGACACTAACAAGATGGTTACAGTAGCGCAGCTCGCTCTGAGCTTCAAAACTGCTCTTCAGGAACTTGTGGTTGTCATGGAGGATACGCCCATCTTTATTTACAGTCCATGCATATGACACACCCTAAATGTATTTGCGCCACACACTTGAGAACATGCGTGCTGCGCTGTTACAATGGAGCCCATCGTATGAGAAGTCTGTCACAGCTTGTGAAAGTAAGTTTGCAATGTTCATACTTACACTGTAAAATTTAGACGTGAACATGCAATCTTTACATTTACAAACTTAAATTATTAAGTAATAATTTTTTGGGTATATCTGCCCTTATTATGAGAGAGAGAGAGAGAGAGATAGATAGAGAGAGAGAGAGGGAGAGAGATTGAATGATATGATATAATACAATACTCCATTTAATTACTGAACAACATATTTAGGAATTATTTAACAATCCAGATTAGGTCAGTTTTCCCTGTCTTGTGTTCAAAGGGGTGCATTTAAAAACAATTAAAATTATAATTTTATTAATAATTAATATTTTTCCCGGGAGTCCCTGTAATAAATGTAAACAGTGACACTGCAGAAATAACCGCAGCACAGAAACTCTAAGCAAGTGCAACAATTTCATAAGAATTCATAAAGAAACTTTAGCCATTAAGGTTACCTGTTCACATGACTTTATAATGAAATAGAAATGAACAGGTTATACAACAAAGAGTTGCGTTTGGGACTTTAGAAAGTGCTCTGCTGTAACTCGCTGAGGCGTGAAGACTTAGCTAAGTGGGTTGTTGCGACCCTAAAAATAGTCCCTCTCATTATGACACATGTTAAAAGAAGTCACAGAGGAATAAAACAGACTAATTGAGTTGAGATACTGAAATTATTCACATTCTTCGTTACGTAACGTTAATGAGGCAACAGCAGTGAGTCGCTGTGACCTGCAGACTTCTTCCTTCAGTCCTTTAGATTTAGTAGATTTACCTTTTGTTTGTTATTCATGAATTTTTTCCTTTAAACAGAATCATGCACTTTTCAAATCAAACATAACAATGTCTGAACAGACTGTAGCAGGTGAGAGACAGTTGATTTCACAGGCTGCACCGTCACAGCTGCAGATGATTAACATGATTTCTTTGAGTTTCCCAATCAAACTGCACATTTACAATCGGTCAAAGATGGTTTTGTGGAGAAAAAACACCACTCCGACATTTCTGATTTCTGTCTGGAAAAACAAACAAAAAAACACGGAACGAGCATTTGTTCATTAAAGACAGAGAGAGTGTTAAATCCTTTTGAACACAAAAGATCTGGGTGATCACCTCATGTCGGCTTGTCAGCTGGAAATGACTGACGATAGTGAACAGAGTTGAAGGAATCTCTATGGAAAACTTATTATATGATGGTTTAAAGCTTAAATCACATTATAAACTCTGAATCTGAATATCCAGTATTACGTTTAGCTCCAGCTCTTCTATGGTAGCAGAGTCATGAACTTAAGGCCACCTTAATTTAATTATCCATCGATCCATTATATATACCGCTTATCCTTATAGGGTCGCGGGGGGGGGTTGGACTGTGGGAGGAAGCCAGAGCACCCAGAGAGAACCCACGCAGGCACAAGGAGAAGATGCAAGCTGCACACAGAAAGGCCCCTGGCCCAGGGGGCCATTTAACATCACTTTTTATCTAAGTCAATCTATGTTGTAAAGTATTCAGGAAATCGTTTGATGGAAACTTGAGAGCTGCAGTAGATCACTGTGTGTACTTGGCTGCAGGAGCTCCTGCCCCCTCTAACACATCTGGCTCAGAAAATCACACTAGGAATAGAAGTTTGTTAACACAGACACTAAGTAACATTTAAATTCAATTAACTATCAAAATTGCTGCAAAGGCTCAAACACTAGCTCGGTTAATGCCAACAAACTAAACGTGACATTTGTCATTTAATGTCAACCCATTTTGATTTTAAGAAAATATAAACCAACACTGCTCTCTGACCCTTCACTTAGTTACAGTGAACATGTGATTGACTTTGTGCTCAGAGATTCAGAATGACAAAAGAGAGCGAGTAGCTATGATCATTATGATCGTAAGAATCTCTGCTGCTCGCTCGAATACAGTCACACAACTCTTGGACGCTCAAATCATCCGTCTTTCTTCAGACTCTTGGCTTTGGCTTTTTGCTCTCAGGCGTTTGGACTCCTCCACAGCAGCTGCTTTCATCTCCTGGTCCAGTTGTTTGTCCCTATTTCTTCAGATCTTTTTTCTTCAGATCTTGAAGTTCTCTCTTCAGCTTGAACCTTTCCGATGAAAATTGTTGGAGACGTGGCTCTGTCATGCTCTGCTGTAAGATTTCCTACTTTTGCTTGTCAAACCACAGTAAGTTCTGTTTTTTTTTCACTTCAGTCATTTTCATGTTGATCAGATTTTTTGTTCCCTTACTTTATGATTTCCTGTTTGAGTCCCTTGATTTTCATCATCATCATCAGTCATTGAATTTCTTCTGAAGCTCAGCCTCTGACTTCATGTTATTGGTGAAACATTAAAGTTATGATGTCATCAATCTTCTGTTGTGCAGACTCGAATTGACTCAGCTGAATGTGTTCTTCTTTAAACTCACACATCTGTTTCTGAGTGATACGAAACAATCCAAGACCGACCGTAAAAGCAAGAAGAAGAGGAAGGAGAAGTCATCTGTCATGGTGGACAATAATCAAAAGAAGAAATGTCCAAGTTTCAGCCGAACAAATGACAAACCATACAGCCTGGTGAGGAGAAGTCACCTGCAGTGGATAGCCTCTAAACGGCAGAGAAATCAAAGGATGAGCTGTGGGAAGAATGTGTTGGTCTTAAAGAGGAACTTGACAGGGGGCCCATGCAGAAGAACCACTTTAAGACGGGTTAAAGAGAAGGCCCAAAGGCCCTGTTGATCCTGCAGGAGATGAAGGGCACGGTGAAGGAGACCGAGCAGTGGCACAGAGCAGAGACGAGTAGAGAGCAGTACAAGACACAGCACAAATTCACAAGTAGTTTCACATCACACCCAATGAAAACTAACATCATCCCATAATTTTCCGTGACACTGGTGAAACGCACAGAAGTTTATGTGAAGGTTGAGTCTGTCGTGAGAAAAGAACTGAAAAAAAGGTACAGGAGAAAAATGTTTCATCTGTGACGCCATCTTCTTTCCTGCACAGTCACTATAATCTATATATCAAACATCTGAGTGCTCTACCTCCTGAGCCACAGCCGTTTCCATCTGATAATAAATTATACTGAAGTGCAAGTCTCAAGTCTTAAAGCCTCAAGCAAGTGCCACGTTACTGTGGTTTGAATCAAGCAAGTCAAGCTAATCACAAGTCAAGTTATATGTTGCTCATCAACCCCACTAAAAACAGTCGTCATGAAAAGTTGCTCACATATGTGGGAGAAAAAACATTTTAACAATAGTGTGATCCTACTTGTAACTCTGCTCTGATTCCAGATCAGGATGCTGCGACAGAGTGCATCATCATCATCATCATCATCATCATTATCACTCATAAGATCCATACCCTCAGTGCTGTCCCCCCTGTGGGAGTGTTGGGTGCAAAGGAAGAGCTACAGCCTGCTGCAGGACATGACTTCCATCAATAGGCAGGTGAAGAGCCGCAGCACTGTATCTGGTAGTTTGTGACTGACAGTCTCTCTACGTCAGCCTTTCAATGTTGTTGAGGGAGGACAGGAACCTACTGACCGTATGTGTGTCTTCACTGTTTTCATTTTTGTTACGGTTCTTTTATTGTGTTGTTGTTTTTAACGGTGAGACAAAGATGAATTTCCAGCTGTAGTGGGACAATAAAGTTCTATTCTATTCTACTCTATTCTGTTCCAAAGTACTTTGTAACCAGACCACTATATGAAATGTCTGAAGTACAACAGAATATACATTTTTGTTTGGCATTAAACTCACAAGCACAAGTTATAATGTATTTTACGAGAGTTACTGAACTAGCCAAGCAGACATGAGAATGCAGACTATCCTTTCTGAAGTTATTCCCCTTAAAGAAGGAGTTGTTATGTCCATTATCCAGTGTGCTGAAAGGAGGCGTTCAAGGACACCTCACATTTCCATTTATAATACAAAAACACTTTAAAAAATGTCATGATACAGCATCAAGTGCTGCCTCAGGGGTAAATGATGTTGTGCGTGTAGAGCTCAGATTCACATACACTGATTGAAAATAAATTAGTAAAAACTATATTTGTTCTATTTATTAAAAAATAATGACTTTCATTGAAAGCTAATTTCAAGTGATCAGATACAATAAATATTGTATTCATGGTGTGAGGAGAGTGTGGGCGCATATTTCCAGACACAGACATGTTTGATTCAAAATGAAGTGGACCCCCACAGAGGAGGATTTTAGAGCTGCACTCCTCCTGCTGCTTTTCAAACGATGGAACTGTCTGAGCTGCCATTGGCCATCGGCTCATGACTGACTCCACCACAGACAATCTGCTTTTTTTCTCTTTCCCCCTGTTGAGCTCACTTCAGTTCATTCTAGGTCACTGCAGTGTAGAGCAATGCAGTTTATTTCAAGTGTTTGATCCTTAAATCAGCTACGTGTAATTTTTAATACTGAAAATAAATCAAATGACTGATTTAATGTGAAAGGTGTCTTCCAGCTCATTGTTTTGTTTTGTACCCACAACTTCATTAGTTATGGTTCACTCTCACTCTGTCATAGGGCTGTTTCTGGCAATAGCAGCTGCTGTTTTCAATATAAAAGCTCTTAAAAAAGCACTGTACACTACCTGCTCACCATCAAACTGTAGCCCGATAGAAGTTTTCAACTACCTGGTGAATGCAGTGCCGCATTTAGCAGCTAAAGAGTAGAGCTTTGGTCTCCACCTTAAAGTTTGCTGTGTCAACCCTTTATGTGGGTGTTGAATTCACTGCTAGTTTCCACTGCTAAGTTACTGCAGGTTTAACACAAGCATTAACCTCTGTGGCGCGCCAAAACTGCAGTTCCTCCAGTGACCACTAGAGTCTGGCTCCAACAGTGAGCCAATCCCCATAGACTCTCATGTTAAAATCTCTTTACAGCAGAAATAAACATGTTTACAGCCTGATACAAAAAATAGTTGTTTCTATAGCTAATTTTCATGACAACTACACAGGGGGTTAATTTTATATAACTCACTGTTTACATTTTATTTAGGTTTAAAGTAATGGAGAATTGAGGGTGTGCCTCTTTGAGATACAGGTGGATGAGTGTATGCTTGTCACAAACTGGCATGCACCGAAGTTTTGGCTCCACACACACCCCTCCTCTTTGTCGATTTTTCAATTACTCAGGAGTTCGGCAGAGTCAGACACTGCCAAGATGGCAATGGTGGAGCAGCTCACTCTGAGCTTTGAAACCTGTGGGTGACATCATGGAGGCTATGTCCATTTTTAAATACAGTCTATGGTTTAACATGATCATATGAAATGTAATCCATTATTGCCACAGGTCACCTCCACCAAATAAGATAATTTTCATTGTTCACACTTCAGCGGAAAACATCAATAGAATAAGACAAACCACTTTTAAATTACCAATATCCTCTTCAGTTTACATTCATATTCCACAATGTGTCAAGTCAGTCCCTGAAGACTTTTATTTTGAAAATGAATAAATAAATAAATAAATAGATAAAATAGAAACTCACTGTCATCTCCCTAATGGTATGGAGTTAATTTTCCTTACAACTAGGTTTGCACCTATTGCGCTCTATGTAAGCTCACAAATACCTTTCATGTTGTTGTGGGAGTGATTACATGTGTTTGGAAAATATGTGAGCATCAAATGATGATTACATTTCCGTATTCCTCACCTTAATCCTAAAACATATAATACGAGCTGCTAACGCTCAGGAGCTTGGGTGGAGAATTTTTCATAGATTTAACCTTCTGGCATACTGACAATCAGTATCTAAAAATTTTATTCATAAAATAAAAGAACAAATCCCAGTTCCTGTATGATTTAGTCATTTTAAATTATTAAGTTTTCATTGTCTCATCATAGTTAAAAAACATGAGCCAACCAATGTTAGGTTATATTTGCAAACATTAAAATTAACTAAAAAAAGGAAGAATTCTCATTTTGATTCGCTCCTGTTTGCCCTGTTAAAGTTACTGAATTACATGGTATAGAAATTCGACACTTCCTGTAACTGTTTCCAATTAAAAGCCTCCAATCATTTGAATGGACAGAAACCTTTTATTCCTTAACATTGCTATTATTGCTGTGCTCACGTGCTGCAGTTAACGTATTGTCTAATTTCTATTACATTTCAAGTTTCTGACTGACCCACTGATGTGGCCAGTCCCACTATGGAACAGTCTATAGTGCAAACAACAATAAAATCAGAAATGGACTTTCACTGTCAGCGCTCTCACTCTTGTGGCAATAGCCTGTTTATTTTCATGTTGTGTGGGAAATGAACAGTTCAGATTGAGATGGAATGTATTGATTTGGTGTCATTGTATGGGTTTTAGTGTGAGGATGTCACATGAGAGCCAGCTGAGAAGTTAACATCAAAGGGTTATTGTACTGATAAAGGCATGATCAGCACCTGAATGTACGACTGACTGAGTCAACCTTGCCATGAGTCAGCAACTGCTGTCCTCTTATTTACCTAATGCATTAATTGAGATTATTTTCTATTAAATGTTGAAGTTTGGCCGAGTGGCGCTCTCCATGGTGCTGAAAGGAGGATTTAATTCTGGTATGTTAAATTAGTATTTAACCATTTTTCTTGTTATATATCATCATGTACCCTCACATGAGGAAAGGCCAAGGCACATGATTGGACTGGGAAATAAATTATTTTTTCATAAATGACCATGATCTTGACCTTTGACTCCCAAAGTCTAAGTAGTTTGTCCTTCAGTCCAAGTGAACATTTGTGGCAAATTTAAAGGAATTCCCTCGAGGAGTCCTCCAGATATTGTGTCTGCAAGGTCAAAATCATGTTAATGTGGGGTAACGTGACCTTGACCTTTGACCTTTGACTTTCAATCACAAAATTCACATCCTTGAGTCCTAGAGAATGTTTGTGCCAAATTTGAAGAAGTTCCATCAAGGCGTTTCTGAGATATTGTGTCCACGTGAATTGGACAGACAGACGGACAACTCAAAAACAATCTGCCTCAGAGAAAAAAAGAGATGCATTCAACTATTATTATTATACTCGGTTTACTTACTTTATTTCAACTTGAATTTTCATCTGCACCAGAGGCTAAATCTGTTCTTTTAATCCATCACTGCAGCTAACACTGATCATTTTTGTATTACCAGGGACACTCCATTTCAGGAGACTGCTGTCATGTGTATGCAGGCTACAGCAGGTGTTAGTAAAGAATCAGATCATGAACACTGGAAACTGCTTCCTTTTAGGTGGATTACATTTCAGAATAAACCTAAAAAATTCTTTGAAAACACAAATGTAAATTCTGAAAAGGGAAAATGGAACCAAACAAAGTTTATAGTCTCCTCCAGTCCCTCAGAGTGATGTAATCTGCTGCAATGGGACCATGATTTCCATGCATTACTTTCCATGACTACTGAGTGTGTGTGTGTGTGTGCGTGTGCATACGTGTGTGTGTGTGTGTGTGTGTTGCTCTCCTCTTTGAACTAAAACATGTTTGGTTCCCTGTCTTCTCAGTCCAGGCCTTTGTGCTGTAGGCAAGAGCTGTTCTCCTCAAAGTGTGTGTGTGTGTGTGTGTGTGTCTGTGTGTATGTGTATGTGTGTGTGTGTGTGTGTGTGTGCTTAGGTCTTTATTGTGCTTTTTTGTGTTGAGCGTGGGTTGTGTAAAATTGTCAGTCAGTCTCACTTTGCTGTGACTTAAAGTTACACATATTTACATCATGACACATGTATGTTAGGACAGATTAAGCCCCTACAGTGCCCATCACAAAATGCTCTGTGAAGAAGATATTACTCTGTCTTAAAATTACATCTCACACTCACACACACACACACACACACACACACACACACACACACACACACACACACACACACACACACACACACACACACACACACACACTTTCTGTGGCACATTTCTCATGTCTTCCTCTAAATTCCTGTTTAATTATTTTCATTCTCCTCTGTCTCCCACTGAAAATTCATCATCATCTTAATCCAAATCAAAACCTGGACTTCTTAAACATCCTCACACTAATGAGTCTTGTCAGAAACAACCTAATTATTTCACTTGGATGAGATGGCCCCTCTCACCATGTTCAAACTCCTGGGAGGATGTGTAATCCGCTCCAGCTCTTCTCCTCTTTCTATTTGTTGGACTTTGTCTTTGGACTCCACATCAGGCTCCATCAGTTTCATTAAAAATCAGATATTATTCATTTATTGTGCTCCACCTGTGTTCTCTGGTAGTCAGAAAAGTCAGAATAAATTAGTGCACTATCAGATCTACCAGACATACATTCCAGTCTTGTAGGAAACTGTATAAAAACTACTACTTCCCTCTGTCTAACACCATTTCACTAATCTGACCTTCAATGGAGAATTTTTACACCAAAGCTTTTCTCACTGTGATAAAAAAGAATCATCTGATGGAGACACTGATTATCATTGTGAAAATTTTGGAACCTCTAGGTGTCCAAGATTTAAAGCAATGTTCATTGTTGCTTCATGACTCCTTTAAGTATTCATATGTGCACCACAAGAAATGGCCAGTGGAACTGTTTTGTCGACCCACCTAGCCTTTCAAAGATTTTCTCCTTACATTGTGTTTGTCCATCTTTAAAAATAATTGATGGATTTCCATCACATTTGCTCTGGATACCCAAGACAAGAAGGTCCATTTGATGATTAGTTAGGATTAGGCAACTAAGATACTTGATTAAGTTTAGGTAAGAAGAGTTTAAGATTGTGGTAAACGTTAATTGCAGTCTCTGGTGTACTTCCTGATTTGGCAAGGAACAGTAACATTGGATATTAATTTGTGAGGTGAGGAATTGTCAAAATAGACATAATTCACAGAGATATGGACTGGGATACTAAAAGGTATCTCCTATAGGTTGACTTTTTCTGCAGCACTGTTATGGACATGCCTCCTCTGTCAAGCTGTGATGTAGCTGAGGAAAGTCTGGGGTTTATGGGAAAAGGTATTCATTAAAGGTTGCAAAAAGTTTTAATGATTAAATGAAAGATTTTACATTGCCTGACATATTATTCTCTCCAGTGGATTAATTTCCATTCAAGTTACTAAACTTTTATTTTTCTTCTGACGTCATGGAATCCTTTTCATTAAATTTGCAGTGGATGTTCATGGTCCCCAGAGAATGAATCCTGATCTTGAACAGTTTTTTTTTTTTTTTCCTTTCTCAGCACGATCATTAAGGGTGGTAGAGGAATATATATCATAGTATATCAAGTATATGGCCATGAGTTTTTTTCTAAACACATTCATGCTGCCAATGGGAAAACCCCATTAAATTTTAATGACAGCATGTCAAGTGAAGTCAGTTTGACATAGGATACCCAGTGAAGAAGAAAAAGAGAAGCAGAAAAAAAATGATATGAAACTTCAAGGAGACGCAAAAACAGACGAGCAGAAACAAGAAGGATGCCCTTTCCTCAAGCACTGTTTTCAGGGCAAACTTGTGCAACAGTACTGGATTAGTGGGGGGCACAAAAAATATTGAATGATCAACATTAAACTAATAAATTAAATCCTAAAAACCACCACTGCATTTTCTTCAGTTAGTTTGGGACATATTTAACCTGTAGCAAAGAAATCTAGTTTTATTGCATCTTTAATTACATTATAGAAAATTGATTTTTTTTGTGGAATATAGTGCTCCAAAATAAAGTAAATGACATGGTCCGGCTTGACTGACTGGACCTGAAGTTAGCTCTGGAATACCACATTATTCATAAAGAATATGACACTTGTGACATGACAGTGGGACATGTTCTGATGGATTAGGAGGGGGCAAGCCCTACTGCCCTTGTTAATGTGTAATTGACAGATACGACCCAGAAGCCAACCAGGATTGTTCACATTGACCTGTTGTAGCTGTTTGAGAGATTTTATTGTCATCTATTCAACCGTAAAGCTTGAGCTCTGTGGGCTGAGCTGAGTCCTGGACCAGCACATTTGACATTTGCCTAATTTGGAAAGCACCAGGAGTGGGCATGCTCTTCCTCTGCAGGGGTCCTTTTAATCCCTTTAATCATTAATAAATAAATACATGGGGGGGGGATGCAAACCTTGACTGCACGCAGCCTAAAGCAGAGATACTGTAAAGCTGCTGTAACATGGTGAAAGGAATGCGAAGGAAGTGCTTTTGTTCTGGTAGTACAGCAAGTTTTTATTTTGTACTGACTATGTGTTTTAAACTGTCTATTGTGGTTCTGCTTTAAAGGATCGCAATCTCAGTCAGCTGTCCTATCTATGAGTATCGGCCATGGCATTTACTACTGATAGTCCCCAGAGGACCTTTTGTAATGTTTGTGGGGACACCCTTATTTTCCTTCTGTTTTTTACACCATTAGGTAAAAAAAGCAAAAAACTACAATTACCACGTCATGTTTGTTTTCCTCCACCAACCACCAAAGTTGTGGGAAATATGGTCACTATCTCCCTGAGTTACAGTGTTGAATAATGGCCAGAAGTGTTTCTGCAGAACATTATGATGTCACAGTGAAGTTGACCTTTGACCTTTTGGATATAAAATGTCATCACTTCATTTAATCCTTAGAGATATTTGAGTTAAATTGTGTCACAATTAGTGGATGAATTTGAGTCATGGCCAAAAACCTGTTTTGTTAGGTCACAGTGACCTTTGACCTTTGACAGCAAAAATCTAATCAGTTCAAACTTGACTCCAAGTGAATGTCTGTGCCAATTTTGATGAAGTTTGCTTAAGTCATTATTTGGATATCACTTTCACAAGAATGGGACAGACTGGCATGTCCATGCAGATTTCCACAAATTCTGCTACGTGCATTCATAACATATCCCCAGACAATAAACATAATATTTTCGTTGACCTTTTCTCACATTTTCTCCAGCGCCGTCATCAGGCCAGAATTTCCACTTCATGCACTGAAGAAATATAAAAATCTAATGGAAGGAATGGGATGAAATGTCATGCAATCGAAATGGTAATGAAACACATTTATGCTCCTGTGATAATCATATTGGATTTTATTTTAGTGTCCCAGCTATCTTTGCTCTTCTACAAAGTGCAATTAAAGATGGTTTGAATATAACTGTCAAGTTCTCTTTTCACATTCATCACATCTACTTCTGTCACATTTTCTGTATACGTCCAAGGGCAAATGCCGTAAATGCCTTTCATAAAGGAGAGACTGTATGAATCCATGTGCCATTATTTCCATCATAATTCCCATACGATTGAATGTGTGTGCACTACCGAAGATGGTTTTTGGAGAGAGAGATCAGGGAGATATGGGTTGCATCTAGGAGAAGAATGTAACCCCAGCTTTTTTTTATCCCCTACACTGAGCGTCAGTGGCAGAACCAGATCATTTTTATAGAAGTGGCCAGTATTCTTTTTTTTTTTTTTTTTTGGTGTTGTACAGACATTAGATTAGAATCATTGCTTATGGCGTGATGATAATGAGAGAGCCATTTTGTTCATTTTCTATTATTATCGATTATATTCGAGCTAGGTCCCTTCGTTGCTGTTCTGCTCAGCAAATATACTGTGGCTGCTAATGCAAACTGAACATTTCCTGTCAATCCTTTACATTAAAAGCTTCCCACTGAGTAAACAGAAGATGGCTTTTGCTGTGAAGCAGCCATGGGAAACGACAGTCTATGTGTCAGTAATATCAGCACCAATGGCCTTTGTTTGGGGAAAGAATAATAGTACACAACCAGACATGGATATTTTTTGCACCTCTTCGAGCAGGTATCCCTGCCATATGAAAAAACAGCAGCTATGATAGGGTTAACATGCTGTCTGGAGTGACTTTGGTTTTATTCCACATTGGCAGAACTCGAGCGTGTGTGTACTCTCCCCCGGGCTCCACTGTAGGTGGCTATTTGGAACAGACACACACTTTGCCTTTTAGTAATTCATCCGAAACAACCTGATTTGTAATTATAAAATTGAAACTGTTTAACCTTATTCTGATTAGAATGTAATCATCTAAAAAAAAAAAACACTGAAATTGCATCCTCGATTAAAAGAGAAAAAACACAATGAAATTGGGCCATTGAAAGTTTATATATATAAAAAATAGTTATACATTTTATTGCAATGTTTAGTCCACCTCATTTATTGTCAGAACACTCAGGCTTAGTGGATGACAGTGGATCTGGTGCTAACTGAGTGATGATGCTCTAAAATAGACCTCTGTGCAGCTTCACGACACATGACGCTGAGTCTAATACACAGTAACAGAATCCAAGAGAAGAGCAAAAACAGAATACATTTATGTATGTTGTGCGTTGGCGCAATACAAATGAAATAAAATTGAATCCATATAAAAAGGACTCTGTATTTATGTTATGGGATTACCAGCTTGGAGCTGCATTTAGAATTAACACTGCAGCATTTTTCAATTTAGCTGAATATAAGTCGGGATATATTTAAAAAGGTGCATCCAACCTTAGATTTTACGACTGCAATCCTAACTGATGGCAACACAACAAATTAGGACGAAAAAGAGAAATTAGACACACAGTCTCGTGGTACGCACGACTGTTTATAATTGAAATAATATTGTCAAAATCAATCCTATTTGTATGCATACAGTGTCAGAAGTCTTTCATTGCTGAGGTATTGAGGAAAATGCTCTATGGCAGTCATCCTGTGCACCAGCCAAAGTGTCATATTTAACAGCCAAATGACAGCTCAAGAATGTGGGTCTGCATACACGTTCCCTTTTCATACTTTTAGACTGCATTTGAAAGGGACGGCAATGTCACAGAGGAGAACACATGTGAAAGCCTTATACTATAGTTGATATACTGTATCTGTACAATCACTGTGAAAATGTCTGCCTTAATAAATAATCATTATGATCCATTTACAATGTTTAACTTATTTCCAGTCAGTTTTAGTTAAAATAGTCAAACATACATTTGCTTAACTTAAATGGAGACACAGCTCGCTTTGAAATTTCTTCAGCCATTGTTACCGTTTTTGTTTTGATTTCAGGCAGCGATATTCAACTTCTGCCTTTCTACAGTATCATATGGCCAATTTACTGTATGTGGCCAACACTAAATGTCCATTGATATCTGTTGCACGACACAAACATAGCTAACTAGCGAACCCAATTGATGGGTGTCCGGTTTCCAAGCAATCAAGGATAAATGTGCAGCAACAGGTAGAAAACATGTTTCAACAATGTCATAGCAGCTTCTATATGGACATTTTCACCATTAAGAATCAAAGCAGCAAATAAACATACAGGTAAAACATGCTGTTTCCTCAGAATATACCAGACACTGGATACATGCCAGAACTCATAATAGAGATGACTGCAGTCTAAACAGGCCGAGCTTCACTCCTGACTAACTGTGTCAATACAGGATTTAATCAGTATTATTCATCAGCCACACGGGATCATGAACAGAGAGGCTCTTCAACTGTTTAATAGTTTCCACTGGAAAATAAGCATGACAACGTGGCACGTTTCCTTTCAAGGCCATCAGCCTGCTCCTCTATCAGCTGTCAACACAGTCCCCCACATCTCAGTCATACTAATCAGCCTTAAACACAGTAACAGTGTGAGCTCTGTCACCTCAAAGGAGCTATTCGTAAGTTTTGCTATTGCTACATAGCCAGCGTTAGCATTAACAGCAGTTTACCTAAAAGTCCAATAGCTTCAGTCATTGTTGAGTTTTTAACCCCAAAGGTCACAATACGCCATCTGAGCAGCGCTCCTTCTTCAGGGCAGCCTGTCACTACAGTGAGTTGGTATTGGAAAGTGACAAGATGGGCCGAAGGGACTGGGGCTAGCTGGTAAGCATACCAACTTAAGTAGAAGAAGTGATAAAAAGAAACAATGCAAGAAGGTGGTTTTGCACCTCTAGAAGACAGCTGTTGGTGAATAAAGGAATGAGGTTTGATGCTGAATTCGCAACGTTTTTCTTCTAGACCGGTAAATAAACTGTTAATGCTAATGTTGGCTATGTAGCAATAGCAAAACTTACAAATAGCTCCTTTAAAAACTGGCATAAAGTTCTAGTTTCAGTGTAAAACCTTCCACAACCTTACAATAGAGGGGACAACAGAGAGGAAAGGTGGAGTTACTGTAAGAGTAATGCAAAGTAGAGGGCGAGTCAGGGAGAGCAGGGCAAGATAGTGAGTTAATCCACCACCAGATAAGTTTGTCTTTCCCACATTGAAGCATTTATGACACATCTGACCTTTGGCAGGCATTTTGGAAGGTCAATGATTATAATGTAATCTCTTTAAATGTCTCGCTCTCAGTATCTGTCCATGTCCTTTCTAAGCACTTCCTCTTTTCTGTCTCTGTCATTTTCCTTCTGCTCGATTGTAGTGTCCTGTTCATTAGGAGGAGTAGCTTTTTACCCCCCACAGTGGAGCTGTTGCATTAAAGGTTAAGAAGAAAATGTCACCTAATGATTATCTCATTCTTAAGAACAGAAAGTTAGGTACCTTTTCTGCTGTGTGAATCTATTTGTCTTCGGTACGCACTGGCCAACAGCCTGGGTATTTTGCTTCAAATCGACCTGAATGTGTGCACAAACTGTACAAAGAAAATCGCTGACAAAAGGGAAATAAAGAGAAAGATTGCCCAATAAGAAGAAGAAAACAGATTTACCAACCATTGTGGGCTCTGCATCGGGCTGCAAATGTCAGCCAGAAACAATAATCTTCTCAGGTGAGCGAAATCCAAAATCCAGGCTGAGCACTTATCATCTTATTGTTTCTTTTTTTTTTTCCAAATGTCAGTCTGATTTCAGTCCGCCAAGTTCTCGTCAGAGGCTTTATCAATATCCATAGTGAAAACAAATAAAAAAAAGAATACTCACAGACATTGAATAGGCAGCATGATGGACTTAGAAAATAAAAGTATAGCAATAAGACTCAACGCTGCTGGAATGAGTTCAACAAAGTTTGTGAAGTTCTCATTGTATAAGCAGAAGGAAAACATATTGTTGTCTCATTAGGTCTGTTAAGACACCCCGGGTGTCTTGTAAATGATCTTATTTCTTTTTGAAAGTTCTCCTTTCAAAATAAGAGTTATTGATTCAATAACAGACATCTGGACGCAGGAAGGAGACAATGGGTTGGAACTAATTTATTAAGCGAGTCCAAGGCCTGCTCATCGTTACGTCAAGAGGTATGTTGTTTTTGGTCAAACAGACTTTTTGCCAGACCGAACGCAATGACTGGATGGCTTACCTGTCTGTAAACCCACCACCAGCTTGCCTGCGTGTATGCTGGCTATGCTCACTCTCGTCTGGGCAACTACTAACGCAAAAGTGGAGTTAGACAAGCGCTAGTTGCGGTTAAAGAAGAAGTTGCGCAGGAATGGGAGAGAAATTACAGCCAGTTCCAACTAAAGCTTTGACTTCAGTAGCAGCTTGCACTCAAGAGTAACCAAGAGCCAAACAAGAGTCAACATTGGCATCGCTTTTCAATGAGCAGCAACTGAAAGACTGAAGGGCCTAAAAAGTGACACAATGGAGGCTGTATTTCAGTTAGGTAATTATCTAGTCTTATTTTATAATGTAGGTTAGCCAGTAATCCAGCAGTGTGTTTTTTGTGTTTTAGGGGAGTGGCTTTGGTTGGAGGGATGCCTGAGGAGGATGGGAATTGGATAGTTTCGAGATTTGGCCAACTCACGCTATCACTTACAGGATTACTTACTCCAGCTTTAATATGATTATATTAGTCAGTAGAAACCAACTGGTGCTCCATAGATTTACAGATATATCTTTAACTTTAAAAGGAATTACAAGTAAATTCACTAATATTTTAAATGTATGTCATCCATTTTCTTAAAAAAAAACAAACAAACAAACCAAAAAAAAAAAAAATCTTATTCAAGGTGTGCACGGACAACCAACAAAAGTGTGGACAAAGCACAACCTGTAGGTCTGACTCCACTGTCTGAGAGGCTGATTCTTGTTTTCATGTTTACCAGGGAGAAGAGAGTCAGGGCACATATATGATGTTGGGAATATGCCATACCACAGTGATGGATATCAGTCTACTAGCAGCAAAGTTTAGAGACAATGTAACTGCATACAAAGTCGACTGAAAGACACGATTTGCTGCAAATTCACTTGGGGCATCCACACGAGTTGAAAGTGTTCTAACTTTAACGTGTCTCCCGGGGCTTCATGAATTTGCTTCAAAGATGTACAACGACGTGAGGAAAGAGGAGAGACTCAGGGGAAATGATTGAAACTGGAGTTGCTGGCGAGTTCTGAGATCAGTCAGAGGCTGTGCTGTAAACAGACGGACAGTTGCCCGTTAGCTTACAGCTAACACCTGTACAGTTGGTGCAGAAAGAGCCCACCGATTAAAATTGTACGAATGTCCCAAAGCAAAAATTCACTTATACTTTATAGTAAGGTGTCGTTCCACCTTGAACCTCCACAACAGCGTCACTGCTCCGTGTGATGGATTCTCCAAGTGTGTGGAACAATACTGGATCAAAACACTGTGGCTCATTTGGCGTTTGGACGATAGTGGTGAAAAGAAACATCCAAAATCTCCCATAGGTGTTCAGTTGGGTTAGCATCTTGATACTGTGCGCCTTTATACCTGCGTGTAACCAATGATATATTCAGTTTTCCGCTCCAAAGCTTAGCATGTGCTGTCAGAAACTTAAGCACATAACAAACCCTGCAGATATACACAACATCAAATACTTCAAGCTACACAAACTGAATTTCACACGTTGTTGTGTAAGAATATGACTCACCTGAAATTCTTAATTTGTCACGACTGAAACTGGGAACACAGGGGAAAGACCCACATGACTCACAGGCAGGAAGGCAGAGTCAGTGAACAGAAAGCAGGCTCAAAGGCAGATGAGGTGAAACACACTGGCAGGCAAAAACAGGCAGGAGATACACAGGAAAACACACGGGAACAGGAGCAGAGCATGAGATAAAGAGCAATAGTAGGGGAAGCAGTATACAGTATATAATCCCAGGTAGATTACTGAATGTGATGCAGGTGGGGAGAGCTCGAGGGAACTGTGATGAGTGGAAACAGGTGTGCGGATGGATGGGCGGGGCAGACAGGTGTGGAGAAACATGGTGATGGGGGAAAGTGAACAAGGGCAACAAGGGAACTGAGGGTCAGACTGTGACAAAATGAAGCTGTGTTCACTAATATATGCTTTAATGTGGACTTGCAAACTCAGCACTTATGTGTACTTGTTGCTTCACCTTCTCTACCATCAATGAAATTCAAAATTTCACACAAAGATTCTTCACTTTAAAAGTCAGCGGCTCAGTGGATTAAATCTCTGCCTTTTGCGATAGGGCTTTTATTGTGAACCTCATTGATGGAAGCCTAACAACAATTAAGAAAACTGCAAAGTGGACAGGATTAAAAATAACTGAACTAGTAATTCTGTTAAAAAGAAAAACTTAGGGCAGCAGTGTGGGGTGCCTGATATTATTCTGTTTTTGTACCGATGGATTTAGTGCCGTAGAAATCGGCATTATGCTGAAATTAACATGTGAGTCCTACTATCAGCCCATATGTTTTTCATTTGATTATAACAAACAATCAGTTCAAGTCTTCAAATGTGTTGTGTTTTAAACAGTTTCATGCATGTTAACAAGCATAATAATCGAAGGCTTCAACAATAAAGCATAAATATGAAAATACATATTTAAGAGGATTACAATGATTCAGTATAGAAATGTTGAAGCTAAGATGCTTTTTCTCTCATTTGCATACATTTTGCAAAATATTACGAGTTTTACAATACAAAATACATCTTAACCACATACACATACCACATTCTGATTCTGTGCAAATTAAACAATGTTTGAAAACAATTTATTGAAAAATAAAAATAAAACTGAAGTAAATGTTTGAAATGGTGCCTGAATCACACACTCACAATCTATTTGAATCAATGAAAAAAAACATGGCAACGCACAACGAATTTATGTTTTTCTATGTTTAACATGTAAGATTTCATACTATTGTTTATTGTTTTGTTATTGTTTTGTTTCTTCTGCAGCGTTAGTCAGCATCAAAAAACTTTCAAGTACGTAAATAACACAAGAAGCTTCTGTTCTGCGTGTCTGAAACTCTTATAACTAGATTTCAGCTCTGCACTGAAAAAGAGCCTCCGATGCAAACACAGATGCACTGGCATCACACAGGAACTCCCTTGCCTTGAACTGCACACACACACACACACACACACACACACACACAGGTTGTGTGTCGACTGCCTCTCCCAAGCCTCTCAGCATCGCTATGTTAGCAGTGTGTGTCATCTTTATCTCAATAAAACACCTCTATATCCTGAGGTGCTGCTGCTGCTGTGTGTGTGTGTGTGTGTGTGTGTGTGTGTGTGCGCACGCGCAATTTGTCAGAGTGCATGTATGTATGCAGCATGTTCCAACATGTGTACAGTTATGCTTGTGTGTAGCAGGGATTTATAGTAAAAGGGATGCAGGTTAAATTGAAGTTATTTGTGTGTTGATGTGCTGCTGCAATCTTTTTATTGTTTTTATTATTATGTCTTTGTGAAATAAATAGAGAGGTTTGTGTGTGTGTGTGTGTGTGTGTGTGTGTGTGTGTGTGTGTGTGTGTTTATCCTCCAGTACTTTCTCCATTGAGAAAAGTCTCATGCATATTGATTTTACGTTCACAGGATTGGGTGGGGGGCGGCGGGGTGGAGAATAATTGCTTTGAGAGCTCAGTAGTCAGATGCTTTCAGTGATTGCTGCACATATTCAGCTCCAATCCCGTTTACTGACCTCACGCTCTCCGTCTCTGTCTCGCACACACTCACAAGCTTATTCACACATTCAATGACTCTCTTTGTCAACTTAATTTACCCTCTCATTCTCTCCGTCTCGAGTCCTTCTCATTCGATATCAGTTCAGTTCAAATGGGCTTTATTAACATGACAAAGCAGAATCAGTCTTGCAGCATAAATTGAGATGATATTATAAAGATTAGCAGTGATGGGAATAATTAAAATGATTGTCAACTTTCACTTGCGATGAAAGCACAACAATATTCATAAATAAACAATATTCAACAAATCCTCATCTGAAAGAGTCCAAGGATTAAATGATAAACTCTATAAATATATTATACTATAGATGTATTATCTTATATGAATGTGTGTTTATGATTAAATCAACACAATACAATGAATCCAGCTCTCTGATCAGCACACTGGACAGCTAATTCTGCTATTTGAGCTAACTTGTGATAATGAAATTTTTCCACCAATTACTTTTGCAATTCATGTAATAAACTGGCCCCTGGATGCATGTGTGTCTCACTGAAGACACCGTCTATAGGCCTCATCAAAGCTTTTAAAACGGCAACGTTTTGAAGCTAAGTCAGCTGATTTCAATGGATTAACCAAAATCAGAGGATAAGTAAGTCCATGTGAAGTGTGTCAAGTTGAACTCCTCATATGGTTCTCGAACTAACTCTCTAAACCTATTGTCAGGTTAGCAACCAGCTAGCTGGAGCAATTAATGGCTAGCACTCGCATGTTCCCAGCTTGCAAGCCCTGCAAGAAGTCACTTAGTCACTAGAGCTCCAGATTAGTTACATTAAGCTATGTTGTATGAATGTGGATTTCCAGTGGGACTTGGGCTTTAGCAATGAACCCCTAGTAAAGTGCCACTAACCATTTAGCAACATTGCAGCAAACACCTAATCAAAGAGTTTTGGCAGGAGATAAAGGAAAATTCTGCCTAGAAAATGTAACCTCTTCTAGTGTGAATCTTTATTTTACGTTCTATAATATATTGTTGTCATACATTACATGGTCATAGTGAAATTTACAAAATGTTAATTTTTATGTTGCAGTGAACGCATTACAACCTGTCCTCCAACCTGAACAACTTCATAAGTTGTTTGCTCCAACCCCCTGATATGACCCATAGGACTTTCTCCTGAAATAGCGCCCCTACAGCGGCAGGTGTACCAGACCTTGGTTGTCATGGTTACACTAATAATCTGTACCGAGAGCAGCGTACTGGACATTCGCAGTCACAATAATAACGGTCACGGTTTGGTTAGGTTACGGAAAAGATCATAATTTGGGTTGGAGTGAGAACTTCCTCAACATTAGATGATCTTTGTTGTTATGGTTACAATAATGACAATGTGTTGAACGGTCATGGATGATAGAAACAACACAAACCTCTACTTTCACGTGGGAATTGCACCGTTATTCCATTGTTGTCACAACTTTAAGCCGGCACTGTAGGCAGTCACACAGTCACATCAACAGCTGTGCGAAAGTGGGAGCCAGCATGGCAGGACAGACGCCGACGCTGTTGTGTTACACATCATGCTTCTGATTCCTGAACGCCTGAACGCCAGCATGCTATCTAAAATCACACACGGGGGCAGAATGTGTAAATTGTCAACAAACAAAGGTAGTATAACGGGGGGTCTTCTTAAAATTCCTTGCAAAACATGTTTGAAACTCTGTAAAAATACTCTCCTGTGATTAAAAAGTGAGGATCTTGATCAGGCCTTGTGGTTGACAAGTGAAAGAGCGAGTATCGTTAGAGGAGGAAACTCGGCCACATGTTTGAGCCTCAGTCAGACCCAGACTCAGATGAGGAGTCTGTTGAGACCAGAACCAGAGACTAGCAGATGGATCAGAACGGTTAGCGTAGTTAGCATCTTTTATTTGTTCATTTTGTTTGTTAGCCTGTACCTGGCAGTGGCTGACACAGTGTTAGCAGTTGTGCTAATGCTAACTCTCTCTCTCTGTACTGACAAGGTTTCAGGTTTATTTAGCCCCGCCCCCCCATCCCCACAAGGTAACAGGACCGGTTCCTTAGGTTTGTGACGTATGAAACCCTGGCTGTCTGAATCTGTTTTTACGAGACTGTCATTGGTTCACTGCAGCTCACGTTGACTGATTATTTCACTCATGATATGTCTTGTATTATATAAAAACATCAAATAGATGTTAACAAGATTAACCCTTGATATTAATTTAATAACAGCAATATAGCAGGATCTTGTGCCACATTCAATCCCTCAGACACACACACAGACACACACACACACTCATGCACTCAGTCACTGGTGTAACTAAACAGCATGAAGACGTAGGATTTTGAGGTGTGAGTTTAAACTGGAGGCTCCGAGCTTCGTCACATCACTTCACACTCTCCATGTTAGCAGCCCCATGGTGTGTGCAAATGTCAGTCTCTCTCGCTGTCTTGTCCTCAGTGTGTATGATGTGTGTGTGTGTGTGTGTGTGTGTGTGTGTGTTGTTTTCTCTCACCCTTCCTCTCCCTTTCTCTCTCTCTGTGAGGTTAAATTATTTTATTGAGCAATAAAATGTCAAGACACATTAGCAGGCCTTGGACAGGAGACAAGGGGAGTGTGGAGGAGAAACAAAGTAAAACAAATAGTACAGCAAAAAGACGGCAGGGGAGGAGAGGGGAGTTATGACTTTTTTTTTTTGCTGAGTTTTTGCAGAATCATCCTGTTGTTCAACTTTTCCAACAAGTGATGAGAATATAGATACAAAAGCTCATCTATAGCCTCCATGCTGAAGAGGTTAGATTCAGCATTCAATACTCACCTCAGCCCCTGCCAGAGCCTCTCTATCAGGCTCAGGTCTTTGACTTTGAGTGTGGACCTGGTCATTCGGAAACTTTAAATTTGCTTCTTTGCAGTCATTCAGTTGTAGAAGTGCCTGTGTGTCTTGGGTCATCGTCTTCGTGCATGACCCAGCTAAGCGTCAGGGTTCAGCTCACAGACTGATGACTCATCTTCTCATTTTCAAATCGGTGACACAGAGCAGAAATCAGCTTTTGGACGAATACACTAAATGTACAAAAGGTGCCCCACCCCCCACCCAGACAAAACTTCTTAGGCTGACCTTCTGGCTCTTGTGTTCAACATTATTCTCCCTTGAGCAATTCATACCGCCCTGTGGCTTGAAGTGCTTCCGTCACTATGAATGGATCGATAGAGTGTGTCAGGAATATGTGAACCATGGCACATTCTGAGTTTTAAAAGTAAGCTTGTTAGAGAAGAGTCAGCTTGCCAACCACACGCTCAGCTGCCAGCCTGTAGTGCAACAGGCTGTATGGACTTCGGCTCAGACACTGGCCCGTGTGCTACCCTGCCTGATGTTCTAATTTCTTGTATTGAGTCTTTAGATATTACTTCACTGAAATTTTAAGAGAACCCACTGCACCATGGGACTGTTTTACATTTGTACTGATTAATTAAAAATATTTCAGTCCCCAGCTTTTAAGGGGCTTTTGTGCTACTTAGTTTTATATTAATTCAGTACCCTCAGTTTTTTCAGAGCTATTCTCCCTGTGAATTGTTTTATCGCTGGACCTTAAAATCACTTAGTTCCCCAGCTTCTAAGGGATTTTATCTTTGTTTTGTGTTATTCTTGGAACTGCTCTCCCTTGATGAACCTAAATTAAATTTTTTCGGGCAACTAATACTACATATACAGCCTGGGCCATCCCAGACAGAAGGACATTACTGAACCCATAATACAAGACCTCATCATTTCTGCCTCTATCTTTAATTGCCAAGTTTAGCGTGAAGTATTTCATGTCAGTGGCAGAGGAGAGATTCTGCAGCAGCAGACAAAGAGTCCAAGATAAAATCCCACAAAAGACAGACACTGTGACTGTGGATATTTGGACTGACGGGAGCACGAGTGGCTTTTTAGGAGGTAATAACCCACTTTATGGAAATGGACAAAAACAGCCCAAGACTGAAGACAGCTCTTTAAAGATGCGAACGATTCGCAGGGTCACACACCGGAGAAAGAATAAGAGAGAAATTTGAGGAGATATGTGAAGATATATGAAGAAAACTTTCAGTTTGTTTCCCTTCAGCTGCAACTGAGAGTGAAGATGGTGAAGATCTGGAAAACAACAGCTTCTTGGAAAAACAAAGCGAGGATCACCAGGATGTTGTGGACACCATCCACAGCAGCAGCTACATTCATCGCAGCTTGTCGTGTGAGATGGACTGTAGGAGACAGAAATTGTGAACAGTCCAAAGGAGCTTTGCATACTTTCTCTCAGCAGCCGCCTCATCAGTTTGCTGAACACGAATCGTCACCTGGTCGGTTTAGTGAAAGCACTGCAGGGGTCACTCTAGCGCTGGTTTTCAGGGGATCTTTGTGAATGTCAGGATGGATGACTCAGCTCGGGTCGCAGTAGAGATACAGTCTACATGATGTCTGCACTACTACACCCATCATTCTGCCTGTTTAGCTCGAGCAGGACGTCCTCACACCAGAGGAAGTCAAGAGTGAGGTGTAGCATTAGTGACGGGACACTTGGCTGCACCTCTCAACTCCTTTGAGAGGTGGTGCAATAGCATGGTGAGTGTGACCATTTAGAGGGTGTCATTAGTGTGACACAATACAGGTGTGTAAGCTACTGCTGTCAAAGACCCTGATGAAAACCTTTGTCGGTCACATCGGGTTGTCATTTTTACAAAGCAATATGTTTTTAAAATATAGTTATTTTAATTTTGCTCAAACCCTACTGTGTGGATCCAATCATTTCACATCCAAGTTCACCAGAAGGTCTTGTTGAGTGAGGGGGTTGTATAATTACAATAGCAAGTAGTGTTCAGTAGGCATCGATCCAAATTTTATTTTATCTTGAATTTTAATTATTTTATAGTTTTGTTTTTAAATCCTTGTTTTTCACTCTGGTATTTTAGAACAAACTCAACCTATTACCTGTGTGAGTGACAATAGGCAAGGCCAGGCAAATCTATTTGTATAGCACATTATCCACATTCACAGAGATCATTCAGTGTGCTTAACTGAAATAAAAGAAGCATGAAAACAGTATAAAAATACAGATTTTAAAATGGATAATTATTAATTATAAATTAAAGTGCAAGATTAAAAGATGTAATGAAGACAGAGAAGAATAGAGCAGTTTTTAGCTTCTTTTTAAAGGCAGTTAAGGTTCGGGCAGACCTGATCTCCAGTCAGAGCTGGTTCCAGCAGTGGGAAGTGGCTGAAAGCCAGAGACCTACTGGGCCCAGCCCTTTTAGTGACTTATAGACAGTAAGTAAAACTTTGAATTTAACTCTGAGAACTGGAGTAATATGCTCTCTTTTCTTTTCTTTGTAAGAACCCGAGCAGCAGCATTGAGCTGTAGCTGTCTGGTGGTCTTATTTAGTAAACCAGTGAAGAGAGCTTAATAATAATCGACTCTGGAAGATATAAAGGCATGAATGAGTGCCTTTATATCTCTGACTCTAGCTACAAAGCTATAGCTTTGATGTGGTCACTGAAACTAAGATCCCAAAAAGCCTTTAACACGTCATGAGTCTGTACAAAATCTTAAGGTTGGTTAAATTCATGCACGATGTGTGTATTTTTTGAATGGGGTCTGTTGATTTGAAATTAATTTTAGGCCTCAAAGCTAGGGAATGTAGCAGCATGTGTGGTTTTTAAATATCCACTCAGGCGAGCATAATCACTCAGGCCACAATCACCCACAAGCATGCTGTATCGCCAGCATAATCAAATCAGAAAGCCATGCAGGTCATGCAGCAATTTGGCACAGTGAGTTGGAAGCTGCTTAATAGCAGCGGACAGAAACTAAAGCGTCTCTGCAGAAGTTGCGGTCACACATATGCAAATTGTATCGAAATGTCATTATTTGGCCAATAAAATATTTATGTGTAGCTTAATCCACACAAAACAAGAGCGCAGCCAATTAATTGACACTTGGCTGCATTAACTCCTGCAGGAGCTTTAAGAGGTGGTGCAATAGCCTGGTGAATGTGACCATTTAGAATAACTGCTATGATGTTTGTAATTTGCAGGCATCATGGCCAGCAAGTCTGATTAGATCAGTCAACAGTCCAATTATAAAAGGGTTTATGGGTGCCAGCCTTAGTGGATTAGTCTTTAAGCTGAAGCAATTTGTGCTTGGCACGCTGCGTGATGATGTTGCTTTTTGCTGTGCAGAGCTCTGTGCTGTGGCATATTTTTGCCACAACTTGATTTGCATAAATTTCATAGGGAATAAAACAACCAAAAAAAAAAAACACCATGTTCTTTTTCTGCAACCAAAGAGCACAAAAAGTGACAGGGCGCCCTCACAATACCACAGTAATGAAGCCAGACCTCAGAGTGGGGCTGTTTGTCTGTGGGTGAGAACAGCGCAGCGGTGGAGCTAATGAAGCTACGGTGCACAGCGTGTACACGGTACAGTATGGCGGCTGACCTGAGGTAAGTTTATGGCTGCCGGTGTTCACCAGGTGAATACCGGGTCAGGGGGATGTCATCATCAGTAGGTGGGGTGAGCCTGGCTTCAGAAATGATAGATGGTTTTTCCCATTAAGCAGGGTGTTCTCTGTTGCACTGAGCTGTGAAACCTGGATAGAGGCCTCTCCCAAGAGAAAACTGATGTGTGAAGACTCAGAAATTCATCCAGCTACTTAACACACCAAAGGCAGATGATATGATGGTTATAGTAGTCGTCGAGAATGACATAACTAGTGGAGAACATGTGCCCCACATGGGAAATGTTTTACCCCTTTGAACATGAGAGTCTTTCTATTCCCTTTCCCCTTATTAACAGGTTAATGACATATTCACTACATAGTCTAACTAGACCACACATACACCACACCACCTCATAACAGTACGAATGGATAGAAGAGAAAGTCTTCCAAAAATACAGGGACCATGTCGATGACTGTCTTATTTTCAGTTGGAATAAATGTGTTTTGAGATTTCACCACCAGGGTTCCCACCAGGCTTTGGGTGATGTAAACATGCCCTGAGCTGTGGGCTACACCTTGAGATATATATATATATATATATATATATATATATATCAGTATCTGTGCTATATACTGGATGCATAAATGTTAGATATTGACTAATCTCCACCATCAAAAGTCAAGTAGTAGCATTTCCATTTTGCACTGTAACCATACATGTTGCTCCTGCACTACTTCAATCAATAAAGAGCTTTGCTACTGTAAAGTTGCTTGATGCAAAAAACGAAATGTAGTTAAACCATGGACTATAAATAAAGATGGACAAAGCCTCTGTGACGTCACATATATCTTTCTGAGGGGCAGTTTTGAAGCTCAGAATGAGCTGCTCCATCAGCGCCATCTTGGCAGTTTGTGACTCCACCTAACTCCTGTCTGATCCAAAAATGGGCAGAGAGGAGGGGCGTGTGTGGATGTGTGTGTTTAATAAAGATGGCAAGCAAACACTCCTGTTAGTATCATTAGCACAGCTGGGCGTCTTGCTCAGACGCTAACCCAAGGCTAATTAGCTGGTTCATGAGCCAAGGTAAGAAGCCAGGTATGGTGAGCACAGACACCGATACCTGCTAATTAGGGCTAACATATAAATGAAATTATACTACAATTTCACTCAAAAAACAGGAGCACAGTCTTCTATGAGTACTGTTTGTTAATCAACCACACAACAAGTCATATCATTAGTCTGATATTTGCATTAAAAGTCCTCCAACCACCACAAACGTGGCAGAGAGGTCATGTGCAGTGACTTGAATTAGTTGAGGTGACGCCGAGCAGACACCGTTAATCAACTGTAACAACACCCACCTGTCACCTAAAGTGGTCACTCCCCCAATTATACATAACTTTTAGCCTTAATAAAATGTAAACATGTGAGCTATATAAAAATTTACCACTTGTACAGTTGTCATGAAGCAGGAAATTAGCTCTAGAGACCAAAACAGTTTTTTTGTAGCAGGCTGTAAATGTGTTTATTTCTGCTGTAAAGTTGGACATTTTAACATGGGAGTCTATGGGGATTGGCTCACTTTTAGAGCCAACCTCAAGTGGCCATTAGAGGAACTGCAGTTCTTGGCACTTCAGTGTTGGCTTGAGCCCCGGAGGTTGATGCTTGAGTTAAACTCATTTATAGTGTTTTGGAAGTTTTGTTGTCTGGCCAGCAAGATTGAGTCTAGTTAATGAAAGTGAGTGTAGCAGTCTCTCGGACTGCTGCTTTCTCAGTTGGTTGTGGTTGCAGAGGTTGCATCATCTGCCAACTCAGCCTTAAAATCTGCTCCATCCAACCTGGAGTGAGGTCACTAGATCAGCTGAGCAGCCCAATATCTGACCCTCGTTGCTTGGCAACTGCTGCGCCCCAGGGAGCGTCACCTCATCAGGAGCTTTGATGCCATTTGTGTGTAAGTATGTGTATGAATGAGAGGTTATTAAGGTAAATGCAGTTTACTTTTTTTTTTATTCATCCATTTAGCATAAAATGAAAATAAAAAGTTCTTTTATGTCTTTTTGTTGTGATTAAGTTAGGTCAAACCCAAACTGACCGACACTCTCCTTTCAAACCTGGTAAAGAGACGAAAAATAGTTAAAAATATTCCTACATTTCTGAGCTTTCCTCCTGGTGAAAGGAAGTGGTTGACACAAGTGCATATCCTTTAATTCCTGGGTACAAAATTGTCCAACCTCTCCTGCTCTGAGCTTTTCTATTCATTACAGCAGAGCTCGCTGTGAGTCACCAAAATACTAAATGGGTACAGATGACTCAAAATGGTGTGTCTAATGAAAAGACCATTTTGCCAAACCAGCAGAAGCAGTGGGCCCAGCTGTCACTTTGACCCACTGTGGGCTGTGTTTCTGTGTTCTGCACTGGTATTTCTGCTGAAAGAGGCAGGAGAAAAGATTCATTTATATGAAACTGGCTGACTGTAAATTCTCAAGTAAAAGCTTCAAATCATATAATATTATATAATACAATATAATATAATATAATGAGTAAGTCTCATATATCAGCCATGGGCATGGCCTTAGACACAAATAAAAAATGACAGCTCACATAATCAATATATTGTTTATTTCCACAGCACTAATTCTTTTATCTCTCATCACTCACTCATGCCACACTCACCACTCACCATGATTTTCTTGTTTTAAAAGAAATTACTTTTTTTCATCAACGAATTAGATTGATCACAATCACAATTTTATCACTTCCTGCTGATGTGTCACATTGAAAGCATACCAAGATTAATGGCCTTTGAAAGGACAGGAGAGGGCTGCATATGTCATGACCCTGTCATGGCAGTGATGAAGTTCTTCTCATGGTACATGAGCATCATTTTATTCCTGTCTGTTCCAGTGTGTAGTAGACAGTTTGCGCAGTGGTTATTTCTTTTTGTCTATTTGTTTTTTGGAGCATCCCAGTGCAATAGCATGAGCTTTGTCTACCGCAGGGCTAAAATTCAGGGCTTAGTGAACCTGGAGCACATTGTGTTCACAATGCACATTTTGAAAGATCTGTAAACAAAATTTGAAACCATAATACAGCAGCAAACAACTATTTTCTCTGTAAAGATATAGTGGGATAATGGCATCCTTAGCAGAGAATGAAACCACTCCCCGTCTGTGTGTCCTAATCTGAGTTCCACTATGTGTTTCCTCACACCAAGATCAGAACCAGCACAGGCAGGATATTTCTCTGCTGTCAGTTAATATTAACTCAATTAAGTTCGATTTGGAGCAATATCCTTCAAGATGGGGCATGTGGGAAGTGAAATAAGCTTTGTAAAATTAAGATTGTGAAGAAATAGATTATTAGATGCAGAGGTGAAAGTTAAAACTGAGATCACCAAGGATAATCACCCCATGATCAGTCAGTAGTGCAATTAATTCACCCAATTTTCCCAGCTCTTATGAAGGAGGTTACATTAACTTTATCAAGGCAGCAGATAAACAAGGAAGGACGTGTTGAGTTTGCATTACAGCAGACAATTTAAATGAGAGCAGATCAGAAGACATGGAGGCTTTTTACTAAAATATGATAGAAAATATACATATACTTATGAAATAGAAAAATTAGAATTGAAAGCCTTTCTTTCTTTCTTTCTGCATCTGAAGCATCTGTTGCGATGACAGTTTGAATGTCTGTAGAAACTCCTGTCTCAAACTATGAACTAAACCATAGCACAATCAATCATAACTGAAGAACCCCGTGCCCATCCACTGTCCTACGATACACACACCTCTCTTTCCTTCCCTCAGCACCCCCACTTTATTGTCTCTCATCCTTTCAAATTAATATTCCTCAATCAATCACTGCCTTCTCTGTGTTTTCAATCAGTTTTTTTTGTTGTTGTTACACATCTCCTGGCTTTTAGCTTGTCTCTCCCCATATGTCAGTCAATCATCAGCCTGGATTCTCCTTATCACTCCTTCTCTTTCTTATTCTCCCTTGCTCCCCTCTTTTCACTATGGCCTGTGTATTATCAATCACTCCCTTCTCTCCCTCACTCTCTCTGCACCGTCCCATCCCCTTTCTTCAGTCTCCTGTTATTGATCCATCAATCAGTCCATAGCTCGGCCTCATTGACACCCAAAAGATGGAAAAGCAGTTTGTATGCCTGCCCCCGTGACATGTATGCACAACATACACACTCTTAAAGCATATTAAAGCTTTTCACTTCATGTCAGGACAGCACAATTTCAAAGATATCATTTAAGTAAGGGTTTTTTGTCCTCATGGTGTGGACCAAAAAACAGTACAATGCTAAAAGGAATATCTCCTGTATAGAGCACAGAGCAAACAAAAACAACCTACATAACAAAAAACCCACTAAATTTTAATTTTGCTTTCATTTAACTGCTTGAAGGTCTAGAGGTGGGCTTCAATAATTAACAAATGAACAAATATCTAACTGAAACTTATTATAATTGTGGAAAAAATTCCATAAATAAATGACTGCAACCCTAAAAATGCAGCTTTGTCCTGAAAATCAACAGCACATGAGCATCTTTAATTAAATAATAATTAAATAATAGCCAACACTTTGCTGCTGTGTCCATTTTTAGGAGACTGTCCTCTTGTTGCAAGAAAAAAAGGCCCATGAGTCATTTGGGCCATAGTTACATTTTATTGTTAGGCAACTGTTATAATTAAGATGGGAGCAAAGGAGGAAATCAGGTGATGTAGTTCTATATATAGAGTGACAGAGTGACAAAGACCACATTAGGAGGAAGGTTGGGGAGGATGCATGCATCCACAAAACACAGGAGACTGATGTTTGTTTCCGGTTTCTAACTGACGGTCAGTGTTGTGTTTGTTTTTTTTTTTATCCACGACTTGGGCTGCATCTTTATTATCGTAACCATGACAATGAGGCTCCTCTGACATTACTGAAGTACTCATTTTAACCACACCGTGTTCATTCTACAGCTGTAACCGCATGTTTATTATAGTTAATTTGGTGACCAAGGGTCTACCGCTGGTGTGCTCTAATGGGTAATAATGTTGTTGCCATGACGATGGAGGCCCAGTATGTGTGCCACTGGTACGCTTCTATGGATTTTATCCAAGGGTAGGAGCAAACAATCTATATGTTCATTTAAGTTAGAAGACTTGTTGTTTTTCTGCCATGTAAGTGGTGTGGCTCATTTCGACAGTCAGTCAGTGCACCAGTGGTCCAGACTCAATGTAACTCCACCCTGACATCTATTGGAGTGCAATGAAATTTGGTGCAGACATTCATGTTCCCCAGAAGATGAATCCTTGTGATCCTGAGTCAAAGTTGTCACTTATCCAGTGAATTATTTTTAAAACATTCCATCTACTTAATGGATTGGCAAAAAAGTGCGTATTGATTTTATCCAATACCTACCAAATTACTGCGTTCTCACCAGCCTCAACACAAAACAGTGTTGTATAAATATTGTATTTGTATGATTGTACAAATTACAATCAATAATGCTAACAAGCTTTAAATGTATGGTAGTTTCAACATGTCATACTTTCATAGTTTTTCCATTATATTAATTAGTATGGAGCTGACAGCCTAATTATTTATTGTATACTAACAATGTCAATAAGGTATTATTAAAAACTGATCCTGGTCTGCCATTAAAGATCCAGTCACATCTCTGCTGACATCTGCTGACTATAGTGACACAAACAATAACTGACAGATACAGCAGAAGCATCAACCTCCAGGGTCGAAAAATGAAGCCAACACTGAAGTGCCAAAAATTGCAGTGCCTCTAATGGCCACTCGAGGCTGGTTCCAAAAGTGAGTCAATCCCCATAGACTCCCATGTTAAAATATCCAATTTTACAGCGGAAATAGATAAATAATTACATAAAAACTTGTTCTGATTCAGTTTGGCATTGACAGGATTGGGCAATAGCATCACTACAAGTAGTAGTTTTACTAGTTTAACTCAAGCATCAACCTCTGGGGCTGAAAAATGTCAGTCAAGGCAAGTCAAGTCAAGTCAAGACAGAAGTGCCAAAAACTGCAGTTCCTCTAATGGCCACTTGAGGCTGGCTCTAAAAGTGAGTCAATCCCCATAGACTCCCATGTTAAAATGTCTTTACAGCAGAAATAAACATGTTTACAGCCTGGTATAAAAAACAGTTTTGGTCTCTATAGCTAATTTCCTCCCTCATGATAACTGTATGGGGGGGGGGGGGTGTTAATATAACTCACCTGTTTATATCGGCTTATAGTGCATAGTTAAGGGTGTGGACGCTTTGAGTGAAAGGTGGGTGAGAATATGCTTGCCACAAACTGGCATGTACTGAAGTCTTGGCTCCACACACATCCCTCGTCTTTGCCCATTTGGGACGTCATTTTTTATTTACAGTCTATGATACGGGAGCATTTAATAATCTGTCTGCATTGAGTTATACATCACAAGACAAGCTGTAAAAGTTCTGAGCCCTCTATATAAGCACTAAGTGTCAAGCAAACACACACAGCTGACAGATGCAGCTATATCACCAAAAAACTGCATCAAAACAAGAACCGTCATCACGCAAATAGAGTATGTTATGAATATTGGGTCAGGAAATGTAAACCACTTCTGATTTTTACAGCACGATGAGGCTTGGAGTTGAAAACTGAAATTACTTCATTCTAGTCCAATGTTTCCATCAGTTCCTTTTCAAAAGAGAGAAGGGACAGAGAGTCGAGTCTGTGTCATCATCAATGTCCTGATGCCAGCTCATATCTCCTGCCACTGACTGTTGAAAATAGTCTTTATGCTGCACAACCTGTCATGGTCCGGGTGAAGAGGACCTGTAGGAGATGATTCATTCCAAGAAATATGTGTCTGGGGCATGCTTCTAGTACTTCAATCAGCGATGGAAACTCCCTTTCCATCACTGATTGAGTTTTCTCTGAAGCTGTTGTACAAACACATATGCTCAGCTGATTGCTGCAGAAGAAAGTCAGTCCAAGTGCTTGTATGGTCTTGCCAAAGTCTCCAAAATTGGGCCTAAGAGGCTCGAAGCTCTACTTTCTACACTTGACCACATGCTCCATCAGACACCACAATAGCTTTCTAGTTCCAAAGTTGGTTTCTTTGTTCATATCTGTTTCTGGATGTCCATAAACCCAGCCTGTGTGTGTGACCCTGACATGAAAACAGACTGCTAATGACATTTTATGTTTTTCATCTCCGGGCAGCTCATCCATACTCGTCTTATTCTGTGCATCTTTAACTACGTATCAGAAATCAAACAAGATCTAAAACAACTTTTATGTGGTCTCTATTACTTTCTACAAATAACCAGTTGATGGTATCTCTTTTCAGCTGGTTGATACATTTCCCTGCCCTCCTGGCTGATCGCTGTACTTGTGTCTGCACAATGCTGCAGCATGTGCCTTGCTAGCTTCATGTTTATCACAGAATTTGGAGAGATGTTTGCAGTCTTTGAAGCCCTTTGTTATGAAATTCTTCCCGCTGGCCGCCTTAGGGAATTGGCAACAGGGCTGACAAAACACAGCATCCCTTGAAGTGCACACCAATACACCAGCGGGCAGAGGAACACACTTTGCCTCAACTTATAGCAGATGGGAGTGACGTGTGTTTGGGCTGGGCTGCTGCTTTATTTATGAAGGACGATTCTGAGAGGATAAGTCCTCCTCGGTACTGAGATGTACTCTGTATAGAAACATACCAATAGCTCCTGACACAACACATATGCTAACAAGTCGTGTTATGGCTTTTCTATTCCTCAAGGTCTACTTCTGGAGTAAAGTGCTTTGTTTGGCTCCCACTGCTCTGTGCAGTATCTGCTGTTCATTGACAGATGAGGATCATGGACAGATGAGCTCACTATAATTTTACACAATCGCTGCCATTCAGAGACAGAATTATCATCAAGTGGTAAACAACTTTTCCAACAGTCTCACAATCCAGAGAGAGTCGCAAAATTATTCATCTAATGATATTCATTATTTCAGCTTTGACCCTCTGTGTTAGAAACTCGGGTTGGCCAAAAACTCCTTCAACCTGAACAACCACACATCATTTTTTTTTCAACCCTCTGATATGACCCATAGGAATGTCTCCTGAAATAGTCCCCTATGGCAGCAGGCGTACCGCACCTTGGTTGTCGTAGTTACAATAATAACGGTCATGGCTAGGTTAGGTTTAGGAAAAGATTGTGATTTGGATTAAGTTACAATAATAACAAGTAGCTAATTTTATCGAATGGATAATGGATAATAAACTGCTACTTTTCACATGGGAATCGAACACCGCTCTCCTGTGTCATATTCCTACAGCCACCACAACCTCCACCTGACGTGGACTCTGTCTCTCTTTATACTACATCACCGACACATTTCCCTTTGCTCCTGTCATAATTACTACGACCACTAGATGTCGCCCAGCAACAAAACATGACTATGGTATGCTGCACAGACGACCTATGGGCTCGATTTTTACAGGAGGACAGTCTCATAAACACAGTTAGCTATTAGCAGGTGAGTGGAGCATTCAGCAGCCAAAGAGCCTGGTGGAGACCAAAAACAGAAGTGGAGTGAATATTGGAATTCAAAGAGTCACACAAAATACTAATACAAATAAATGCTAGTGTTGTTTTGTTTCTACTGGATATTTAAATAGGCAACTCATTGCTAACATGCGCACAAAAGCAACTTTATAAGTTTATTAGATAACATGTCATTGTATGTGTTCCCAGTAGTTAATGAGGCATTAGCTGTACTGTTTTGGTGTGTTTCTTAACTGCTGCATCTTAGGCAGACTGTGTAACACATTGTATAGTCATATATAAGACATTGCGATACCGGTAATAATATTCATTTTAATCATCAGTGTATTATAAAGGGGGTTTATATGGTTATCTGTATATCCCTCTGTCATTCAGCAGCTACATACTGCACATTTAAGCATGTCTAAGACTCTACAGCCATGCTAGCAGCCCTGTCACTCTGTACTAGCCTACTTGGGTATTGCAGTGCTTGAGATACTGTAAATGCTAACATCTGTAAGCTATCATGCTTATAATGAAAAAAAAAAAAGTATGCTGATATAAGAGTAGCAGGTATAAATCTTAGTATGTTAGGTTACACAATGTACAGCTAAAGGACAGGGGAAATGTTATTCGTTTTGCATAAACTAATTTATTTGATCAGACTTTACAATTCATCATCTAAAAGCATCAATGTCTGTATCAAGTTTTGTGCTAAACATTCTGATAGTTGTCAAGACATTCTCAACCAGCTGGTAGTACTAGAGGAAAAGTCAGGGTATCACTAAATTCACCATCTGGGGACCATGAATATCTGTACAAAAAACTCTTTCAAGTTCTGTATATGTGGGGACACTTACTAGGATAATTTAGCTCTGGCCTACTGAGCTTGATTACTAAAGTAGGTAGAACAAATTTTCTTTTATGTTAATGTTGCCTGGACCAAATGATGAGGAGGGAAAAAAACACTATCGTATCCAGAAAGGTTTTCTCACGTGTGAAAAATGTGAAAAATCTTGATTTAAGTGTGAATGAATGCCTCTGCACACAGTGTTAATTGTGGACCACTGCCAGCTTCAAACACATGGACATGCAAGCACACAGAAATTCTTGAATTCAATATTTCCCCATATGTAGTTAGGCTGCATTGGTTTTCCTATAATAACAAGGGCAGTTCTGATTACACTGAGGTCTTCTTTGTCGAAATATATTTTCCTGTTGTCTTCCATGTGGAGAGCTAAAGCCACAGTGGCACAGATGCTTTATTTAATCCGCTTTTGATTTTCCTCCTGCTTTAAAGCATTACACTAAATTGGTTCATTTGAATCATTTACATGGAATAACCATTAGTTTGTCCACTCAAAAATATGTTATGTTCTGACTCATGTGTTTCTGTGTACCTGCCCCCAGACCAACGAGCTCCTCCTGTCCAACCAGTGGCACCTGATCAACTTCCTCCACCTCCTCACTCTCTCTCATCCAGCACAAGTCTCCCCCACACCACATCATTTGTGCCTTGCACTTTATTTGCTTATCAAATTTAAATTCGGTTTATCCAACTTGTTTCCTCCTTCGCGTTGCTTCCCCCCAACATATGAGGGCTCATCCAACCCACAGGTACACAGTTGTGGTTACTCATCTAGGTTTTGGTCGTTTTTTTTTATTTGTTTGTTGTTCTTGTTTGGTGGTGAGTAGCCTGTCTCTGCCTTGCAGACATCACTGAAAATTTATTCTTGAGATTAGAAATAAACCCTCATTAAGTTATAAGTGAAAAGGGAATCAGCTGAACTGATTTCTTAGTTCTTCCATTGCTTCACTGTTTAATTATTTAGCCCTTTGTTTTGAGGTGATCCTGCTCAGGGACACTGGTCTTAGGTGGAGGTGTGCCGTACATCTGGCTGATGGTGCTGTCGAGCACTTTTGCCTCAAGTGCAGCATGTCTCACAGAAGACAGCTAGGAATAAGATAGCTCTTTGTGTAAGCAGTGAGGGACTGGGGTTTACTATTGATAACATCTGCAGGATCTCTCACTGTGTCCTGTGTGGGCTCGCTTGGCTTTTGTGTTTGGAAGTCTGCAACTCAGCCGTGAAGGATTTTACAGCTTTATTTTCATATTTTACTTGTGTATGAGCTTTGTGTTGCAGTTTTTTTTCTGCAACAGTGGGACCAGCCCTGTAAACATGAATGTCCGTGACTGACTGACTGACTGAGTGATAATAGTTGCATAATCAAGTTACACCATTGGGCAGTTAAATGCAAAGTTTCGTCATTGGCTACTGCTCTTTCAAATTTGACAAACAGTTTCTATTTGGGGACGTTTACAGCCTGTATTGTTTCCATATTAGCACATCTGTCGCTAGATTTCAAAAAAGCACCTGGTGACAAATCTGGCGACTTTTTGGACAAACCTTAGCTACTTAGACAGTCACCAGTAGTACTGCTTTATATGTGTCTTAGGACAATTTGTGACTTGTAAGTCATTTAGTCCAAGGAAACCTATTTGTATACTACTTTTAGTGCATTTGGTGTGTAACTTCCATTTCTGGTCTTTAGTGGCTTAAGTGTTTGTGAAGAGTGAGCAATGAATTTGCCTCTTTGTGTAGTTAAAAGCTACATTATTTGGACACTTTTGTGGGGTGTATTGGGGGTATGAGATCAGTGTTTTTAGTTTTTGAATTGACAACCCTTTAGACTTTCTTTATCCTGAGTAAGCATAATTAAATCAGGACGGTGGTGTCTGTAGAGGACGTCTTGGCCGAACCTTGTCAGTACTTTCAGTGCCAGTTATTGAAAGTTTGATCCAGCTATGAAACTGAAATCATTAGCAGTGAGAGTCGACTTAAGCTCTTAAGACTATTTTGATTCGTTAAACATATGGAAGTTGGTCAGTTCTGTCCCTATTTGAACAATATGTAATTAAATAAAAATGATCTGCTGATATTAACAAATAGCACAAGTTCACACTATAATGTCTCTATGTCCCTGTAAGTATCTCTATCCAATACAGTAGATTTGCAGATATGTTTGACACATTAGGTGAATATTTATTGATATTCAACGACAACTGAATTCGTTAGATTTATCCATGATTATGAACCAGCTCAACACAAAAATGAAGACACTCAAAACAAAAAAACACATGGGTCTGATTGAATACTAATCAAATGTCTCTTCTTTTCCACTATTGTCTGAGTGTGGGATATTTTCCTGATAGTTAGTATAATGGTCTTATTACACTTATATTTAAAAGTGGCATCAAATCTGGACTCCAGAGTCAGAGGGATGTGTGTCACCAGGTTGAACGGGAGTACGTTTTCTGGGGAGAAGGAGAGTTTGGGAGGTGGAACAAAGTGCAGGAAAATGCTTCAGTGCCTGTGGATGTAACAGCCGTAGTGCCGTGGGTTGTGTTTTGAGTTGTTGCTCTCTCTCCTTTCTGCTCCAGGTGTTGCCCCTCCTCCCGTGGAGCAGGTTAGTTGGGCACAGCTTCTTCCCCTCACTGATCAGCTGCAGTGTGTGAGCTGTGACTCCTCACTGTGGGAGGGAGGGTGTAGACTTATCTAACTTTCCTTTTTGTTCTTTGGCCAACGTGTAAAAACAATTTTTTTATTTTGAGAAACCTGGTTGTTTCAAACCAGTGCCTTTGGCTGTGTTTAGTGATTCAGTTTATTAATAAACTGTTGTTTTCTTGCTCATGGTTCTACTGGAAACCTTTTTTTGTTTTGTTACTTCCCTTCATCCCCTCCTCGAGGAACATAGCAATCACAATGTCCTGCATAGGCGTCAGCCTGGATTCATGCCCGACCGTCGCACATCTGGCAACATCTTTACACTCGCCACTCTCATTGTACATCAAAATAAAAATAAAATGTATTCGCTCCTGTAGATTTCAAAAAGGCTTTTGAATGTGTTTTGCATGAAGGACTCTTCTGATTTATTAGTAAGTTGCAGAGGAGGTAAAACCTATGATTTAATTAAAACCACGTATCTGAAAAAACAGATGCACAATCAAAATTGGAAACAAAGGAATGAACAATTACTGAAGACAGTATATATGTGTATATCATATTTGCAGAACTCCAAAAATGCACAGCCCCTGGTGTAACTCTGCAGAACACATAGGTCAAATGTCTGATATTCTCTGATGACCTGGTTCTCCTTCCCCCCTTCAGAGTGGACCTACGACAGAGCCTGGACATCCTCCACAAATTCAGTCAAATGTAGACATCGACTATAAATATGGAAAATACCAAAATATCGATCTTTCAAAAGCGAAAAAAAAAAAAAAAAAATTCACTCCATGAAATACAGAACATCGTCCACATTATTTAGGCACGGCTGTGAAGGAGCTGAAAGAGAAAGGCAGCAGGGCTTTTTACACCATCAAAAGAAAAAACTCAATTGACATGCCACTTAGGACCTGGCCCAGAATTCTACATTCAGTAATAAACCAAATAATATTATATGGAAGTGAAGTGTGGGGTCCATTAACCAGCCAAGACCTGCTAAAATGGGAGCAACATCCGCTGGAAGCCCTGCAAGCAGAATTGTGCTAAAACATAATTAGAGTTCACAGACGCAGCCAAAAGCACACGCAGGGCAGAACTGGGCCACTACACTTTAATAATTACAATTCAAAAGTGAGCCATCAAATTTTATAAATACATCCAATCTAGCACCCCCCCCCCCGCCCCGCCCCTGCTTTTACAAGTTGCACAGCCCCTCAGTGCCAAGAGCTGAACAACGATAGGAGTCCCCTCTGCCAGCTGGTCTTGAACCTCTGCTCTCACACACACACACACACACACACACACACACACCACGGTCAGGTCACACACACTGAACAATCTGGTTCAACCAAATCATCTCAAAACAAAAAATGGAATTAGATCAGTTATTGCAACGAGAGAGGTGACACATTATCTGATCACCATAACTGCAATCTAATGCCGACCTTACGCCAAACGACTTTCAAATCGATTTTCACTCACAGAGAAATTTACCTTTCAGTGTTTGACTAAAAACTGACTTATGACACACTGTTTGCAGATGTGAGAAGGAGTCAGACTTTAGTCTTTTCAAAGTGTTTTCTAGTGTAAAGAAAACATTAATAATGCACAGACTGAGTGGAAACAGTCTGGCCATAGAAACAGGCCCGTCACAGGCAGAACAGGCTGCCCAGGGAGACCAGGCTCACTGTGCCATAAAAGAGAAGTTGAGACAGTCTCTCACTTATTACTAAACTGAGATGAATATAAGGATTTGAGAGAAACAATAAAACAATATACATCCAGATTTTATCCATCTCCCTGAGAAACCGCTCCGTCTTAGTGGAGAGATCAGAGAGAAACGACCTCTGTGGTAAATGTTTGAATGATTACATCTGTGAAAGCATTAGTGAGTCTGACAGGTAGAATAACATGGGCAGCTCTATATGGACAAGATTTCTGTCTTGTTTGGTCATGAGATGAATTGAATATAATAGTTATTTAATGCCTTTTATCATATTGTATTTGATATGATTATATATTATTGTATATTTATTGCTAATCAGTGTTAATCACTTTCTGTACTGTGCTGCTTTCTGATGTGTCATGTCAGTTGGCATTGGGAGCTTCAGCATTAAGATTTCAGGCCGCATGATTTCTTCACAGTATCAGTGCTGTTGATCCAACTGTGAAACCTCTCTGCAAAAACCCCATGGCATACCGTAATAGGACACCATTCTATTCAGTAATACCTTGTGGACTGTGTGACAGCCAAAGGCAGTTATGTCATGTCAGTGTGGGCGACCCTTACTGGCTGGCATCGTGTGCCAGCTTTTTGGCTGTCACCGGCTGGACCGCTGGTGGAAGGAGATGCTCAGTCCCCGGTGCCAGCGGGAATTCACATCATCAGGAATTCAGCATGTTTTAATGTTGCTGCAGCTCATGAGGCCCTGCGGGGATGATGAGAATTCTACCAGAGACAAAGGGGAAATAAGGCTCCAGTGTGTCCCAATGTAGACATTTTGATATGCATTATGCAATATGCAACGCAATTTCCTGTTAGACACATTTATTTTGAGCATTTAAGTGGAAATTGCAAAAAAAAAAAACTAAATACAACTTATAACAATGAAGCAAGAGTTAAAGTAATGTATATTTGTGGTTTTAAGAACCAAAAACCATCTCTGTGTAGTTTTACATCTCCTCTCTCAGGCTTCTCTCTGGAGATCTAGTAACAACAGGTCATTGAGCCAATCGGAGGAGAGGAGGCTCTGAGCCTCTCTCCTGATTGGCTGACTGTTTTCTGAGTGATCTAATAAAAACAAAGCAGATTTCAGGTAAACACTCAGAGAAACCAAATCCTGCAACGTTGGATGGTGGGTCCAGGTGGGCGGGGCTTGGGGCATGGCTGAGAGGGTGACTGCTTTGTTGTGACATCACAAAGTTCCAGAAGTCCTGACGGCTGGTTTTAAGGCTCAGTTTGTGAATACAGGCTGTGTGCATTTCTCTGTGGACTGAGGCTTTGATACTTTCACAGTATTAATATAGAACCTAGACCTGCTTTATCATCAAACAACATAAGCCATTAAAGATCTGGCTCAGGTGGCTGAGAAGGGCAGCTTTTGGCTGTGGCTCTTGAGGAAGTATAAGTGTTGGGGGTCAGGAAACGCCTAGGGCATGAGCAGGGTGTGGCAGGGAGAAATCTCTGCTACCACTCTGTAAACCAGGAGATGTACTGGGGTTAAAGGAGCATTGCATTATTTATTTTTTTTAACAATCTGTTGCCCTGCAGGTTCAACTTCAACCTGTACATCAAACAATATGCAAATTCTAAGAATCAAGCTAGCGCTAGCATGAGACTAAAAAACAAACCACCTTACCCTCTCCCTGCTCTGTTATGCTCCACCCAGCCCCTTCATCTACATTCTTGTTGTATACACTCTAAGCTGATGGAGGAATCAAAGCGAGTCAGCCACAGCAACTTCCTCCACCAGCTGTAATACTAGCCTGAAACCACAGTGCGAGAGCAGCAGAAGACCAGAGGCGCCTTCATGTGTCGGCTGACTTTGGCTTCGCTGACTGACAATATCTCTGCTCTAATGTCAGACTGTTCAATGAGTGTGAGTCACAGACACACACTCTGCACATTAACATATGTTTGGAGCATATTTCAACCTAATATTAGACACAAGTTTCATAATGTAGTTTTAACTTGTTAGATATGTTTGATCCTGGTTATAATACAACAATCAGTCGCTGTAACTAATGTAGACTAATAACTAATAAAGTTATACATTGAGCACACACATGGTGTATTTACAAAATAACCCCTTTGACAAAAAATGCCGGAAAAAAAAGTCCTAAACATATAAAATGCTGTCGTCTCACAGACAGTGTAAGAGACTGACTCACAACCACAGAAGTCCACACACACTCAGCTGCTGGTTGTTAGTATAAATGCCATTCAGGTGACAGCAGTGCATCATTCATCAGTCAGAGCCCTTCCTAATTACCTGATGCTGCTCCCTAATTACCGTCTGATGCCTGAAAAAAAATAGCTCCTCATTAGAACAAGATATTCCCTCTGTCTCTGTGCGTCTTCCCCACGTTGTGCCTCATTCAATACAGTCTCTTTCAGTCAGGTTGTGGCTTGTTCCGTGTCGCTCAAAGATAATGTTTGACTGTTGAACATCATCACATTCACCTTATAAACAGCAAGACCTTGTTTTCCTTTCTTGTGATTTCTCTTGACTTTTTTTTCTCTTCTCTTCCTGTTTTCTTGTAAGCAGAGTTGGGTAGTAATGAGTTATATTTACTCTGTTACATGAAACATGGTGAAAGATGAACGACCCAGGACACAACGCTATCTTTATCGGAGTGTTCAGTTTGGTTTAAATTTAACAAAGATGTTTCTATACAAGCAAAGTTCAACCTTCTTGCACAAAGCTTCACTCTGACCTGCAGCTAACTAACGTAGCTGAAGTGCATTAACCCGTTAACAGAGTGATGAGGATCCTGGGCTGATTTCAGGCGCCTGAATGCTCTATAAACATCAATAAACTCAGTTCAATGCATATAGCATAAGATATATGTAATGCTAAGCTCATAAGCTTCTGTAGCTTCTGTCCCCCAGCTAGCTAAAGTTCACATGCAATGAATTGCAATCCACCCTATACAGTAAATGTTTTCAGAAAGTATTAGCTATAACGGTCCTCCCACAAGTCACTCAGTGCTCGTGGACAATATCCATCCGGAACACAGCAAATGCTGCACATGGGGAAACAGGTGAGTCTTTCTACTTCCTGTTTTGTCTCATCATGTCCTCTGTGACACCATTTCAGCTTGGGGATGCCCGAACAAGGCACGGCGGTGACTTCAGAGTGAACACTGTATTTTCCACTAGGCTACATGTGCATAAATAGCTATCTTTCAGAGTGGACTGCATATTTTATTACCCAAATATACTCGGAAGAAGAATCAATACAAGTTTTGCTTTATTATTTCCACATTGTAGCTTGAGTTCTGTTCTTTTCTTCCCAAACACCAAAGTGGTGATCAGCTGATCCTAGGTCTGCTGTGGTTCTCTGTTATCAAGCAGCCATTCCTCCATATGACTGAGTTAACAGAAGAATAGTGGATCATATGAAGCTACAGTAAAAGAGGAGGATGTGATGTTTAATAAACACACTCTCAGCCAACATCAGCTTTGGTTTCATTGCTCTGAAACAGCTGAGCCAATCACAGTCAAGCACGATTAACAGCAGCTCAACAAATTAAAAGATGCTTCTCCGGGAAATCATGTTTATTTCTAGAAGAATAAAACATGAACTGCTGAAAATGTTTCTCAACAAGCTGTAAAGCAGGTCTGTGAAGCACAGGATCAGCACTAATCGGATGTGTCTTGCATAAACAGCAAAATTATAAGTTACAAGTGACCTGACTGATGTCTGCAGAGGTATGTGTGGTTCTATCGCAGCGTTCTGGTGTCATGTGCACACATGGCTCAGTGTCATATCAGAAGCAGCAGATATTAGCCAATCTGTCCTGCTGCCTTTAAAACACATCTAGTGTCCGCAGAGTGTTTAAGTGATTATAGTTTATTTCCATTTTATAATCTTATTGTGTTATTGCTTTGAAAATTGTAAGTATTTAGTTTGGTCATTGCACTACAAAGAAATGAGGCCCTTTGTGTCTTACTTTGTGTGACATATTAAACAAACCGAAAGGAAAAAAAAACTGATGCAGATAAAATATGCAAAACAATAGCTGAGATGTTTTTTTTCTCTGAGTGAGGCCCTGCAGTGTCAAACTGTTTTCAAATAAAAGTACTTCTAATTAAGAACCCCCTCCCCACCGTGTTTATCCAGAGACGCTTTTTTCTTTTAACTCGTGTTATTCCATTTCTCTCCTTCAGTCGTCCCGTACAGCAACAAGCCATTCTCTTTCTCTGTGCATCACTCCATCTCTCTTTACCATCTATCTATCTGTGTCCTTCTTGCACCATTTATTTCCATCCTCTGTTCCTCTAATGTTTCTTCCTTGCTGGAACTCTGTGCACGCGCACACACACACGCGCACACACGCACACACACACACACACAACACACACACACACACACAGAACTCATTTGGAGGATGGAGGTGTTGTGTTGCTTTGTCATAATCAGGATAATGTCTCTGGCATCACTTACCATTAATCACATTTTAGTGGGAATAGATGGGTTACAAACACAGACCCTCTCACACACATTCACACAAACTCAAATGCAGACAGATGAGATCGACGGAGGCTGTAGTATTTCCAACAGCACCAGACAGGGTTAGAGATAGGGAGGTTGTGTATGCTGCAGAGAGGGCAACAATGACAAATATACTCTCTCTCTCTCACACACACACACAACACACACACACACACACACACACACACACACTTATTCGGACTTTACGTTTCTAATAATCTTGTATGGCATATTTTACAAATGCAAATTCATAATTGAAATATGAAGTAGCCGTTATGGAAATGCTGCATTATTGTTCCCAATTGCATCCCCCTCATAGGTGAATGTAGCTGAGTGTTTATTTACTGTTCTGCTCCTCAGGCTCTGTGGGCCTCAGCTCTGGATCCTCCCTCCTCATGTTATTGGAGGACCTGCAGCTAATCAGTCTGGAACTTTTAGTCACCAGAGGCCTGTACTACCAAGCAAGTTTAACATACCCAGGATAACTTTTTAGTTATCTGGGTTAACTGAACCTAACATTGACCGTCTTGGATAACCTGTACTGTGAAGCAGGTTATCGACTGGCTCAGTTAACCCTGGGTTTACCTATCAGGTTACGAGCACGTTCATTCAGCATCGTCTGAACCATGAATTAAGTACTAAATATGATATGAAAGTATTTTTGCTTTTGTCTCGTGATGAACAAACAGTTATGAACATGTGATGCGGTTAAAGTTAATGTCAGACAGTTTCTGTTGCCAAAGAAAAGAGAGTAGTAGGAGAGAAGGATTTTATGTCTTATGTCTTAGTTTTTATTTGCAGTTTTCGTCACAGAGTCTCCTCATGTTACTCTGAGCTGCAGTGATGAAGAAGAGAGTAAAAGCTTCATCACTGTCAGGAATCCTGATTAAAGAATTTGTGCTCGTTCATTAGAAGCTCTGTTTTAAAACCAGAGTGGACACATGGAAAGACTCAAAACAGCAGGTTTTTATCTGATCCTCTGAAGACGACCTGCTCCAGAGCAGCTCAGGAGGTCAGAGGAAGTGAACCGCCATTGTAGGATTGAAAACCCAGATTTAACCTGAAGTTGCCTCTCTAAACTGGAATCCTGCTTCCTCGTACAGACCTTTGTTATCTGTCAGCACAATATCTGTGCCAGCTTTACTTAGAGACTTTTCTTTGTTATTGGTTGCTGATTGTATGATTTGATCTGTAGCTGTTGAACCTTGCAAAAAAGCCCTGTAAGAGAGAGAGCTGCCATTTTGTTTCAACATTTTTTTATCCTGTTTTGAGTGTTAGGGAGTTTAGTATTTTAACCTGTTCTTTTGTGTTAGTTTCAGTAGTAGTATTGTGGTCTTGTTTCTAATTAGGCCTTGGCTCTCCCTGAAGTTATAATGTGCTTCACGTTCTGGCAATAAAACTTTGAGATCCTGACGGAAATGACTCTTTGACGTCCTCATCTAGTCTTACGTTACGCCACCCACAATTATTTGTTTGCCGTTTACCTTTGTTGCCAATTCAAATGAATGAAAACATGCCAGTGCTGTACTATGAGAAACAGAGCATATTGCATTTCTGAAAACTTGCCGGAGTTAACCAGAAATTCTAATTTCCATCTGTGGCCCCTGGGCAGGCAGAAGTTACAAAGTACAAAATGTTGAGGATTAAAGCAAAGAAAATACAAAAAACAAAAGCAGTGGAAATACAAATAAATATAGGACAAAAAAGCACAGCTCCTAAAACACAAAATCAACACTGGAATGACAAACCGTCTTTCTATGTAGGAGGAGCCGGCAGGAGTAGCCATTGCAGATCCCCTGTGCATGATTTTCCATATCATTTATCCCATAAAGGGAAACCACACGACTGTAAAACAGCGGTGCCACAGTGAGGAAAACCTCAAAAGTTCCACTTGCCTGACTGCTGTTATTTACTAGGTGTGTTTTTAACAGAGAAACGGTGCTACACTGCCCGATCTCCTGCAGTAGGTTGTTGTGGAGTCAAGTGGCCCTGACTGGAGGTTCGGTCTCCTCTGGCTTTTAGTCTCGACTTATTTAAGGACCTTTTAAAATAAACTCTAAAAACACACAGATAACAAGTGTAGAAATGCTAAAATTGGTGTTGTGTGGATTGTTTTATTGGATTCAGTGAGAAGCTAAAAGCATTCTGGACCACTTGAAATTTAGGTTGCGTTGGCTAAGAGGGGGGATGTAATGGAACATGGATGTTTTTAAGTTCTTTGTGAGTAAAAAAAAGATGCAATTGTTGAAATAGTGTGAAGATGTGAGAAGCAAGATTGAACAGCTGACTTCACCTGGTAGTCAACATTAAGCCTGTTATCAAAGAACACCTAGATATCTGCTCTGGTTTTAATTCAGAAGCACAAACAGCTTTTGGTTTATGAGTTTAACTGTAGAAAGTTTTGAGAAAGCTAGTTTTCAACATCTGCAAGACAGGAATTTATTTTGCCAAATTGTGTTGTGTTGTTCGAGTCAAAAGAGATCAAAAGATCAAAGAGTCATACACACAAAAATGGAAATGAATAGGAAATAACACCAATCTAAAAAAACTTTACCCGGTTCGTAATTTATCATTATTAAACTGGGAGCTGGTTCCACAGGAGAGAAGCCTGATAGCTCAAGGCTCTGCCTCCAATTCTAGTCTTGGAAACTCTAGGATCTAGGAGCCACAAGCAAGTCTGCATTTAGAGAGCAAAGTCCTCTATTGTGATAATAGGGTACAATAAGCTCGTTAAATACTCCAATCTTAATGAATCATAATGAATATCTTAAATTCTATTCTGGATTTTACTGGGAACCAATGAAGAGAAGCTAACGTAGACAGATGTGATCTCTTTTTGTAGTTCCTGTCAGGACTCACGCTGCAGCATTTTGAATCAGAGTTATCATCCTGATAATAAAGAATAACAGTTAGTTTAGAGGTAACGAATGCATGGACTAGTTTTCAGCATCCTTTTGAGACAGGATGTTTCAAACATTTTCACAATACCGCACAGGGCCGGAAAAAACAGAGTTCAACATTGTTTTGTTTTTTTTTTGTCATTACTGGCAATGAGAATAACAATCTTACTATATTTACGATTAGTCTTAGTCAGCGTGTCAGGTATGATTCAGCAACGCCCGCTCTGGCTCCAGGAATGCATTTAACTGGCGGTAGCTGTAGGCACTAATTTCATATTTCTGAAAACAGGGCTGCCAATTAACAGAATTTAATCAGCGAGTGTGTCACTGAGTGGGGAGAACCTGTTCACCTGTGTGGTGGTTGGTTTGCTTCCTTTGTACAGTCATCCGGCCGGCTTGGCTTTCCAGCTGCTCGGAACCTGCCGGGGGACGGCTGGAGAATTATTTTCCAAGATGCGTTCACCACATTAATGTACTGAGTCTCGCCTCAATCAGCTGCGGCAAACTAACATACCATTCTTGTTAAATAAGAGGAGGAAACGAGTGGGAGATAGAGCAGCCATTGCTAACTGCTAACTAGCAGAGCTGAGCAACATGTTAACAAATATAAAGTTTGCAAAAAGTTGCCAAAAAAGACAGTTTATCTATATAAATATATTATTAAAATAAGATCTACTGGTAACACCACAGTACAGTTTGTTGGTAACTGGAAGTGACGCAATAGTCTACACTTACGGCAACCTCACACTTGGCTTCCTTCTTACCTTGAAGTTAATGATAACATAGCATGCTAATATCTCAGATTTCAAATGGTGTAATTTTAAGCTGGTAAGATTGAATATATTAGCATACTAGCATGCATATACATATTTTGCATATTGGTAATGTGAACATTTGGAGTAAAGAAAGGGCAGCTGAGTCTGATTAAGTGTGGTGGAACCCAATGAATGATATTAATAAAGTACAGCTTAGACTTTTCAGGTGCAGACTCAGCTTGCATCAATCTGAAATGTCCTAAACAGGGCACTATAGACAGGATACACATCTTCATTTAGGTCAGTATAAAATATTTTTATCATCCTCAGAATAAAAGGTTCTCTATTTATTTTCATAAATTAACATTTTTTTGTTTGATAAGAGCATAACAGCCTCAAGCTCCTGCTAGAATATAGACTTCCAGTCTTGTTGTGTTATGACTGACGCTTTTACAACTGTCAAATTAGCTATTTAAGGCAATTTGCATATCATTATGTACTTGAAAATCTGTATTTTGTGGCACTCTGAATACAAAGCTAGCATAATGGCTGAATAGTACTTAAGCCACATGGCAAGAAGGTCCTGGGCTCTAATCTGTCTTTGTTAAAATTATCTGGACACTCTGGCAGCCCCCCAGTTCAAAGTGATGTATGTTTGTCTGTCTATAAATGATAGACTGAGGACCCACTCAGGATGAACCCTTTCTCTTGAGAAATGCATGATGGTATAGGCTCCATCCCCAACCTTGAAAAGTTTAAGTGTTATAGAGATGGATGACTTGACATCTGTAATTTACAGAAAGACTTAAAGTTAACAGCAGAATAATTGGATCCTTAATTTGTCAATGAAACGGTCCATAAATCAAACTGACAAAGATGGTAAAAGCTGTCAGGAAGTTGTTTTTGTCACACAGGACAGATTAAAATACCCTCTTTTTGTTTTCATGGCTGTTATGAAAGCCCATCCCATAATTGACCAGTGATGCCTTACCTTGGTATCCCATGCTCATACACCGTGTGACTCACCACATCCTATTATTTTTATTCCATATCAGTGCTTCTCTCAGCTTTTTGTCATGCTGGATTCTTACTGGCTTTCAGCAGCAACTGCAGCTAAACTCCGCATGCAATGCTCTATATTTGATTTGCAAGCAACTCATTAACAAACAATAGGGATTTTGTGTGCAAAGCATAGCAAGCAGACAGGTTCGCTGTCAGGAGGTGACAGCCAGGACGGATGCACCAGGTCTCTGCTCATTTTCAATCCGCCTTTTTATTTAGAGTTTTCTGTTTGCACTGTTCTACCACAGCCTCCTTTCAAACAGAAACCCCCCTGTGATTAAACTTTGATTTCTGAATAAAAGCAGAGATAGAGCTTTTCAACAAAACAGTCCTCTATTTTATGTTAGTTTAATATGTGATCAGTGGAGTAGAAGAGGGGTTTCCCAATTTTTATCCTGGGAGATCTGAGATCCCTGAGTAGGTAGAAAAAGGGCAACTTAATTCACCTGAAAATATTCTTGTAAGTGCATAAAATTTGTGTTGTCACATGCTTCACATAGGTTTCCCCTTGCACAGAACACAATATATGATTTAAAAGACAGACCATAAATTTTGCTTGACCCCACTAAAGGTCAGATTGCGCCCCCCGTTTTTCGATCTTCTCTGTTCCAATTGTTCCAACTTCTCAACCAATGGCTGTCCTCGGCGATGTCCCGCCTCTCCCAATCGCCGTGCTGCATTTCTTCCAACGCTGGGAAAAGGCCAGCCAATCAGATGGCCGGATTTGTTCCAATATTTTCATTGCTTTTGACTCCTTTTTTTTTTCTTTTTTTTTTTTTTTTTTAAATGTTTGTGTAATCAGAAGGACAGGAGACGACAGGGTAAGTCTGGATTCAATGAAAAGCTTCCCGGTGCGAGTCTCATATCACTAACTGACACTCTGGCCCATCAGCTGTTAACAGATCACTAATGACTGATTCCGTAGAATCACACTTTGTTCATCCTCCTCCCTGCATGGCTCCTGTAGCTGCTGCCTGCATCGCTGCTTCCACTTGTCTGTCTAATCTGTCTCACCTTGCTTCCTCTCAGACCATCATGTGACGTCTCTGAGCTGCTCTGCCCCTCAGTATGAACACATGAATCTGATTCTGTCATGTAACTGAAAAACATTATTTCTTTTTCAGCCTCAGAAGTGCAGGCCCCTCTCTCTCTCTTGCCCCCCCATCCACCTCCACCTTCACCTCTGTTCCCGGCACCTGCAGCCAGGCCGCTGCCACCGCCTGCCCCTGCCGCTCGGACCGTCCCTGCCCCTGCCGCCTGGACCGTCCCTGCCACCGCTGCAACCCTGCAGGCCCCCGTGGAGCACAGTATGGAGGAGTTGCCCGCACCAGCCGTCCTCCCTCCCCCACCACCTGCTGGCTGTGCTGAGGTGAGGCTGTCTGTCAAACAGTAAACATTGCTTATCCAAGGCCCTCTCTGCCTCCCTCACCTCTGACATTAAAAGTTGTGTACGTTCCTCTCGTTCTCCCTCCAGCTGCCTCCAGAGTCCTGGCGGGCAGCTCTCACAGTAGAGCAGCAGCAGTGGATCGGTCAGGTGCTGTTCACAAGGGACAGCTCGAGGGGCCCCGGCTCACCGGTGAGCTGAACCTCTGGTGGCACCCTCCCCAAGCTCGGCCGATCTACAATCGGCCTCCCGCGTCCCCCAAACCCTTCTTCGCATGTCGGCTGTTCTTGTGGATGCCGCACCGCATGTGGTGTCTGCAGCTGACATGCCCCCAGCCTTCGTGCACCGGGTCCTTGACGAAGGCTGGGCTGTACCGGACCATCCGGAGGGTCCTGGACATCGACGGCTGGTATCTCATGGCCACTGAGTACCTGGAGTGCCGTCGATGCAAGAAGAAGGTTGGCGGGTGGTCACAGGGCATCATACGACAGCTGTCCCCCACCTACAGCTGCCGGTTTCCAGCCGTACTTATGTACAAGTAAGAGAACATTCATCTCTGTGTATTTGTATCTCTGTCGTTTGCTTTGAACGTAGCGTTTGAAGTGTTCACGCGGTGACGCGGCTGTATATAATGTCGGTGCTGTGTTTCCGCATGTTGTCCTGTGACCTCAGGGTGGTTCAGCAGCTGAGGTCTCGCACTCTGGGCAACAGTGCTACTGGGCTGTACAACACCCTGCGGGAGGCGCACTCGGATTCCTGGATGCCGAAAGCGATCGAGTACCTCGGCGTGTGCGAGCAGTTCCTGGCCTTGAGGGGGCACGTTACACCGCCGCCCCAGATGCCCCCTGTGCCGTCACCCGTCTGGCTGCTGATGGTGTACGGCTATGACGTGGCTGGCCAGGATCACGTCCACCTTCGGAACCATCTTAAAGATGGATTCCACCAAGAAGGCGAGTAGAGTTTATCGGAGCATATTGTGTTCTCACAGCCGCCGTCACATCGCACGTTAACGTTTGAAACCTCTTTCTCTCTCCGTCCAGGTGACGAAGAAGCTCGCCGGCGCCGCCTCAAACACAGCCGCCTGGGTTACCAACGTGGGTAACGAGTACGGGCAGGTCCTCATGAGCGTCCTCACATGCTCCGAGGGCGCAGAGGGCCTGTCCAGGATGGCAGCCGGACTGATGAGGCGGTACCGACTCGCCGGGGTACCTCCTCAACACCTTCGGCGGACCGGCAGGACGTGACACCCTGGGCGTCCCGCTGCTAGACGCTTTCTGCATCCAGGACATATGGAGCACGCAGAGGCGCCACATCAGCTGCATCAAGGACCCAGCGGGAGTGCAGCTGTACACACTGACCGGCAGGCTGACAAAGGGCGGGGTCATCCTGCCGGTTTATCGCTGCGCGAGGGGCTCCACGTCTCTGGAGTCCTTCCACCTCCACCGGTTCATCCCAGGTACGTGCGTATGTCTCACAGCTCGCCATTACGTTCATTGTGTATTCATATCACATGCAATAGTAAACTCCCCTTTTCCACAGGGACAAGAGCGAGTGCACCGTACTTTCAAGCGTTCCTGGTCGATGGACTGGTGAGGTGGAACGAGGACCGCGCAGCCGCAGCTGAACCTCCGGCCGCAGCTGAGGAACAGGTGGCGTCTCTGCACTCCTACAGTGGTCACCTCAAGCACGTCCTTAACCTGAAGAGCCAGAGGGTGCTTGGCCTTCAGATGGTTAAGGACTTCACCAAGCCTGCCGAGTACACAGGTACGTGATGTCAAACTTCATAACTAGACGCTAACGTCGGAACTACGACAAAAGAAGCGCTCATCGGATCCGCCGCCACTCTGTATTTTTGCTGTCTCACAGAGGAACTCATCGGGGTGGAGTTCCTGTTTGACCAGACAGGCAGAGTGCTTGAGGACGTCAGCGTGGACCCTGACGTTCTGGACGAGGCCGCCGCCGTCGAGTCGCTGGAAGAGGTGGACGAGGGTATCGAGGAGGACGTGGAGGATACCCTGTCCACCAGCGCGGCGGCCCGGTCAGGTGATCCGGCTGACGCACCCAGGTCTGAGCCATCCAGTCCAGCCGCCTCGAAGATGCCCCTCCTGAGGCCCTGAGGTTCAAGCCCCTGCTCCCCAGCAGCCCTCCTCAGACTCTGATGTACATTGTACATTTAACCCTCGTATTATCCTCAAATATTACTAACAAATTTTACCATTGGGGTCAATTTGACCCCAGGGATATTTGCTTCCAGAAAATGATTTACAGAAAATTGTTGACCAAGTTTTTGTGTCAGGCACTTTGTTTATTTGTTGAATACATAAATAACCCCTTGATAATGAAACCTATCAGTGAGTTGACCTGCCCTCTAGCGCCACCATCAGGCCAAACTTTTAAATTTGAATTAATTTATCTTGAAAAGCTTTCATACAAATCTTCTCAAATTTACTGACAACATTAATGACCACAAGAGTATGAACCTTATTGGTTTTAGTGATGATATGACCTTCCCTGTAGCGCCACCATCAGGTCAAACTTTCAGTTTTAGAGTCAGTGTATCTTGAAAATCTTTCATCCAAAATTTTTCTAATTTGGGGTGCACATTCATGACTCTCACAGAATGAACCATATTGATTGATGTTGGTCGGCCCTGCCTTGTTTGTTTGTCATCAAAGCGTATGACACGGGACAAAACTTGGAATGTCTTCAGAGACCTGGGCGGCTGGAAATATTGCCCTTCCAGTCTCAGCGTTCCAAAGGCTTGTTGCTGTTGCTTCACCTTTTGATTTGTAAACTCCTGCCAAAATGAGCAAGCCAATGTGGGCTTCCAAGTCAGCTACATCCAAGTCTTTCCAACTGTCCCCATACACACGCTTCCCTCTAAATTTGTAATCCCAAGAACAATATTTTCAATCGATGGTGTTATGAAGAATTCTAATGATGACTTGATGTCTTCAACATGGCTGATTGCATATCTGTGGGGCCTGGAACCATTTTGATAATATTAGTAGCACTAAGTCTACCCTGCTGTTGAAGTGGGGAAAGGGACCATATTATCTTTCCATTTTTGGAAAGGATCGTGTCTGCTGGTGGTTGAGAGACAACAGGAGGGTCAACACTCTCATTCTCATCAGATGAGAATGCCTCAAAATCAGGGTCCTCCTCAACACAATCCACTGTCTCAGACACATTGTCCTCTATGTCACTTTCACTGTCAAAGAGCTGTTCCAAAACATCATTGACAGTAAACCTTTTCCCAGAGGACATTTTCAAGTGAGAGAGCGTGCAGATTGCAGTATACACAGAGCACAATGAGGAATGTTTGGGATAGAGGGCTGCTGTGCAAGCTTTTATATGTTTGCTCCTCCCTTATTTTGCATGAACTACCAATGTGCTTGCGGGAATACCCCGCCCTCCACAGCGTGGGAAATATCAGTTCTACTTCACACACCTTCATGCCCATGGTGCGGGAAAGTTCTCATGAGAATATTGCCCCTCCCCCCATGTCACGTTAGCACCAAAAATGGAAAATTATGGTCCCTCTACTCACTTCAACAAGGTAGACATGCTGCTAAGAGTGTGTCCCACCAGACACACAGTCAGCCATGTTGAACATAAATTCATTATTTGAGCTCTTCATATAACCATGTATTGAAAATATTGTACTTGAGATGATAATTTTAGAGGGGAGGCATGTGTAGTTGGAAAGACTTGGATGTGATCAACTCGCAAGCCTACATTGGCAGGAGTTCACAAGTCAAGTTGTTTCCCACATGCCCACACCACGAGAAGTATCAAAGTTCACGTGGGAATAGTTGCCCCCCCCCCCCCGTTATGTATCAACTCAAAAGTATCAACTCTGCACCTGCAGGTGTGGGGATGTTAGGTCACACACAGACAGACAGACAAGTTTTACACAGCTAAAACAGCTTGGGGTCAAATTGACCCCAGAGGACCACCGATGCGTGCAATATGTGTTCAGCACATTAAAAAAATATCATCATGAAAATTTTATGCTTAATCAGTTGTTCCCATCAAATTAGGAAAAGTCATGAAATATGAAGCAAAAAAAAAAAAAGCCAACTATTGTTTTTTGAATGATAAACATTGAATGGGGTCAAATTGACCCCAAGGATAATAGGAGGGTTAAGTGCAAACAGTAATAGTAGGAATAATAATAACGACGACAATAATAATAATAATAATAATAATAATAATAATATAATAATGATGATATTTTCTTGTGCTTTAATTTGGAAAATGTGTCTCTCCCCCCCTCTTCCTTTCCTTTTCAGGAGGAGACCCAGGGTCCCGTCACGGCAGAGGTCCTGGAGAGACAAAAAGAAATATGCAGTTTATTGACCTCAGTTGTCGGTGCACGTGAGGCAATAAATAACACATTAAAAGAAATTAATGACACTCTAAAAAAGCCATAATAAAATGTTTAAATGACTAAATGTTGTCCATTGTCTGTGTTTAGTATGACTTTAGCCAATTTCACCTAGAATACTTTACATTACTGATTAAATACTGCAGAGCATTTGCAAGAGTTTAAGGTATACTTTATGTTTTAAAAGCGATGAATGAGGTCCTGTCTCCTCCGTATAGCCCCCAGTGGAGGCTGCACTGGCCAAGGTTCCATGGACATTGGCTCATCTGGCTGCACCGGCACATCAAAAGGCAAACCGTTCACTAATGCAATGTTGTGCAAAACTGAACAGGCCAAAATAATGTCGCACACTTTTCCTGGGGTATACAACAGCGTTCCTTCCTGCTGGTCCAAGACAGAGCCACCTGCCCTTCAGCAACCCGAAGCAGCGCTCCACAGGGACCCGTGTGCGTGTGTGCGCACTATTGAATCTGCGTTCCTGCTCTGTAGCAGGGTTAGCCAGCGGGGTTATAAGGTATTCCGTGAGAGGATAACCCTTGTCACCTAGAAGAACCATAGCAAAATGTTAATTATCTGACACCTTGTTTAGTTAATGCAATTTATCTAGGGTAGTTACTTACCGAGGAGATGACTTTGGCTCTGCAGTGCCCCCTCCTGCAGCCGCGCGACAAAACACAGCTGTTTTGAAAAATAAAAGAATCGTGTGTGTGTCCCCCGGCCACCTGGCCACCACGTTTAAAAGTGATAGCTTGGCATCACAAATCATCTGTACATTTATAGAGTGGTAGTTTTTGCGATTGATGAATGCGTAATCATTCATTGTTGGTGCCTTCAGACGCACATGAGTGCAATCAAATGCTCCAACCACATTTGGAAAACCAGCAATCTCATAAAATTGCCTTTTAATCACAGATTGCTGGGCATCATTGTATGGGAACCGAATGTACCTTCGGGAGAGGAACTTTATTGCAGCCAACACTGCTGGCATCGTCCTGCTGATGGTTGGCTGGGAGATTCCAGCCCTGTCCCCGATCTCCTGCTGAAAGGTCCCGGTGGCCAAAAACCCCAGCGTGGCGAGCACCTGCACGGGTACAGGTAAGGCGCTTGACCGTCTGGTTTCCCTCTTCAAACGAACATCTAAATGGTTGCATAGCTCCATGACGACATGTCTTGGGAGCCGAAAGCGACTTATCAGCCGAGCATCACTCTCCATGAGGAGATCCCTGCGGTCTCTGAAAACGCGCTCACGTCCGACACGCGCGTATTGTTCCTCCAAAACAAGTAAATCTGCCATCGTTATGATTTGATAACTGTCCAAGCATCTGTTTAAATAGGGGAGTGAGTAAACATCTGACCAACCACAGTGCAACAATGATTATCTCACCAGATGCTTTTAATTGTTGTTCCAGTTGTGTCATACCCATCGGAAAAAACAAAAAACAATTACACAATTTTGCCATGAGTTAATTTGCAAACACACATTTCTGCTTGTATTTATTATTATTTCAAATTTTAATGTGCAATAATTAGATGTCATGTTAGGCTATTTAGCCTATCATATTGTAAAAAAATGGAATCAGTAAAAAACGTGGGCTTTTTTAAAATTCAAATTTTCAATCTTGTTTTATTCGTTTTAAGAATCCGTTTTGATCTGTTCTAAATATGTGACATGCTAATGACAGCTGAGGTTTGTTTAATTATTTTCAGACTCAGCCAGATTTTGCTGTGCTGCACCGCAAATCCAGATTTGCGCACACGAGCTCAGACCTGACGTGAGATCTGATCGTAGCGTCCGCTCACGTCCAAATTGATAAATGCCGAAGCTTGCGTGGAAACGGTCGCACGCACGGTTTTCTGCCGTACGTTCGTTTGATAAATGAGGGCCACTGTGTTCTGTCAACTAAGTAGGACTTTAAGCAGTTCTTCTAAAAGGGAGCACATTGGCAGTGGTGGGATTTGAACCCACGCCTCCTGAGAGACTGGAGCCTTAGAACGCCAGCTGCCGAAGGATCGGCCGGGGAAATGTTGGACGCGAGAGCCAATCACGTTCGCGGGCTCCAACATTCGTCAGCCAATCGGCGTCGTGGATTCTTCCCACAGCTCCAACATTTCCAACATTTGACCAATCACGACACAGAAATGTTGGAGCAAAGGTACGTTTTTTTCTAAGGGGGGCGTTCACCAAAAACAGTTATTCCGAAAGTCATTCAAACGCTAGGAACGCTTTACACTAATTTATCGACATGGTGAGTATATTTACACATTTATTACAGTTGCCATATGATAAAACTTTAAGTGTAAAAATGATTTACTGTTGTGTCATGTTTATTTATGTTTATTTATTTGGCTATTTACGTTACAAACGCGCTCCGTTATATGGTAAGTTTTATTAAATCATTACAGAGTTATCTTAAGTGGGTTTTTGGCGGGTTCTCCGTGAATACAGTGAATGGTGAGTATTTACACATTTACAGTATTTACAGTACTGTTTGACGTAACATGCAAGTAAAGTGAACGTCGTTGTGTCATGCTGCCATTTTGATTCACTTTGGAATCTACAATGACAAAATTTCCAGCATTCACCAGGAAAATACTTTTATGCCACCCCTGGGGTTTTATAGGGTTATTACAATATTAAAAAGGCCAATGAACCTGCCATCATTGTCATGCACTCATGTTGTTTTCATGCATTTTAAAAATGTTCATGCTTTTATGTCACCAAAGGCAAAATCCCACAAAGCGATGACAGACTCAGAGTGGATGTCACGCCTGAGGAAGTTTGCCAGCACTGGGGCCTGGCCTGCCAGCCAGGGAAACAGGCCAGCTCCCAGGCAGAAGAAGTGGCATGACCTGTATCAAAAGGTGTATATACTATATATACTCTCACAATAACATTATGGCTTCTATAAAATACAATAAAAGACAGGGTTCCTATGAATTAATAAACATGTTATGAGCATCATCATTTACATCTGAGAATCATTTACATCTCAACTCTAAATACACGAATGAAAAGCAATGATTTAAGCTGTCTGAAATTCAATCAAATGTATAACTGTTATTTTTAGATTGAGAAGTGTCCAAGGATGTCACATGGACAGAGATCTTTGTTCGGTGGTGTGAGGACATGTACATGTGGATTCCACACTCAGAAGGTAACACTGGTCAATTTACACCTCAATTAGCGTGTGCACACATATGTTCACAAACTAATTAGTGGCATGTCTACTCTGTCATAAAACAACAGCCAGCTGCAGCAAATGTTGCACAGGGATCGGCAGGGCAACAGACGGCGGGTCCAGTTCTCCACGGTGCCACGGAGCAACAAAGTTCAGCAGGCGGCGAGGTTCATAAGAAGCAACCAACACGGAATTTGTCAATGGTATTATATATCAGTGTATATTTATAAAAAGGTTCACAAACTAATTAGTGATGTTTCTACTCTATCTTACAGCAACAGCCAGCTGCAGCGAATGTTGCCCAGGGATCCACGGGGCAGCAGACAGCAACAGCGAGTCCTGTTCTCCATGGCGCCGTGGAGCAACAAGGTTCAGCAGGCGGCGAGGTTCATAAGAAGTGACCAACACTGAATTTGGCCATGGTTTTTAGAAAATTATTCACAATCTTCACAAATTGACTATAAATATTTTGTTCACTGAATGATAGTTTGACAATATAGCCCTCTCATGACATGGCCCTTTGCTTTGTTGCCTTTCAGTTTAACAAGCCAAGATTTGGTGGTGCGCATGTCGCGGCAGCAAAGCCAAACCTCTGTGCTGCCAGCAAAGTAACAAAGGTAAGTAGAGATCAAATAGCAACTGTTTAATTTGAGTTTTTAATACAAGTTACTTAGACTGAATGTTTTACAGACCCAAGTCACCGATCCCACCGAGCCAACCACCAGTTCTCCAGCCAGCATTGCTGTCCCAGTAAGTAATGATACAACACACTTTTCAAATACAGTTTAAGTATTTGTATTTCGACCCATTATTTTTTTTCTGCAAGGGTATGAACAGTATCAAAAGCTATTCATATCAGAAATGACACATGAAACCTAAAAATATTGGCTATATGAAATAATAATTTAAGGTTTGATTGTGTTGTAAATTGTGATTTCATTTTAACAAATCTTATTCTCCTAGAGGCTCCAGTCCCTGAGACAGTTGCTTCAGTCTCTGTCCAGAATCGCACTGCAGTGTGTGCCTCTCTGCCTGTAAGTAATATATCATTTCATTTCATTTTCGTGTAGATCATTGGCAGTGTCTTTTTTCTTACCAGTATAAAATATACTTATGTTTTGTTGTTTATGTTATGTTTTATCCATTTCAAAGACTGCTGACTCCAGCACAGAAGCACCTTCGACACCTCAGCTGCCCAGTTTGTGGTCAGAAGGCTTGCCACCTGAAGACCACAAATGGATTCTGAAGATGCTCTTCAAGATGGGGCCCAGGGGAAAACTGGAGCTTCAAGACCACCTGAAGCTCTGGCACTTCCCACCTCAGCCAAGCGGTGTCTACAACCAGGAACCCATCCAGGCAAAGGAAGAACATCGGTACCGGCTGCCGACAAGTACAGCAGGCCAGGCACAACAGAGGCAGGCAGCAGTTGGTCAGCGCCCACGTCCCATCTTGCCAAGGGGACCGGTGATGAGGCAGTTGGTTGCTACACTCCCAGCACCAGGACCGTTTCTTGGACCACAGGTTGTCACACCAGCTGGAGTGGTTCAGTTAGTCCTTCCTGGGGCAGCTGGTCAGGGCACCAACCCACATCCCAGTTCACCTGCCACAGTAGAAACTGGGGCCACCCTAAAGAGGCCGTACAAACGAACTGTCGAGGCAAATACGTGCAAAAAGTGTGGGCAGTTCCGAACTGCTGAGACCGGACACAGCCAGTGGCGTGGCAGGGTGCATTGCCCAATTACAGAATCACAGCCAAAGGACCAATGGCTGGAGGAAATGAGAAAGGTTTCTAAACAATAATAATGATAATAATGTAAAATGTTTTGTAAATAGTTAATTGTAAATAATAGTTTTATTGTAAATTGTTTAAAAAATTGTTTATAAAAGTATTGATATTTTATCCTGTTTAATGTAAAATATGGAAAAAGATTTGTATTTGAAGTTTTTGTGTTCTGCTATAATTATGATTCGTGTTCTCTTTTAATGACATTGTTCAAAAGTCTGTCATTGATTCCGTTTCTGTAAAGAAATAAAACTGATGTAGAGCAATTTACAACCAGTGTTTTTAATGACAGTTTGTTGAAAACAGCACAACAACAACAGCAATAATAATGACAATATGATGCATATAAATAATGATGATGACGACAACAACACTCAATCATAGTAACATGGTATGCTATTTACAAGTTAAATAACACACAAATAATAGACAAAAAAATATGAAACATAGAAAAACAAACATGCATATAAGGAATTTCCGGTTGTAAATATGGGGGGTGGTCTCTGATATCCATGAAGAAAATTTTCAGAATGACGGTCATCAATGCAAAGATCTGGTACCCAGGTCATGCGATGAACCCCGTGCAGTCCTTTTCTTCAGGTAGGTGGGAAAAGAAAAAAAAAGAATCATTATTCATTATCATCATTACACTGAAGGAAATATATGTATATGAAATATAGAGAAATATGTATAAGAAATTTCTTAACATGAAAATATCAACATTTCTAAAAAGATGCCAGGTGATCCTTGCATGTAGTTAAACAATTTAAGGATTCTGATACAGATCGAAATAGAGCATTTTAACAGTCGCGGGTTCGAATCCCGTCCATGGGCTGTCCAAAACCTTTAAAAACATGAAAAGCTTGCTACCTGGCTTCAGGCAGCAAGAAATGCATCCATCAAGTACTCATGGATATAAAATGTTCACTTCTGTTCTCTTTCTTTCTCATTCCTTCCCTCTTCTCCCCCCTTCTTCCCCCTCTTTGACGGACGAATGTTCCCCAGCTTGAACGCAGCGCCTTAGACCACTCGGCCACACTACCAGACAACTGCAGTAGTCCACTGCAATCGTCACACCCCTCTCAAATTCTCAAGAGCCATTAACTCGCACGGCTATCGACCTGTCATAGGGGAATACACTCCGCTGGAAAATCACATTGGACACCCACAAGAAGAAGATGTTTACCATAAGTAATGTTGTATTCTGCTGCTTACACAACAACTGTGAACATGAAACTCAACACTGCTGTGATGACCATGCTGGAGTCATAAAATCCATAATGTGCTGCACTGGATTTTCTTGGCATGAATGCGTTCTGGTGATGGGTAGGTATCCATTTGAAAAGTTTCACAACATCACTACTAAGGCGGAGATGGGACGGGGACAGGACAGGGAAATTAGTGCTTTTGTGACACCATCAGGCTTGTACTTACCATCATGCCATTTGGACTGTGAATTGCTAAAGCAACCTTTCAGAGGTTAATGAACAAAGTTGTGTGTGGGTTGTTGGGTACAGTACAGGCTCTATTTGATAGACTGGTTTGGACCCGTTTGACCATCAACTTGTCCAAATGTGGACAAATGCGGGTAAGAAAAGCTACAGACATACGGGTACAGAGAACTGACGTCCACGTATCGCACGGTTTCGTTAGGTGCCGCAGTGTAGCTCAGTGTCACGTCGCTCATCCTGCCTCCGTAAAGAGCGTGACGAGGGGAAAGAGGTTCGGGAGCATCAAAGTCGTTGTGAAACTTTTTCACCCCGAGGTGGGATTTTTTTCATCTCCGTCCACTCGTGTTCTCTCATGACGACTGTGCGGACGCCGTAAACACACTTTAGCTTCTGTAATTTCTCCATGGTGGCCGTGTGAAGCTTGAAGGGGGCCCCGGTCAGGGGACAGGTTTCGTGAGGTTGAAAACACGTCGGACAGCCGTGGTAAAAGCATCCCAGAAACTCCCAAACGTACTTTTCACCGTTGATTTCGGCGTAGCCGTCTGCAAAGTAAGGGCCGATCTGTTTTTCTCCCCTGTTTAAGGCATGCTGGATAAAGATGTTTTGGCTGCGTGCTACCCACTCTAACCACTGGATGGAGGCCAGCCGCGGAACTCTTCCCGCCTCTGAGCCGTCATGCTTTCTACGCCATAATCGCTCTCAGGCGGGTAGGATCCGTTGTACTTTAAGCGCTCCTTGGAGCTGAACCTGTGAGGGAAGTAGCCCTTGGTTTTATCGCTGAAACCTAACGCTTTGGGCATAGCGCTGAGAGGCATGGTGAGGAAACAGAGTCGATAAATTTTAAGTCATAATTGGTATCTGTGAAGCAGAGGATTTTACTTCCTTGCATGATGAGAGAGGGTTCTAAACCCAGCTCTACCATGCTGTTAAGAACCAAGTAGCTGTGGAAACCTTTCACGTTGTGGGCTAAGAACTTAGTTCCCCGGTAAAATGGTCTTCTGAAATGCAGGACAAAGTCTCTGGTGCACCGTAGACCGTAATAGGCCCACTCCAGGCCCTTCAGTGTTTTTGTACACACCAGAAAAGGGACGTGGGTGCCGTCCTGACTGACAGATGTTTCAAAGTCGTAGAAAATCAATTTCTCGCTGTGTCGTGTGGCTGGTGGAACACTTAGACGCCGGGCAATTTCTCACCGCAGATTTTACATTTAGGCTTCTCACACTCGTGACGATCGATACCGTTACTAATAGCAACACGGTACATTTTTTTGCATTCCTGGCATCTTTTTATCAGATCACAAGTGCTGATGTATGTTTGATGCACGGGCGCTTGTTTAGGTTCTTTGTGTCTAGTAAAACAAGGGCGTGCAACACGTCCTGTGACAGTCGCCGCAGAGTACGGGCGCTAACTTTTGCTTAACGCAGGCGGGGTCGTTGCAGACGGAGCAGAAACCTTTGCAATGATGCGATTGGGGATTTTCGTAGCTTCTGTAGCAATAATGACAGACGTACTTGGCCCCTATAAAGGCTTTCAGATTTTTTATTCCGTATTAATGGTTTTGGAATATAAATAGAAACGGGATTAGACTGATCAGAAAAGTCAGTTTCAAATTGAGAAATTTTACGTTTAACAATATTTTCTAACTTGCCTACATCGCTAAAAGTCACAGGTGTCTGATCACTCAGACCGGCGAGACGTTGCAACTCTCCTCCTCGTTCCTCGGCCTCTCTGTCCGTGAGTTGAAGGTCGATGAGATGAGCTAAGCTGATGACGAAGCAGAGATGATCGTTCCTATTGTCTACGATGTACAGATGTTGCTTTTTTAAAATTTTTTTATTATTATTATTTCACAGTCTAAAAAGTTTTGACCGCTTTCCGTTTCTTAACCCCTCAGGGGTTTCGCACCACCTGAACGATTAATTCAAGGTTAGCGACTGAGGCTGTATCTGTGTTGGATTACACTAAGCGTTCTAGTAAACCTTCAAAAGCCGGCAGGATAGCTTCACCGGCGTCGTCGACGGTCATATTAACATGATTTTGCACGTTTTCGCCTTTTATTTCCAACTGTATCACATCGTTACGTTAAGCCTTTCATTTCACTTCGTCGGCCAGATCCTTGAGGATCTGGACGACATCTTGGTAAAATTGAGCTAGATCAGGCATGTTTCTAGGAGGTGGTACAGTAAAAACTTGTCTCATTTCTAGATTGTTGAAACGGTCGCGGGATAGCGTTCTGCACGGCTCTACCTCCCGCCCCAAAATTCCCCCGCTCTGTTGAGCGAGGTTCGAATCACACGCTCGTATGAGCGGCGTGCGAGGCAGGGGAAATGGGCTCATTATCGGTCTAGGGCGTGAGGAGAGGGAGCGAGCAACGCATCGTGCTGCTGGGAGGGGGGGTGGGTGACGGTATTTGTTCGATTAGTCTGAGAGCATCTTCTAAAGGTTGGAAATCATTTTCTGTATAGCAGATTTATTGGATTTCCGCAAAAGGATCAGATTCTGGGGAATTTTCAGGTATGTTGGCTATACTATCGTCTACTGCAAAAGCGGGTGGAATATGGTTCAGTTCCTCTACATATTTCTCTAATTCCGTTGGAACCACGTCAGACTGAGAAAGATCGTAAAAAAAAAAAAATTATTTTGCCATGCTGAAATGTCACACCTTACTTTACAACTTCTCACACAAAGCGATGAAAGCGGACAAAAGACCCTGACCCAACTGTAAAATGACTCTGTGATTGCTCGCACACAGACACTGAGGATCGATGGAGTGGGTTCTTGAGCTTCTCCGACGTAGGTAGGGAAGTCCTCTTCGCCCTCTTCTGGGCTGACGAATCAAATTTCTCCTCGGTATCCCCTCTGATGAAAGACGGTGAGGGGAAATGTTTTAATTCCTCGTGTCATGTTCTTTTAGCTTTAGTATTTATTGATTCGTCTTATCTCATTATAGGTTACGTGTATTTTATATCATGCGCCATAAATAAAATGTACTAAGCCTACCTGTGATCAGTCTCCTTGCCACAGGCACTTGTTCGTCCGATGGGCTGGGTAGATGTGTTGTCTCTGTTTTGTAGAGGAAGATGGTGAACCTCTGCGGAAACTTTATTTTAAAAAAAAAAAAAAAAATGCTATATTTGAACTTTTTTTATTTCTTCAAACGATAACGGGGGTGGTAAAATAAAGTTCTCATACCGTGGCTCATCTCTTCAGCGTTGTCTGTTTTCAGTGAATCCTGCGTCTGATGCACGCAGGAGAACATGCATTTTATACCCGAGTAAATTGTTAAACTTTATTTTTTTTACAATAAAGACTTTTATGCTTTATGAAAAAGTGTGTGTGTGTGAGTTGTGTGTGTGACAGAGTGACGCAGGAATTGCGGGGGAGAACTCTTAAGGTAATATGCTTGAAGAACTATTCCTTTAAACCCATTCAGCCATTTAAAGTTTCATAAAGGTATTATACATAACCCCCTCATACATCAGCTTGGTGCCCCTTGGTGACCTCTAAACAATTGGGGGTTATCCATCAAAAATTTTGACAGATGGTGTATATACTCTAAGGTGAATGATAAAACTGGGCAGCTGACAGCAAAGAATGATTCTTATGCAGTTGTATTTTCTGTTTCACTACAAGACTAAAGAGATTACCAAATCATATTTTTGGGGATTAACATGAAACTTAATATTTACATTTTCATCTACATTTCTTAAAAATCATACACATATTTTTTATTTAACTAAAGTAAAAACCTCAGCTTATGTCTGGAATTTTTCAGGAGCACTGGATTTGGCTCATGGGCTGTTATTTGCCTAACACTGCATGATACTTCGATAACATCAGCATATTAGAAATGGTATTTGCAGTATGTTAGCATGCTGATATTAGCATTCAGCCCAAAGCACAGCTTTTCTGAAATACAATCTCAGACAGCCAAAAGCATAGCTGTAAACACTCGGTCTTGTTTAACTTCACCATCCTGCTTCCAGACTTTATGCTAAGCTAAGCTAAGCTAATTGATCCTGACACCAAGACTGTTCATCAGTCTCATGAATGATCTTCTTCCACTGACACTCCCAAAATGATAACAAGTGTTGAATTATTCATTTTGGGGCTTCCTCTAATGCTAAGGTTTTTTTATCAACAGTCACTGCTGCTCACCAACAGCCTATTAGGCCCTATGACACAGACAGTGTAGTGATTGCATCTCTCTGTCTCATGTTTCTCATCTCTGACAGCCACAGTAATTTAAACATGTGTGTCTAACTGCTGGTGATATTACACTGCGTTAGCTCTACTTTACTGCAATTACTGCATTTATGTCTAGGGTCTGTGTGAGTCAGCAGTCATCCAGATGATTATGGTGTCTTACAACATCTGCTCTCTGACATGTGACATCGCTCTGACATTTAATTGTCGTCAGTTGGCGAAAAAAAGTTTGACAAACCATGTATTATTCTTACATTTTCATTAAAGTCAGCACAATAAAGCTATTAAAATGTTGCTTTGGTCCTAAGGCTGCTCCCTGACATCTGTTTTTTTTTCCTCTCCTTTTAAAAAAAAAAAAAAAAATTATTATATCATATATACAGACATTAAAGGACAGACCAGAAAAATGAGAAGAGAAACTGGATGACACAGCCCCCATCCATAAGACAGGAGGGGTCACTGAGCTGTTCGATGAGTATGAAAATAATGTGAATCATGTTTGGCCTTCACAGTCACCAGATCTGAACCCAAGTGAACACCTATGGGAGGTTTCGGACTGACATGTTTGACGGCGCTCTCCACTATCATCATCAAAACACCAAATGAGGGAATATCTTCCAGAAGAACGCTATCCATCTCTTCAGTAGAGGTCAGAGATGTTGTTTTTACCTTTTTTTTTAATTTGTCACCTGTCTGAGTGTGCTGTTTTTCTGACTGCATGAGTGAGCTGCAGTTATACCGGCGACAGGATCAGGGCCACTCCACCCACACCCAGTCATAACATGGTCATCTGACTTATAGCTTATCTCGCAGTTGGAGTCCAGCTTCCATCAATGTCACATGCACCACTAATCATCTTATCATCATGGTCTCCTTGGTCTGTTGTGGACACTGACACTTTAATGTCGATTCATAAGAATAAATTCACCAAACTTCACATTTCAAAACTGTTGAAGTGTTTCTTACATTACTCCGGCCATAATTTGGTGATCTAATGCAGAAAGCACACGCAGAATAATGGATGGAGCAAGGCCACCTATCTTCTTATACACTTAAAGTCAATAGTAAATGTGTTGAGTTGCACAGAAACAAAGACGATAAACATTATTTTTCACCAACACTCTACAGATTAGCACCAGTTTCTCAAGCTCGATCACACATTATGTAATACATTTGCATGATTATGTTTTTTTGTTACTATATCACAAAATAAATTTAGAAAATGCATTTCAGATTGATACACTCCAAAAGTGTAGGAGGATCTAATAAAGCCAAAGAGTATAGGAAGCAGTTCATTTCCATAGTGCTAACAGTTGGATCAGCAGGCAGGGTGGGTGAGTGATGGAAGAGACTCTCCTTTACACTACCACTCAAGTGCCCACTTCACTGACCAAGAAATTAACTACAACCTTATTCCACTAATGCAATACATTGTGTACTGCTGCAACCTTGACGAAAAAAAGTCCCATGGTAAAGGGAAGAGTGGTGTCCCTATTAGAGCTGCTCTTTAGCACTGACGGTCAGAACAGTCCTGATCACAACTGTATGTTGTCAGCTGAATTTTACTGTGCACAGAGCAGCACAGCAAGTTTTAAACTTTTACACTCAGTCAGTCTTGTCTCAAAATAACTGAACAGCAAATCTAATAGACATATGGAAGGGTGATTAAAAGGAAAGGCAGAGCAGCACCAAGGAAGAAGCAGGGAAACGTATGTACTGTTACTTCACCATGTGCTGCTGTGACGTTCTCTTCTCCAGTGGTGAATGCTAGCAGAGTTGCCTAAATTACCTCTATGCACCACTTCCTCCACAGCAGCAATGCAAGGTGCTACATTGTGTATTAGGACTTCTTTGAATCATGAAGTTTTTAGTTTAGTTTTTTTTTTTTTTTTTTGCTTTGTTATTACAGGGACAGTGAGAGAGAGACAGAACAGTTAGGGAAGAGAGAGAGGGGATGCCATGCAGCAAAGGGCCTGAGTCAGATTCAAACCCAGGCCACTGTTAGGACTAAGCCTTTATGGTACGTGCTCTGCCAGGTGAGCCACCAATGCACTGCAAATCACAGTTTTAAAGAAGCAGTTTCATGTCAAGTGAATGAGTTTGTATAGCTCACTGTGCCACTTGTCAATGCTTTCCTTAAAAAGGAGCTAGTTGGTAAGTAAACAGCTGTTAATGCTAATGTTGACTATGTAGCAATAGCAAAACTTACAGTCTAGAAGAGAGTTCAGCATCAAACCTTCAGTCGTTTACTCACCAACAGCTGTCTCCAGAGCTGGGAAACCGTCTTGTCACTTTCCGGTAGTGAGTTACTGTAATGACCAGGCTGCCTTCAAGAAGTAGCGCTCATCAGAGGCCGTATTATAACCTATAGTATTGTAAATGTAATGATGTCTGAAGCTCTTGGCAGGTGATCATCACCATTCGGTCCCAGCAAGAAACTGCGTTCGGTGGCAGAGATAAATCAAATAGCCCCTTTAACTATCAGCAAAGTAGGAGCCGGTGCTGTGACGGTGTCAAGGACTCCAATTTGAAATTCAGCAATTATATTTCACTTTTATTTGTCCCCTATTTTATAAATATATCTCATCATACTTTGGTATGGTCTCTCTGTTTTCCAATTTTTTCCACTCATCGCCATGCTAAATGCAGAATAATGTAACGTACTCTTCACAGGCTGATTTTTCATTTTAACAGAAATACCCTTCAGTTATTCAGAGTTAACACTTATTTTTCATTTCGGTTTTAAGCTGCTGTGAATGACACCAAACACTTCCTGCAGAGTTAAAGGCTAACTGTGGTTCAGAGGGCAAAAACCCTTTCCTTTTCCTAGTGGGCGTTTAATGTGACAAAGCCATCAGCAGCAAGCACCTGTCATTGTCATCACACACCTCTACTCCAACATGCCCTCCCCGATTCCCTCCGGGGTTTTCATCCATCTTCAGTTTGTCAGGGTGGTATCTGAGGCTTCCTGTGTCTTTATACACTCAGAGCACTTTCTTAGGAACACTGGGAGTGAATACTGGGTACGGCCTCCCTTTCCTTTGCCTCACTTCTTCATTTCATGGATTCCTCAAGACGTTGGAAAGTTTCCTTTGAGATTCCGCTGCATGTTGACATTGACTGCATCACATCATGTCTAAAGATTTGTCAGCTGCACATCTATGCTGCCAAATTCCTGTTCTACCTCATCTCAAAAGGTCTTCTACTGGATTCAGACTGAAGTTCACTGAACTCACTGTCATGGCCATGAAATCAGTTTGAGATAACTTTTCACTTTGTGACATGGCATTTTTTCCTGCTTGAAGGAGCCATTAGAAGATGGTAAATTGTGGCCATGAAGGGATGAACATGGTCATGGACAATACTCAGACAGACTGAAACTGATTGGTATTAAGAAGAAAACATTCCCCCACACCATCACACCACCACCACCAGTCTGGACTGTTGACACAAGGCAGGTTCGGATTCAAACTCTGACTCTACCACCAGCTGCTTCAGCACAAATCCTCCTTCAACTGTCCAGTGTTGGTGAGTCTCTGTCCACTGCAGCCTCAGGTTTCTGTTCTTGGTGACAGGAAGTGGAACCTGACGTGGTCTTCTGCTGTTGTAGCTCATTCACCTTATGGTTCAACATGTTGTTCACTCTGAAGCTTCTCTGCTCTAATGTGAAATCTGTCCGATGTGTTGAATTTGTGAAAAGCTTTGAGGTTCGTGTGTAGTGTGGAATTCAGACACACTTTGTTGCTGTGACCCAGGCCAAGAGCAGAACACTGGGGAGTTGGACTGTGGATGTGTACATTTAATTATGCAGAACATTGTCTTTTTACTTTATCATTCTCTGAATCGCTTATGTCTTTGATTTCCGTCTGCAAATCTTTTTCTTTGCTTTGTTGTGTGGAACTTTGCTTATGTTTTGGGATTAAAAGTGACACTAAGCTTGCATCTTTTCAGGGCCAGGGCCCATTGCCTGAGGCCTACTCTGTACCAGCTTCATTAGTTCAGTAATGTTACGATCAGTGACCCTAAGTTTGCCAGTGATTGCATGCATGGGGATTTGTGTGTATATCCAAGTATAACCTGACCATTTATGTGAGTAGGTGTGTGTGTGCGGGCCCCTGTGCGGAGATGGTGTAGGTTGTATCTGTCAGGGGTTGTCCCTGCCCTCAGGGTGAGTAGACCTTGCTGACTGTAGCCTCACCTCGCCCACAGTCCACCAGAGAGAGCTGAGCAAGCAGAGAGTCACCACACACACACTTTCCCCTCACATTCCCTTGACACTTAAAACTAAAAAACCATGGCTGCAGAGGGTCACGCACTAAAAGCGTGCTCAACACATAAAATGCAGGGATTTATGATCACAAATACATCTTTGCATGAGGTTATGAAATACACACACATTGAATGATCGGAGCAGGATGGCAGGAGAAACAGGGCTGCACACTGCTACTGTCACATAGAATAGAAGTGAAGTTAAATGAGGGCACGGTGGGAAGTATCCACAGCAGTGCTGATGTTTTATTTAATTTCTGCTAGAATCACTGGAGTTGGATTTATGAGTTACCATCATCATGTGACATTAACACCTAATATTAAAATCTAAAATGGACATTAATTGGATATTAATTGGATTACTTGACACTGTACTGTTACATATATCATGCAACACTAAAACTGCCCATTGAAAGCAATAGTGGGATTTCTCAGCTCATGTGATCTTGGGTGATCAGACCAAAAACACAACTCTAGGACAGCTGTACTAAGTATTTGCACCTGGTTTTCAGGTGCAGATGTAACACATTTAGTCTGAAATACATTTGCTGTATTTATCAAACAGATGCACCAGGCTGGAGTAACAGTTTGCATGTGTTTTGTCACAGTGTTTGAGGTGCAACTCACTCATTACTGCATACACATTCAAAGCGGGATTGCACAGATATCAGGATGGGATGTGTTAACAGAGGTTCATTTGTGTCAGTTAATGTGTGCGCACTGAAATGTGGCCACATCAGTCAGATTGGTTTCAGTGAGTCATCACTGGTTTAAGAGTTTTCAATGAATTTAATTTGGACTAATGACCTCTTATATCTGTTTTAAAGCAATTCATTAATATCCATTTTAAGTAAATGTTATGCAATGACTGACATTACTTTTAATGACGTATGTGTGGAGTTCTACAATGTTAATACAGATCTTGGAGAGTTTAAAGTAATTTTTTTTTGTATTTTTGCCTTCCTTGTGATAGAACATAGAGAAAGAGACACACACAGGAAAGTCAGGGGGAGAGAGAGAGAGAGAGAGAGAGAGAGAGAGGGGATGACATGTAGCAAAGGGCTGCAGGTTGGACTCAAACCCATGGCCGCTCCGGTTAGGATTAAGTTTATGTGGTACGCACCCTACCAGATGAGCCACTGAGGTGTCAAACACATCAGTCAGCCAGTTGTATGGCCACTCGGGGATATTCCCCATCACAAGTTACGGGATCTCACTTTGTTGTGATACAACATTTTGAAATTAGTGCTACACATTTGTCTTGCAATTTCACACTGAGGTGGTAAAAACAGCAGGAACTCCATCAACATCAGAAAATTCTGTGTTTCGCTTCAGACAGAAAAATAAGAGACAAAAGCAAACATATCCACAAACATTAATCTCAAGTGTTGTCGAATTTAAAAAAAAAAAAAAAAAGAAAAAAAAAAGAAACCGTTTCTCCCTTTGGTCACTGATATCTGTTGGTCTGAACTTTAAATTATTGCCCTTCTGCGAATGATCAACACTTCTCAGTCATGATACTGACATATGGCCGCTGCAGGCTGAACACTGGAAACAACAAGGACATATAAACAGAAGAGCCGTTGCCCTCAGTGACCCAAAGGATCCCCCAAAGGATTATTTCTAATATTGTATAGAGACAAGCTAAATAGTAAAGAGTTTAAATGAAAGTCAATGAGTGGATGCATCAGTGAGTTTAGACACGTGTTCAGATACTGTACATTCATTCAGTTGTTAAAGCAGGTCTAAATTTAACTTACTACTTGCTTTTGTATTGTTCCACTGTGAAACCTTCCACGTTAGAGCGTCATGTCACTGAGTGCAAGTTTAAATAATTAGCTAAGAGAATCTGTGCAGAAATATACCATCCTCCGGCTAAACCCTCCGGCAAATGAAAATAGCAACGGACAAAAAAAAGTTAAAGAAATGAAAATGCTAATTTAAGCCCTCACAGAATAATAATAGCATCTCTCGTTTCTGTTTTGAGAGCCCAGATTTTACTCAACATGAAACGCCTCTGAGAATGAGTTCATTATTTATGGGGAGTGCTGAGTTAATTGGGGAAACATGACTAAAAAAAACATTAGCTGTAGGTACTGTACTCCACTCAATGTACAGTATATTCATCACGTCTGACTCTGTCTCACACGAGCAGCAGCCTGGCTGTTCAACACCACAGGCGCATTTCAACAATCAATAGTCAGCAAACAATAAATCACACCTAGAGCTATTCTTCATAATCACCTCATGAATTTATTGCAAAGCTTTAATGTGGTTCTACCATCCACGCACAGTCACACACACACCGATGGTACATCAGGGGCAATTTGGGATTCGGTAAAGCTGCGAATCGAACCACGACCTTCCATTTAGTGAGCGACCTGCTGTTCCTCCTGAACCACACTTGCTGATTTTACACAATAGCACGAAATGTAATTAATCATAATAATATTGCATTATTCAAGGAATTCAGAGAGAAAAACGTTTATGACTCAGAAATTATCAAATTTTTGAATGTGAGAATCCGATGACCAGCGTGAAACATGATTCCTGTACCATAAATCACAATTTTGTAACTTTTCTTTGCAATTTTTTTCCAAATGGTCATTGACAGCCTTTGTAACTTTGTTGCAACAAAAACCTAAACACTAAACAGATTGTTTCGAATAACAAGTTAATCACTTCCTTTGCATAAAGATCTTTCACATGTCACACAGGTAAAGGATGGTTTTACTATTCATCTGTTTCTGTGCTTTATATCCTGTGTGCAGTGGTTTTCCCTTATTGCATGTATTACATCTCGAGTTTCATTGCTTAGTGTGGTTTTTATCTTGTATTCTTATTTTGTAACGCTCACCATTGTGTTGACTTCCTGCTGCTGTGTGACTAATTACTGATTGCCTGCACCTGTGACTTGTTGGCTGTCAAGTGAAAATGTTAACTTTATTATTTCCCCAAAAGACATTCAGTTAGTTACATTAAGACGGCCTCTGCTGAAAATATATATATATATATATATATATATACATACAATAGCCTATAGGACGCAGCATTAGTAGCCACTCCAGTTGTTGTTGTCCTTTATTTTTTTGAAGTCCTGTTTAGTTTTTTTTAACCCTCTCCCGGGCCTGTTTCATGGTGTGGAAAATGTGTTTGCTTTCATGTATTCATGTATGCATTTTGGCATTTTATGCTTTTACTGACAAGGACGGTAGGAGAGTGATTGTGTGTTTGTTATTAAGATTAGTAAGAAGTAAATTGTCAGTATATTTCCTACTGATACATTCTTTTAAAAAGTAGAGACACTTTGTAGTAGCCACCCTTTGATCTGTAACTGTGACATCAAAAAAAAATAGCAATACTACACAGGGCGAAGCATTGTTAAAATACAATTATATTTATTCATTCCCTGGGAATTTGGGAGATAACTATTCACTCCAGGAATCTAAAGTTAATGAGTTGAGGAGCCCACATGCTCCTGTGAACAGTGTGGGGGAAGGATCCCCAAAAGAAACTTTGCACAACAATTTTCCTCCTAATGTGCAGCTTAATTCCCAACAGGCATCTGAAAAAAAAAAAAAAAAAAAAAAAGACCAAGAAGAAAGTTGTTAGTTTTAGGCTACCAACTCAAGTGGGATGGAACAGGGCAATATTAAAAGTACAGAGTACAGAGAGTACTGAGTACAGCCAGAAGCAGAAATAATTGGGGTTTCTGCAGGATTCAACATAGACCCTTTTTAGACAACTATAATAATGCAATTTAACACCTATTTCACATCCATTCTAGAAGAAAAGTATTAAGAATATGAACAAAAAAAAACAAAGAGTTTCAATCCAATTTTACTTGTAGCTGCATTAGCTAGGGATGGGTGATCCTACACTGCACATCTCTCATTTCAGGTGAATCAATAGTCATTTTATGTCACCCCTACTCTTGTTCCCAACAGTTTTTCACAGCTCCTAAAAAAGGCTTACTATCTTAAAGACACCCTCAGATAAAAATCTAATTTTTAACTGAGTTAACATCCATATGTTGTTTTTATATAATACAAGACATATGATGAGTGAAATAATCATCACCACCATGACCGAGTGTTTCCACCTTTAGCTGCAGTGAACCAATGCCAGGGTTTCATACATCACAAACCTAAGGAACCAATCCTGTCAACTTGTAAGGACGGGGGGTGGGGCTAAATAAACCTGAAACCTTGTCAGTACACACATACTCTCTGCTCTTTCACCTGTCCACCTGGAGCCAGCAGGTGGTGGGCGGGGCTCAAGACCTGATGCAGAATTTCTCAATCAGAAATAAGAGTAGATTAGCATCAGACCCAGATTTGAATTTATTTTCACTCTTTATATGGTGTAGCGTTAACACCATAATTTAGAATTTGCTCTCGTTGAAATGGGGCACCAGTCCTCTGGGAGGACAACAATGAATTACTTCATTGATAAATGTATTCTTTTGACGTAGAGACTGGAGACCCATTGAATCGAGAAGTCATGGCTTCTAATATGAGATTGATACAACAGGACAACAACTGGGTGTAAATAAAAGGAGTTTATTAACTAAACTACTATCTACAAAGTAAATGCAACATGTAATCATCATAAAGATGAAAATAATAATGAAATGAGCAGTGTGATGAGTTGGCAATGGTGGGAGAGAATATGTTCTGGCTATACAGCTAATGATACTACATCTACGAATTAGGTTTGATGATTAAATATTGCTATATTTAGCTGTATCAGCTGTAGCTGAAGACCCTCGGCTGGAACCCAGGTGGCTGTGGTTGCTGGTTAATGATGACAGACAGGAGTAATACAAGTGTGGATTTCATATTACATCCTTCAAATATACATTCACATCCTTCATGATACAAGTGGTTCACTGATCAAGCAACAGTATAAACATGTCCCAAAGCTAAAAGTCTATACATATGGATTACACAGCAGTTCTTTGACTGTAATAATAATAATAATAATAATAATAATAATAATAATAATAATAATAATATGCACATTCTGGATGTCATGTAGTGTGTGTTACCTTGTGTGAAGGATGCTGACAGTATGGTCACATGAAGGACATTGTCTTAAAATCTACATGTTACATTTCAAACATTCTATGGGATAGAAGTTTGGGATTAAACTATTGCACAGGAACATCTCATGAGTTACAGAACAGCTAGATATTTAATTTTACTTTCTTCCTTAGATCTGTGTCTGTGAAGAGAGTTCTGCTGGTCACTACCCAGGATTGGAATGTGGGTTGTAGTTTTTGACTCTTATCTAGAGAGGGACAGAGGAAGGGAGGTTGGTGTGTGTTTTTCTATTCTTCAATCATTTATTGAAGTGGCCAACTGGTCAAATCGATTTATAAAAAAGGTCACGCAGTGACTGATTGGCTGCACCCTGGTGACTCGGCTGTTCTGCACTTGCTAGTTGTAGACCTGGTTGTAGAAGTCTCACACGCTGCTGTCTCCAACTCCACAGGCACACAAACTGCTTCGTCTGCCTCCCTCTGAAGCGCCGTGGCAACCAGAACTTACTCGTCCAGCTCACTGGGAGATACAGCAGATGAGTGCTGCAGTGGGCCTGCTGGTTGTAACGCATCGTTCTTAGACCTCGGGCATGAAGTTAGAGAAACACCCATTAATATATTCATAAAATAGCAGTAAATTTAGATAGACTATTCAAAATTTTATACATACCCTGTATCCTGTCTTGCCTGGTTGGCTTCCTCCAACCTTTTTTTTACTTTGCGTACCAATTTGCTCTAATTACTTTCAGAGAAAATGACCTTCTACGCTTTGATTGTTGTGGGGTTTCTTGTTCTAAATGGACAGGTTGAGTATGAGAAATTGATGTATTAAGTAACAGACAGCATTTCACTTCATCAAGAATAGATTACTCACCATTTGAATGGTGATTAAGCTGCTGTAAAACCTCTTTATTCTGCAAACGTGTTTCCACACCACTGGTAGATGGCTCTCATTGTAAAAAGAAAGACAGAGGCAATACTTTTAAACCTGGGAAGATCTTCCATAATAGAAAACTATTAGGCGTATTAAACACGAAGCTTCAGTATCAGCAGGAGGAATGTTTTCAGTATCATTCAGCTTGGTAAAACTCCAAAGGTTACGTTAGGCTTCACCATTCAGAAGAGCCATTGATACAGAGGTCCAAAACTACCCCGCCCAAAAGAAAGAGTTGAATGAGCAGCAGTCAAACACACTGGGGTTAAAATGGTAAAATCACAACAGCTGTTTTCTCCTGAGGAAAACAAGGGCTCCCTTCCTTGTGGGTGGGTGGTAGAAAACTGACACCGTTGTTTTTGTTTGTTTGTTGTTTTGACGTCAGTCCTCATTAAGATATTTGTTACACTGACAAACAGAGCTTTTTGAAAAGGTTCAAAAGTGCATGTATATGTTGTTTGTATCATTGCTTAAACAACGTTTATCATTAGCTCCCTCACACACTGGGAGAAATAAAGTGAAACCTGTTATTCAGCTCCAGGAATAAAAAGAACCTCATTCAAAAAAAAAAAAAAAAAAAAAATCTCACTGACATCTGAAAATCACTGAAATGACTATGATAAGCAGACGGATATACTGTAGATAAGGACAATCATCTTTCAAGAGACTAAAACTACATTAGAGTTGTATTAGATATTATGGGCTTGGAGGACAAGTAGCTAAGTTTCCCTGATGGTAAGGGAAGTGTAGTTTTGGTTACTGTGACAAATGAATCGTTCGCTGTAGTCGACGCCAGTTTGTCTTAGTATAATGGACGTATGCATTTCACTTTATTTTATTTTTTATATATTTTTTAAAAAGGCTGTGGACCAGAGGCTCGTCCAGATGTGACGTCAGACACAAAATGGCTGTTACATAATAATACTTGTAGAGGTGTTCATGCACTCAACCATGCATGTCTATAAATGCCTAAGTTGCTTCATCAGAGAGTGTGTGTGTGTGTGTGTGTGTGTGTGTGTGTGTGTGTGTGTGTGTGTGTGTGTGTGTGGTGTGTGTGTGTGTGTGTGTGTGTGTGTGTGTGTGTGTGTGTGTGTGTGTAGTCCCATGTCATAACATGTCAAGTTAAAGCGCTTCGTCTCCAGCTGTGCCCGAGAGACTTTGATCCTAAAAGACTCTGAAAAGCTTTTTTCACCAAGCTGTTTCTACCACTGCTTCTCAAACCAGGAAAAGAAATGTGTCCTTAACTCTGTGTGTGTGTGTGTGTGTGTGTGTGTGTTGTGTGTGTGTGTGTGTGTGTGTGTGTGTGTACCCTTCATCTACAACTTTATCCTTCTCCCCTCCATATTTTTGCAGCTAAATAAACAAAAACTCCCTGAAACATTCTTAAAAAGGCTGACATTGATTTTTACCTGTAATAATTAATACATTTTAAATCAAATGACAACTTGTTTACTTCAAGTCAAAACAGAAATCACATGTAGTTATCCCTGTTTACAGTCTAAAACAATGCTAATGTGCTGTATGTATTGATAAGAGTTTGATATAATTAAAAAGGAAGACAAAGGGTCTTTGGGGAAATAGAAACGCTCCTTTTAGTCTCAGCCAGCTGGGGGGGGGTCGGTTGTGTTTGACAGCAGATGACAAGATGTCTCATCTTAGGGAACAAGAAACAAACGGCCCCGTTCAGACCTGGTATCAACTTGTTTTGAATGATAAGATCAAAAGTGGTCAGCTCTCAGTACAAACCTGGATTTAAAAATACGTCTCCAGTAACCAGATCTCACCTCCCCCGCTCTGAATGCAAATAAACTCATATGTGTTGTTTTTTTTTTTCCAATCGGGTCCATTGTCAATGTGCTTTTGTGTGTGTGTGTGTGTGTGTGTGTGTGTGTGTGTGTGTGTGTGTGTGTGTGTGTGTGTGTGTGTTAGAGAGATGGGAAAGAGAGAGAGCGATAGAGAGCCTGGGCATGGAGAGGTTGAGCGAATCACTGCTCAGCTCTACAGTGAAATTAAGTTGAAAATCCATTTGAAATAGTAAAATTTTCCATTAATGAGATATTTCATAAGATATTTCAGACTGGTCTGTAGTGCTGGTCCAGTCTTAATTTTAGTTATACATCAGTCTAATGTTGGTAAAACACTTTCAAAAAAATTGACTCATTTTAACCTTACCCCCAGGCCAAAGACCAATGTAACCATGGTAACAATCTGACACCTGCACTGACCAGTAGCAAAAAAAACATGGCTCATAATTCGTGGTTTGCTGATATTGTTATGGAGAAAGAAGGGAAAGAGTTTTTACGGACCAGAGATTTCTTTTTTTTTTCCCCTCAAATGATATTTTTCTTTGTGGTTTCACTCTTCACTGAATCTCCAAAGTACAACATCCTTCTAACTGTTAAATTCTTCCCGAAGACAAACACTTTCTGCTGGGTTAAATGGAAGTGAGAAGTTGGATATGGTTCCTTGGTCGGCTTTTTTTTTTTTTTTTTTTTTTTCTCCCCTTCAAAAATTTTACCTAGAATTCATTGTACAACAGTCCAGTTTTAGATAATTAAGAACTGAGCTGCTTTGTGCAAAAGAAGAGTTCACACGTCTATCTGAAGTCTGACTGTCTGATACATCTAAACCACAGTCCAAGTGTGTCTTTGGGGGGGGGGGGGGGGGGGGGGGGTGTTATGGGCTCCGGGTGCAGCTCTTGTTGTTGTTATTGTTGTGTATTATGTCGTATGGTGCAGTCTTCCCCTTTTTGAATTAGGGCTGGGGCGACCTATCATCCGCTGCTCCGGAGGTGGATTTCCTCATCGTCCATGCCTCCGCATCGTTCCTCTCTGCCTGTGCCTGGGTCCCTCCCCTCCTGCGACGTTGGTCACAGCCGCCTATCACAAGCCTGCCTGGTCCCATCCTCGACCATATAAAGGCTGCCTCGTGGAAATGGCCGGGGTGGGCTGTGATTTGATCTGAGCAGTCCGCCTCTGTGCCTCTTTGTTTCTGAATGTCAAAATGTCAACGTGTGTGCAGTTAGCTCTTCTGGAGTTGGCTTCGAGATTGTAATTGTTGAGTGGATGTTGACTCGTGAAGGCACTTGTTTGCGGGATCCTGGGTTATAGGCTTTAGTTCAGTTTATCGTGTTTTCAGTCTAGCAACATTAGGTTATGGGTGGCTGCTAGATTGTATTTTTGTTTGACAGGTAAGACTGGAGTTGTGTTTTATTTTTGTTGTGTTCTGGTATAGTAGGTACGGTTTGGTCGGGTTTTGTTTGTTTCACGTTTTGGCGCCACCCGCCGCCCTTTCCCCTTTGTTCTTCGCCGTGCGATTCATTTGCGTTGTGGTTGTACACTGTTTTTTTTTCCCAGTGCTAAACAAAAGACAATGGGACAGTTTTCACACCAATCGCCCTCGACTCCATCCACCAGCTTCACCTCCCCCACCTCAGCAGCAGCCTGGACGTCTCCGCAACAGCTCACCTCGAAGTCTCCTTCACCCCCCCCCCCCCCCCCCGCCGCAGAGAGGACTCCCTCCATCCTCTCCTGATTGCTTTATCTTTCTTCTTACCATGTTTATTGTAACATCGAAACGACACTTGGCAATGAACCTGATCCTGACTCGGCTGACTCACGTGTACAGCGATCTCAGACATTTACCAGAATGACTTTCTAACAAATCAATGCAAAAACTTAAAGGTGCCTTCCTGAAACCAGAAAACTTGAAAATACAAATTTCAGCTCTTTTTGGTCTATGATTTTTTTTTTCTCTCATAGGAGTAAAAGTGAAGTACAGACAATGAACATTTTAGACATAAAATGTTGTTAATACAAAACATCTGCAAGTGTCTAAAATTTAAAATATGTGTCATTAGATATACCCAAAAAGTAAAATGTGTTGCCCAGGGAGATGTTTTTCTTTTCTTGTGAGACTGGTTGGATCTTCTCATTACAGGATCTGCTCTGTCTGTGGTTCCTCTCTTCAGACAAATAAAAAAAAACAGCAGATACAGACAACAGAGATGGAGGTTGGAATCTTTCATGGCCTCAACTGAGAGCTGTCTCATTACTGTCTGATTCACTTCAAGTAGAGAAACAACTGGGCAAAAAACACAAACACCTACATGAGGTGACAAGGAGCTGTTTGAGTGGTGATTTTGAGAAGCGTGTGAGCGGCCCGGGAGAGAGAGTGAACTGTCTCCGAACTCCAGCAACTGAGCTTTAACAAACACGTAAACAAGATGAAAATGTTCTATGAGCCTCAAATGAGAAGGAGTGAAAAATAGTTTAATACTTGAATCAATAAAACATTTACATTTAGGATCTTAAATATAAGACATCTGATTCTGTCACCTTGGTCTAAGATAGTCCAAAACTTATTAAACCATAGACTAAGAAATAAATTGATTGCTAGTAAGCTTAAAAAAAAAACAAAAACAAAAACAAAAAAAAACACACACACACACCACAAGGACAACAACAACAACAACAACAACAACAACAACAACAACCTTGTACAGTTGGTATATTGGCCTCTTTGGGGCGAATTGTCACAAATGTTTGCCCGAATGATGCTTAACTTTCTTTCTAATTTTAGTCCTATAGATTTTCTTTCAACAGCTTTTGTCATAATTTCTGCTGAGCAACAGACCAGTCAAGTGTAACTGCTGAGCTGCCTGCACAAGTATCATCCTGAAAATAAACAGGCCATGAAATAAAAAACAGCACAATAAAAGAAAAAAAAAAAATGTATAATTTATTTGCTTTATGTAGATGCATACATAGCATCATTATTTTTTCATTACCTACTTATTATGTTTGTATTTTTCATTTGATATTCATTTAATTCCTCAGTATATTTCATCATTTACTACATGTATTTTGCCAATTCATTCAGTGTTCATAATAATTCATTAATGGATTTATTTAATTGTGTGATCTGTCAGGAGGGGCTTCTCTCCTTCCTGCCTGCGTCTCTGTCTCTCTCTGTTAGGACAGATTTATTTACTCATTACTTGACGGTGGCAGAACGCTGCTCTGGATTGTTGCGGTCCATTTCAACCCCTGTGTACTTGTATAAAATGTCATTAGTGGAAACCCTTATTACTTCACAAAAACACTGATAAACTGCCCAGCTCTGTTCTCCGTCTCCTTTTCCTAATGACACCTTTATGATAACATTCCCATAAGCACTTCACTCCTTTCTGGTGAAGATGTGAAGACTCTGCGTTTTAGGTGCAATGACACACGATCGGATGCGAGTTTTCTCTGAGCCACAACCTCTCATACTGGTCTAATGTGTGTACAAGTGAGATAGCAGTCAGTGGACCAAACCACTGTGGGGTGTGGAGTGTGGGGTGTGTGTGTGTGTGTGTGTGTGTAATCATTAGAAACTTCAAAAATGCCTTGTTTTGCATTAATAGTTTTCACACGTGCTTTCAGTACATAAGAGCATATACGCTCTCAAACATCACGCCGTCTTTAGAGCGTCATCATTTTTCATGTTAAACTTGATAATTATAATTTTTAAACAAGTCACTTGCTTTGGTTGATAACCTAAAATATTAAAAATAATATAAATATGAAAAGAGGGACTCTGACTATCTGCAGCGATAACCAAAGTTCAGAGATCCTTCATTTGTGAAGAAAAAAAACCCACTAATCAATATCCATATAATATCCACTCAATATAGATATCTGTACAACCACAGTCTTCTATACCAGCCTAATTTGACGGAGCAGATGGAGCATTAGTGCTTGCTGAAGGGTACTTCAGAAGTTGTTTACAGGGGGAGAGTGTTAGACAGTCTGTGTCCCCCACTGGCCCAGCTCTGGGTTATATCTGATGCCCTTTCCATTCAGAAAGAGACAGGAGGTGAAGTAGTGCACTCAAAAAAAAAAAAAAAAAAAAAAACCCCAGACACACATAGCAATTGTAATTGAATGAATTACCAGGCCAATGTATCTGGCAGAGGGAGTCCTCTATTTCTCTTTTCCCAAAGGGATGAATGAAGGGAGTGAGACAGTGAGAGGAATAAAAGTTGAAGAACTGAGGTCAAAGTCTGGGCTCTGAGAAAGTATACTCCTCTTTGTGTCTGTGTGAGAAAATTTCATTATTAAATCCAAAGTCCGTTCTGATTGTCCCCTGTGAGAGAGACAGAGAGACACAGAGAGAGAGAGGAGACGGACATAATGAAAAACAGAGATCGAGAGAATGCTAGTGTCACGCAGCCCATGAAGCCGTCACCTCCTTGTTTTACATTTACACTATTCATGTTGCATAATAGCATGTTGTTATTTAAAAAGGTCTTAACTTTTTGTGGTGTGGTTTATATCAATTTAAGCCTAGTTTAACTTTTCCTCATTCATTTTGCAATGTGTTGTGGTTAGCTGTGGCTGTTGTCGGTGGTGGTTAGTTGTTGATGGCAGTTTGCTGTTGGTGGTGAGTGTTTGCAAAATATACTTTTTCACCACAAAATTTAACTTCAACTTGAAATGTAGGGTACACATGGGCAGCATTGCTAAAATATTAAAACTCGCCTTTACAAAATGGTTTTACAGACACAGATGTGTGACCAGAATACTCTCTCTACTCTAGCCTAGAAAGTTTCCTCAGATTTCAACCATCCACAAAACATTTCCATCCTCAAACATAACGTAGCTTTGTAAATATATTTATTGGAGCAAAACAAAATGAAGTGGTTAATGCACAGCTAGAAGACAGAGGCATAGGAAAACAATGATGTATTGAACACTGTCAAGTTCACTGAAGATGCAACATTTCATTTACAGACTGAATTAATTCACCGTATAAAACAACATCTTACTTATACTAGAGGCACAGGTGCCAACAACCAGATGAAACATGAATCAAACCAGCAACACCTGAGACATCGAAATCATTAAAACACGATTTAATACCTAAAATGAAATTATTTAGTTCTTTAAGATATAATTTGGTTAATCAGTTAGAGTCTTCAGCAGCCAACCAGCTGGGAAAAACCCTTCAGTGCACACACAACACTAGCCCTCCTCCATTTGTCCTGGAGACAGAAAACACACCAACCAGTCTGCTGTCTGCCAAAACCTTTCATACCCTGTCACCTGCTGTCTGCGGCCAATCAGGGAGGATCTCTGGAGTTAGTGCCACTTTGACCCAGGTGGCATCAATCTCCCCTTCATTAAAAGTGAAGAATTACCCACACACATTTTAAAAGGGGAAATTCACCCCTTCTTCTTAAAGGTTCAGGCAGGTCAGGGAATTAAAGCCCCTCCTACAGAAAACCTATGTGAACAGGGAAAATAAAGAGAAGCCAAATGAAGCATTTCTCAAACGTCAGATGAGTGAAAGGAATGTGCACCTTGCTCTCAGCATGCATACTAACATTGATTGATTGCGTATGGGAAATGGAGGGAGTGTGTGAGCTTTTCTAATGGAAGAAAATCATAAATAAACTAGAATTACCCCTTCCTGGTTGTCTGCCTCCGCCACTCAGATTTAATTCAGATTGCCAGATCAGTTTGTCCTTGAGTCCAAGTGAATGTTTTTACCAAATCTGAAGACCTTTCTGTTCTGTGATCTGTGACCTTGACCTTCGACCTTTCAAACACCAAAATCTAATCAGTCCATTCTTGAGTCCAAGTGGACATTTGTGCAAAATATTTGTGCAAAAAAAAACCTTTTACACCCAAAATCGAATCATTTTGTCCTGAAGTCTGGGTGAATGTTTGTCCCAAACTTGAAGAAGTTCTGAGATATCACGTTCACGAGAATAGGACGGACAGACAACCCGAAAATAATATGTGTCTGGTTCTCCAGCGTGGAGCAATACATACTCCATCTCAATTATGTTACATGTTATATATATGATTGATTGATGATTATATGATTAGTATTATATATACTATAATATTGCTGATACATGTGGAATGCACGGAAGCAGCATTTTATAGTTGCAGTCAGTGGAGTTGGAGCTAGTTTTGATGATTTTATGTAACTGTTGGGAAATGTAATCTATAGCAGTGCATCATTTCAACAGGTCATTTCTTCTTTATGCAAAATGTAAAAGTCTGTGAAGAACATTGTAACTGGAGCTGTCAAATACATATACTGAACACAAATATAAATGCAACACTTTTGTTTTTACTAACTTTACTAACAATTTTCACATGTTAAAATAAAAGATCAAAGTTTTTTTTCTACGCGCACAGAAAAATTTCTTTCTCTCAAATGTTCTTCACAAATGAGTTTAAATCTGTGTCAGTGAGCGCTTCTCCTTTGTCAACGTCATCCGTCCACCTGACAGGTGTGGTACATCAAGATGCTGATTACACAGCATGATTACTGCACAGGTGTGACTCGGGCTCGTCACAATTATAGGCCACATTCAAATGTGAAGTTTTATCACACAAAACAATTCACAAAAATGTAAGAGAAATAAACCCTCTGTGTGTGTAGAGAAAAATATTTGATGTTTTATTTCAACTCATGAGAAATGGGAGTAAAAAAAAGAAGTGGAGGTGGTGGAGGCATACAGAGACCTGAGACTGAGGAAATGCAGCACAGAGGGTTTTGTCTTCTAAGTGCAATATTCTTTGATGCAGTCTGAAGGAGCAGCAGCATCAGAGCCAGTGACACCGTCTGCGTGAAAATGTTATTTTCACTATTAAAGTTACTGCATCATCCTGTGTTTGAGTCTGTTTGGGTCCCTTTTGTCTGGACTGCTACAGCTGTTTATGACAATTATACATAATTTCTTTGTACATTTAATTCTGTTTAACATGCTCAACATCTGCACCTGACTGTGCAACCTTTTTTTCCCCTAGTTTGTCTGCTGTTTTCCCAACCACTATGCCTCCTGTTTGTCCCCATGTGTGTGTGTGTGTGTGTTTGTGTGTGTCAGCCTGGGTGTGGCATTCCAATTTCCTCCTCCTGCCAATTCTCTTGCACACCTGTTGTCCATCAGCTCATCAACTCTACCAGGAGCCTGCAGTATATAAACCCCCAGCATTCACGGTGCTCTCTGCCAGATCGGTCCATGTATCAGAGCGGTGCAGATGCTACAGCGGGCTCTTCCAGCACTCAGTGTTTTCCTTGTGTTCTGCATGACCCTCGTTAATCCTTTGTGCGCCTGTGCCTGAGGTTTATCACTTCCTGTCTTCCCGCCACACTCAGGTCCTCGTTCATCTCCTGCACGCTGCTGTAGACTCAGACCAACACCTGCTTTGCTCCATTGTGTGCCCAGGCTCTGTTACCGGTTTCCCTGCCTGCTCCACGACACTGATACAGATCACTCACAATTTTGCAATAAACCGCCTTGTTTGAGGTTTACCTCACCTGTTTCTTTTTGTTTTAACAACCTTTTTATATTAGGTTGTTAACAAATAGTCAGAATGCATATTCGTATAGTTTAGTACAGTGGGTGTGCCGGTGTACAACTGCAACGCATGTTGAGTTCTATTTTTGAGTCCTGAATTGTTGCATTGAGTTCAACATTTTTAGAATATCCATCTGACTTTCACTATTGTACAGTGTATGATGGTGTATAACCTCCACTGGGACACACTTCCAGTTTTTTCAGGATACACTTCTACATCTTGCTTGTTTTCAACTATACTGAGAGAAACTGACGGCAAAGGTGGTGAAGACAACAACTCCCATGATCCCACGCTATTTCATGACGTCACCCAATGTTGTCTTTTGTTTTTTTTGATTGAAAGACCCCTAGTGGCAGAAGTTACATTACACTGTGTTCAGTACAGTACTTAAGTAAATGTAAATTTTTATTTTTTATGTTATTACTTTCAAATTAAACTAGTTATAGGTGGTTTGGGAGATTTGGAGGGGGGCCCAGGGGTTATGGCAAATGATGCTGCAGTATACCTGCCAGTACTGGACTGAAAAGGTAGATGGACGGAGGTAACTTGCACTGATGGATGCAATTCCTCTGTGTGTGTGTGTGTGGATTGGTCAGTTCTACAGGTAGACTTGAAAGGATTAACAAAGGAGAGGATTATGTGTAGCGGACACAGGTCGGCACAAGAGTTACAGTAAGGGACACTGGGGTGCTCAGGTTTATGAAGAGGAGCCTCCCATTTCTGCTTTCACACCATCGAACTATCACCTGGACAGAAAGCGGAGATGAAAGGCGTTCCTCTCGCAAACAAACTAGCTTTTAAGATATTAATGGAATTTACAGCTAGTTCATGGAACTCATCCAAAGTCTACACCTCCGCACCAAATGAGGTAAACACACCAAATCCCCACAGAGTGACACAAAGTTCATGTTGCAACCATGGCGCTCACCTGGGACTGAGGTGTTTACCACTTCCTCTCAAAAGCAACGTGAAAAGAATCTTAAGGTGCAAACTCATCCTTATTCACACAAAAGAAAACACTGCAATCACATTCAACACCCTCTCCTGCCCTCCCACACCTAAAGGGGAGTCTCAAGAAGAACGAGACTCCTGCCGTAAATCACTGATGACCAGTGTTCCACGCTTTCAAAGCATGTTTTGAGAGATCAGTGACTTAAATGTACAATCACAATGTTAACCCACTTCTCATTATCTCCGACTGGTTTTTATGAAATGTGGTCCAAAGTTCACTTCTCTTGCTTGAAGGGAAGCTGAGATGTGTTTATCAGTTCTGAGATAAATATCCACCATGTGACAATTTAATAACGTTGGCACCATTTTATCATAAAGATTGAATATCATCGGTCATTTTATTAGTGTTAAGAATAGTTTTCTGTCAGTTTAATGTACTCTCTCTATTAGCATAGCATCATAATCTTGTTTACATTTGTCTCTTCCTAATGATACCAATGTAGTGTCAGGCTGTCAACCTGTTGAATGTAAATGGGCAATGGTGGAAGAAGACTATGCAACACTTGCACATAAATAAATTGAAACAAAGAGGGGAAAAGTCAAATGGGAGGTGACGACTGTCAAGAATTTACAATATAGTGATCAATAATAATGAGCAGTAGATATAAGATATAATAAATCAGTGGAATAGTTTTCCTGTTTGAGTCTTTCCATGTCGCCACTCTGGTTTTAAAACAAAGAGTGTGTGTGTGTGTGTGTGTGTGTATTAGCTTCATTTTAATTGAACAAATATTCTTTAATCTGACAGGATTCCTGACGGTGATGAAGCTTTTACTCTGTCCTTCATCACTGCAGCTCAGACTAACATGAGGAGGCTCAGTGACCCACAACTGGAAATAAAAACTAAACCTCTGTTGTCTTTGATTAAAAAAATTAGCCACACACTGTTAATTATTTCCATGATTATAAATGAACATTTCAATCAGTCTGACTCATCAGACATCAACTACTTCTCTTTTTGTTCTCTCCCCTCTGCAGCAGAAACAGTCTGACATCAACTTTCACTGTTTTATCTGCTTCACATGATCAGAACAGTTTGTTCATCATCAGACAAATGCACAAATTTAGAAATGGAAATATTTTTATTCCAGTCATGTAATCACATTATGTACATTTCACCTTGTTGAATATCACCGCAATTCGCAGTAGGCATCAGCATTTCTTCTCAAATCATATTTAATACTTTATTCATGGCTCTGTCGATGTTGCGTATAATTAACAACCCTGCCTCTTTGGCAGGAACGTGCTCGTAGCCTGAACCACAGGTTCAATCTCCCCATCCTGGGCGTTGTAGTACAGGCCTCTGCACCAGTGTGCCTAAAGAAGAGTGTGCTGGCAGACTTCCCCCAACCCTGAATCCACTGAGACATCGGTAGAGCCTGTGACCCCTGGTAATAGACAATGCCTCTGAATACCCACCCAGAGTCCGTTGTCAAGGTTACCACCTGCAACATCAGCTGCTTGGGCTCCAGCCAAAGATCTCTACAGCACGGCACAACCTCTGCTCCCAACTGGGTCAATGCCAAAATAACTTAAATAAAATAATAATTTTTTTTTTTGTTTAAAATTCAATGTAGTAATTCATTAAATAACTCTGTAACCGTTTAATGGCAAGTGTGCTATAAAATAGCCTAAACTCACTCTCTTCCCCCATCGCCCAACTTCTTATCACTAGTTCAGCTCATAGAAATGGAAATCATCTGATGCAGTTACATTTTCATGATTATCATCATTGCATTTTTAGTAGTTAATCAATAAACATATTTCACCTGACCCAGACGTTGTCCTGTTTCTTTGACATGGAGATCAGTGTAATGGAGAAATCACTGCTTCTGATATTCAACTGATTTTAATTGGATTTTATAGATCAATAAATCATTTGCTCTGTAGTCGGGGGGGGGGGATGGTGCCCTCTAACAAGCACAAATTCTAACATGAAACTAGATTCCACGTGTTATTAAAGACAAGAATACTTGATTCTCTTTCTTTACTAAGTCACAGTTTATCTAGATAATATCTACAAGAAGCTGATGAAATATTAGCCAAAGGCTGGAGGGAGAGATGGTGGAAAAGCTGCAGTACACTCCCTGAGATTAGTGTAACACTGGAGTAAAGTACAGGTGCTGGCTGCGGAGCTTAACCTGACATCCTCCAGTAAAATGTGTGAGCAGGGAGCATTTGACTGTCCCTCACACAGTCACACTGCTTCATTTCAGCTTTGTAATGACTCTAAGTCAACATTATTTCTTGTATTACTCCACATCTCCCTGGTTGTAACACTGTGGAAATGTTCCTTTCTAGCAAACAGGGCTGTGATAATAGACTTTGTTTTTTAAAGGTGATGCTCGGTGAGCAGCAGCAAAGCATCTACTTCCATCAGCATCACAGCACGTCCAGAGACAGTGCTGCATATCAAATACATTTGTTTACTGGGCCAAAACACTCCCTGCTACAATATCATCTCAGCTGTTATGCAAGGTTAGAAAAAACTGATTGCCTATGATGGTGACAGAACTTAGTTTATTTGTATAATATGAAGATTTTTATTAATTTTCTTATTGTATTTTGATAGTGAGAGACAACTGATTAAACCGTAGATACTTTGAAATGGATGGATTTCCTTATTGTCCTATGCATGCGAGTGGACGTACAGTATTTGTTGTTCAGGCTCTCTGCTTCAGCACATTCAATTTTAAATAAAACGATTTCATACTACATTTCAGTGCCATGTCAATTCAGTAAGTTTTATATCAATATGGAAAGACCTGTGTGGGGAAATACTCTATGTTTTAAAAAAAAAAAAAAAAAAAAAAAAAAAAAAAATGTCCAAAGTTTAGGGGTTGAAATGTGATAGGGCATGTACAAATTAATTTAAAAAAACCCATCATGTTTAATATTTTGTAGAAGTGAATGTATGAAGTCCTTGACTCATAATCATCACCAGACACTTTTTATTTTCCCTGACAGGCTTTCACTGCAGCCACCTTCACCTCTTGCTTCTTATGAAGTCCCTCCACCATTTATTTATTTATTTATTTTCAGTAAAGTGCACTGGGATTGTGACTCAGCCAGTCGAGGACATTCCACCTCGTCAGCAGTGAAATGATCAATAAAACACCAGTGTGCCAGTTCCATTGGCAGCCACACATGTTCAAGCTGTAACATCTGTTTGACAGATGAAGTGGTGGCTTTGGGTCATGAGCTGTTCCCTTTTTTTTTTTTTTCTTTTTTTTTTCTACACGTTTTTTGTTTCCATAGAACCTTTTGATTATGGAATTCTACTAGTTTCTTGGTGTTTTTTGCAAACTACAACCTGACCTTTCCGTTTTGAGGCTCACCAGGGTTTTGCATCTTCAGAGAACATTGTCATGAAGTTTGATTGTTGAAAAGGAGAACATGTACACTTATATCATGGAGAACATTCTTGACTGCTTTACTGTCATATAGATGTTCTTCTTCCCCATGCAAATGATTTTCATGTCATCCACAAGACCTTGGCTCCTCTAGTTTCCTAATTTTATTTTTAAGCCTCCATTATTTTCTTAACTTGTATCATTTCTTTACTCCTCATATCAACAGTCTGAGCCATGTTGGACTCTTGTGCATGGATTAATGTTGAAGAACCAAACGGCTGCCCAAGCAAAATTTCATAGCAAAGTGTCCTATTAGATTTGAGCCCTTGCGATTTGGCACAATGTGATAAACAGGCTATATCTCACACACAGTTCATTCTATATTGATGTAAACCTGTTTAAAATAAGGCAGAATCTTGGCACTTTAATGTAATATCTGTTACATCTCAAATTCAATTTGCTGAAGCTCAGAGCCTGAAGAACAAAGACTAACTGTCCAAATACTTAAGGTCTGGACTGTGTATGTTAGTTGTACAGTTTGTGTAATAACAGGGATGGTATTGTAATTTTGGTCGATATGTGACCCAAATCACATAACACAACGCTGGAACAAAAAACACTCCCACCTGACCTCAGCAGGCTGAGTGTTTTTGTAGTCTCAGCTGTGAGGTACGGCAAAGACACAGCCAAGTCTGGGCTGAGAGATACAGCTGGATTGTGGTCCAAACAGTGGCCTGGGTCCAACACACCACAACTAATCCTGAAGTACACCACAAGTGCCAGACTCGGCTAATTACCAGTTCTGGCAGTGAGCCAGAACAGCTTATTTTGTTAATTTCCTGTCACTTCCCTACCATGGCAACCCTTTCCTCTGATCCAGGATACAATCAGCTTTTCTATGATGTCTGTACTGGGTGAAAAGTCTGACCACTTCAGGGTGGTCGGAGGCTCAAAAAAAATAACGTCGTCCAAAATGATCAGATGCTTCTGGTCGGGAGGAAACAGGTTCGAGTCTTCAAAAGAATCAGGTAGCCCTTCCACAAATTTAATATTTTTATTCATCTTTTGCATTTCAGCATACATAGGTTGAAATTAAGTATAAATCCACACAATGTTTTCCGGTACAGCATCCATGACATGATTGAGGTTTTCCAGTACATTTTTTACAAAATAAGTTTTCCTACATCCACTGGGTCCCACAACCAAACATGAAAAAGGCCCAGTGAGTCTAGGATCAAAATCAATCTCCTCCGTAACAGTGAGGTGTGACTTTTTTTTTTTTTCCCCCTCTCCTTTCCTACTCGTTCAAATTCTAATAGCCGAATGGCAAAGTTGACCCGTCGCTAAAGAGACATCTTTTGTCATACACCACTCTAAACTTTTTTTAGAAATGTTGAATCCTTCAGCGATAAGCTCTTTTTATCTCTTCTAATGTTGCGCTGAGGAGTCTCAATCACGCCCTCTTGCGAGTCTTTCAGGTAACCCTCCACTAGTTCCTTGATACCGTCAAAGTTGACCCGCTCGCAGCTTTCCCGGGTCTGCGTGATACCCTTGACACGCAGCACTACTTTCTTACCGTTTCTGGTCTGGTACCCGTAACTCTTGGGACCGGCAGCCGCAAATTCTTGGATGCTATCACCCCCCAGCTCGTCCGTCAAATCCCCCAGGTAATTACCCAGCTCCAAGGGGGACTTCCCGTCTTTCACCACGTAGATCAAGCTGTCGGTGTCCGTATAGAGAACGTTCTGTCCCAACCGTTCCATATAACCATACAGCTTGAGGCGGGCTTAGGCGGTGGTGAACGCAGCGATGAATAAGTTATTGGCTCTGCCTGGGGGCACGACGCAACGCTCGCTGTAGTTTCACTGAATGATCGGTTTTGTCGTTGAGAAAGGTAAAGTACTGAACTTTATACTGTCCCGAAAACAGAAAGCGGAAAAACTCTTCAGAATCGCTGACGAGGCTGGTTTGCGTCAAATTAGTTTTCTGCGCAAACTTACCCCAGAAGCTGTTGAGACACAGCTTAGACAACTGTCTCTTGGCTGGGTTCACCGCGATTTTGTTGGCGTCTAGCTGAATGCCCTGATTGACCCGATAGTCCTCGATATACTTTTCCCTGCTTTGCAGATCGGAGGCCTCGGGCGGGTAGCCCGAAGCTTCCTGCTTACCTTTCAGAAAGGTGTGCATGTACTTGACAAAAATGGAGTCACTGCGTCTGTCAAAGTGCCACACTTTGTCAATCTTGGCGACTCTGTACCCCAGCTCTAGAGCCTTGTTAAGTTCGACTGTCACCCAAACCCCAGTCAGTGCTCTGGCCTCCTCGTCGTGTCTGCAAGGACCCTGCTGGTTGTTGATCTCGGCGCAGGTACAGCAAAGGGTGAAAACCAGTTTACCCCTAGAAGTTCTGTAAGGTAGAACGGGGAAAAACAGCCCGCGTGGAGGATAGACGACGGCCCTGATCAACCCAAAGTAGTTTTGAGGTTCGTCAAAGTCTTTGTGGATGATGGTAGGGTGACCTAGCGGGTAAGAAAAGCTACAGTTGGCGTATGGTTACAGTGAAGTGACGTCCACGTATTGCACGGTTTCATTAGGCCCCGCCGTGTTCCTCAGTCTCACAGCGCTCGTCCTGCCTCCGTAAAGAGCTTGACGAGGGGAGAGAGGGAGGAGTCCTTGAGAAACCTTTTCACCCCGGGGTGGGATTTTTTTCATCTCCGTCCAGTCGTGTTCTCTCATGACGACTGTGCGGACGCCGTAAACACACTTTAGCTTCTGTAATCTCTCCACGGCGGCCGCATGAAGCTCCTCGAAGGGGGCCCCGGTCAGGGGACAGGTTTCGTAAGGTTGAAAACACGTCGGACAGCCGTGGTAAAAGCATCCCAGAAACTCCCAAACGTACTTTTCACCGTTGATTTCGGCGTAGCCGTCTGCAGAGTAAGGGCCGATCTGCTTCTCTCCCCTGATTAAGGCATGCTGGATAAAGATGTTTTGGCTGCGTGCTACCCACTCTAACCACTGGATGGAGACGTTGGAGTATTGTTTACACTGTCTTCTGTAGTCAGCGGACGAGGGTATGGCTAGGGTTTTAGGAGGCAGGAAATTTGTGCGAAAGACCTTCATGCATGCCGATGCGATGGTAATGCAGCTGAAAGGGTCCACGCCTGTGTCGGCGAGAAACTGGTTCCTGAACCGGACGCAGCCTTCGGCGAGAATATCGACGTCCTTTTTGCAATAGTACCGAGCTTCCCTCTCAAAGTTAAAGACACCGCGGCTGGTACAGTAACGCCAGTCAGAACTCTTCCTGCCTCTGAGCCGTCATGCTTTCTATGCCATAATCGCTCTCAGGTGGGTAGAGTCCGTTGTACTTTAAGCGCTCCTTGGAGCTGAACCTGTGAGGGAAGTAGCCCTTGGTTTGATCGCCGAAACCTAACGCTTTGGGCATAGCGCTGAGAGGCATGGTGAGGAAACAGAGAGTCGATAAATTTTAAGTCATAATCGGTATCTGTGAAGCTGAGGATTTTACTTACTTGCATGATGAGAGAGGGTTCTAAACCCAGCTCTACCATGCTGTTAAGAACCAAGTGGCTGTCAAAACCTTTTGCGTTGTGGGCTATGAACTTAGTTCCCTGGTAAAATGGTCTGTCTCTGGCGCACTGTAGACCGTAAGAGGCCCACTCCACACCGTTCAGTGTTTTTGTAAATACCAGAAAAGGGACGTGGTTGCCGTCCTGATTGAGAAATGTTTCAAAATCGTAGAAAATCAATTTCTCACTGTGTTGTGTGGCTGGCGGAACACTCTGAATGTAGCATTGGTGATCGTCGACGCCGGGCAATTTCTCACTGCAGATTTTACATTTAGGCTTCATACACTCATGACGATTAATACCATTACCGATAGCAACACGGTACATTTTATGCATTCCAGACATCTTTTTATCAGATCGCAAGTGCTGACGTACGTTTGGCGTATGGGTGCTAGTTTAGGTTCTTTATGCCTGGTAAAACAAGAGGGTGTGCGACACGTCCTGTGACAGTCGCCGCAGAGTACGGGGGCTAACTTTTGTTTAACGCAGGCGGGGTCGTTGCAGACGGAGCAGAAACCTTTGCAGTGATGCGAGTGGGGATTTTCATAGCTTCTGTAGCAATAATGACAGATGTGCCTGACCCCTATAAAGGCTTGGAGATTTTTTATTCCGTAGTAATGGTTTTGGAATAAAAATAGAAACGGGGTTAGACCGATCAGAAAAGTCGGTTTCAAATTTAGAGAGGGGGCGGTTGTCAGGGGTTCTGTAAAACACTACAATTTTACGATTAACAATATTTTCTAATTTGCCTACGTCGCTAAAGGTCACTGGTGTCTGATAACTCAGACCGGCGAGACGTTGCCTCTCTGTCCGTGAGTTGAGGGTCAATGAGATGAGCTAAGTTGATGACGAAGCAAAGATGATCGTTCCTATTGTTTACAATGTACAGATGTTTCTTTTTTTTATTTATTATTTCACAGTCTAAAGTTTTGACCGCTTTTCGTTTCTTACCCCCTCTGGGGTTTCGCACCACCTGAACGACTAATTCAAGGTTAGCGTCTGAGGCTATATCTGTGTTTGATTGCACTAAGCGTTCTAGTAAACCTTCAAAAGCCGGCAGGATAGCTTCACCGGCTTCATCGACGGTCACGTTAACGGGATTTTGCATGTTTTCGCCTTTTATTTCTAACTGTATCACATCATTACGTTTAGCCTTTAATTTCACTTCGTCGGCCAGATCCTTGAGGATCTGGACGACATCTTGGTAAAATTGAGCAAGATCAGGCACGTTTCTAGGAGGTGGTACATTAAAAACTTGTCTTATTTCTGAATTGTTGAAACGGTCGCGGGTTAGTGTTCTACACGGCTCGGCCTCCCGCATCGAATTTCCCCCGCTCTGACGAGTGGGGTTTGATTCACACACGCTCGTATGAGCGGCGTGCGAGGCAGGGGAGATGGGTTCAATATCGGTCTCTATCGGCGGGGTTTGAGGAGAGGGAGCGTGCGACGCATCGGCTGTGAAAGAGGCCTGAGGGTCAGACCCGTGCTGCTGGGAGAGGTTGGATGACGGTATTTGATCGACTAGTCTGAGAGCATCTTCTATATTTTGGAAATAATTTTCTGTATTGCAGATTTGTTGGATTTCCGCAAAAGGATCAGATTCTGGGGAATTTACAGGTATGTTGGCTATACTATCGTCTACCGCTAAAGCGGGTGAAATACGGTTCAATTCCTCTACATATTTCTCTAATTCGCTTGGAACCACGTCAGACTGACAAAGATCGTAAAAAAAGCCCAGGTTTAATTCTTTAGCCATGCTGAAATGTCACACCTTACTTTACAACTTCTCACACAAAGCAATGAAAGCGGACAAAAGACCCTGACCCAACTGTAGAATGACTCTGCGATTGCTCGCACACTGACACTGAGGATCGACGGAGTGGGTTCTTGAGTTTCTCCGACGAAGGTAGGGAGGTCCTCTTCGCCCTCTTCTTGGCTGACGAATCAAATTTCTCCTCGGTATTCCCTCTGTGACGAAAGACGATGAGAGGAAATGTTTTAATTCAGCGTGTCATGTACTTTTAGCTTTAGTATTTAATGATTCGGGTTGTGTCATTTTAGGTTACGTGTATTTTATATCATGCACCATAAATAAAATGTACTAAGTAAGCATACCTTTGATCAGTCTCGTTGCCACGGGCGTCTGTCCGTCCGATGGGCCTGGTAGATGCGGCTGCGCGGCAGGGATCTCAGGAGTCTCTGGAGGTGTAGTTGCCACGGGTGCTTGTCCGTCTGAGGGGCCGGTTGGATGCAGCTGGGTGGCGGGGCTCTCAGGAGTCTCTAGAGGTGTAGTTGCCACGGGTGCTTGTCCGTCCGTTGGGCTGGGTAGATACGGCTGCGTGGCAGGAATCTCAGGAGTCTCTGGACTCTCTGGAGGTATAGTTGACTGAACCCCTGTACATAGGCATAATAAACGCAGTTAATAAAAAACAATATTTATTCTCCACTCCATGCAGCTAAATTGAAGGTGACATTACATCACCACACCGCTGGTGGCGCTGGCTTCCAAATACACTACCGGAAATGCGTCACAGACACGCCCCTACATTCCGGAAGTCCGTAGGAAGACCGGCCTTCATTTTAAATGTGTAAGCGGTAAAAGCGGGATGTCTGCAGGAATTGTTTAAATACTCTAATCTGAAGAAACGTTTAAAAAAAGTTTTCATGGACTTACCTGTTACATCTGGACCGTCGGCAGATTCCCTCGCCGGACCTTCCGATCGGATATTTTTGGCAGACGAGTCTGACAGAGCGGGTTTACGGCGTTTTGGAAGCCGTAAACGGTTGACCCTCGGACGGATACTCTCGGGACGGATTGCCGGTGAACTGGGTCCTTCTTCTACGCCTCCTAATTCCCCGTGGAAAACGGCCGGATTTCCAGCCCGGTTAAGCCGATCAGCAGCGTCTATTAAATCTGTAGGTAGTTGGAGAGTGAATGATACCGTTTCCGATATTGATGTTGTTAAATAGAAGAACAAAACAAAAAAATAAACAAATGGTAACATTACCGTAGTCTGATTGCGTAAGGTACAGACCCTCCAGCTCATCGGGGGTAACTTTAAAAATAAAATTAAATAAATAAATAGATAAATCATAGTTGAAGAGCGCAGATCTTTTTCAAATTAAATAAATAGTGATTCAGGGAGAGGGAATATATGACTTACCGATATATGTGCTGTTGATGTTTTGTAGAGGAAGATGGTGTACCTCTGCGGAAACTTTATTTTCTAAAATAAATAAATGCTATATTTAAACGTTTTTTATTTCTTCAAGCGATAACGGTTGTGGTAAAATAAAGTTTTCTCATACCGTGGCTCATGTCGTCGGTGTTGTCTGTTTTCAACGAATCCTGCGTCTGATGCACCCAGGAGAACATGCATTTTATACCCATGTAAATTGTTAGTTTATTTTTCTACAATAAAGGGTTTTACGCTTTTATGAAAAACGTTTCATGGTTTGTTGCTTGTGAATACGTATGCGTGATGACCTGTTCCATTGAAACAGCGGTAATATGCTTTAAGATCGTACGTTTCTCACGCCTAGTCATCAGGACTTGTTGCTTGTTAATAAGTATGGATGATGACCCTTTCCAATGAAAACGCTGCTTCACAGAGATCGTATGTTTTAAAAACTTTTTAACTTTGTTTCTCACATAGTCATCAATACTTGGCTGAATTGTGTGTGTGTGTGTGTGTGTGTGTGTGTGTGTGTGTGTGTGACAAAGAGACGGTGAGCTCTTATGGTAATGTGCTTTACGTTTCTCACACAGTCATCAGGACTTGTTGCTTGTGAATACGTATGGATGATGACGTATTCCTTTTAATATACACCCCTCACCCCTTGGGAAAGCACATTACGTCAGCATAACGTTCCCACGACCCCCGACCCCCCTGACCTTGGTGACCTATAAACAATACAGGCGTGATCCATCAAAAATTGACGTTTTGTTGTGTATATACCTCTCTTACATCATACTAATCAATCATGTAACTATGAAAAAGAGGAGGCAAAAGACCAAATTTAGAAACAGAAATAACAGATTTGATAGCAGGTTAAATTTGGCTTTTATTGCTGTTTTTACCAAGACTGCTGTTCCTTTCACCCTGTCAAAGGAAGCTGCAGCCTACAGTAGATTTCTGTCACTGTTGAATCATTTCCACTGCTGCCTGGTATCGTTACTTCATGATTTCATCTTTTTTTTTTTTTTTTTGCACAATCCCAACAGAAATGTCTTTATTCGATCTTTTAAGGGGTTGTTGGATAGACTGTGTTTTCACCAAATCACCCCAGGAAGCGTTTCTCATTGGAGAATATCTGAGACACATTTTTCAGTTTTGTCTCCAAAATTGAAAAAGTAAAAAGTATTGTGAAGACTTCTGAAGGATTTGTGGTTTTTATTCTTGCTTATTTGTTTGTATCGGACTGCTAGTTAGTTGTAATTTTGTCAAGTTTAAGCATACAAGAAAATGCACTGTTTTGAAATAGTTTTAGGTCTGGCACATTTTGATATACTATTAAAAGATGATTTATTGTTAATAACAAATATAAATTAAGATTTTACCATGATCCTTGCATTGAAGGCTCTGTGTAAACAGAATTCTGTCTAATTAGCCTTTTACACAGCAGTGAGACTGATGAATTTGGGGTCCTTGAATAATAGAACAAATGCCGGTCTCTTGGCTGCTTAAAGCTGCACTAATCACTGTGTATTAGCAATGACTCAAATGGTGTCACTTGTAGTGACAAACCCAAAGAGGATTAACACCCAATTCTGAAGCTACCCTCAGCGCTTCCTCAGCTCATTGTTGTGGTTTTCCGACCTTCAAACTCTGTGAAAAAGCTCTGATAAAGTCAAATAAATTTTTATTTTAACAGCGCCAATTCACAACAGAAGTTCAAATAGAGCAGGTCTAGACCATCTCTGTGTAATATTATTTACAGAGACCCAACAATTCCCACCAAGAGCAAACACTTGGCAACAGTGGCAAGGAAAAACTTTAAGAGCTAGAAACTCAGGGCAGAACCGGACTCAGGTTGGGCGGCTATCTGCCTCAACTGGTAAACCCACTGTACACTACCTGCCCAATGCTAAATGTGTACAGTTAGCAACTAGTTGGTACATTTAGTGGTTAAAGTTTCAGATTTTCTCAGAAGTTGGTGGACACCAAAATGGAACTAAAAGGGGAGCAAATACTGAATTTTCCTAGTTTTGCCAATGTAGCGTGAATACCACAATTTGAATTTTGCTCTCGTTAAAAGAATGGGGCACCAGTCCTCAGGGAGGACAATTTGATTAAAATACAGATTGTTTTGATCAATCTCACATCCAAAGTTGTGATTTCTCGATTACAGGGATCTCCGATCTTCACTTCAAAGAAACACAGGCAACGACTGGGTTACGTTGATAATATTTATTGACTAACTAAACACAGTAAAATGAACAAGGATAATGACATGAATCTATAACTAATAATAACTATATCTACCAGCTGAACTAGCAGTGATTTGGGCGATGGTGAAAGAGAATGGATTTAGATATGTGTATAGCATTTATTCGTAACGGTGGAGAATTATTAAATCGGGATTAGTATTATTCCGACATCAACCCAGTTCGGAGCAAAGGATAGAGTTGCCTACTTTGAGTAGCGGAGCGCTGTTGAGATCCTGGCTGGAGCCCCGGAGTTTGGTTGCTAGGCGACGGGGACGCCACACTCCAAGTGGGTTTCTCTCGGAGATGACGGCCGTTGCCAGGGGTGACGGGCTCTGCCGATGTCTCAGTGGATCAGCGTCGGCGCAGTCTGCCAGCAGACTTTCTTCGTAGGCACTCTCGAGATCTGGTCAGCCGGTCCTGGTGTGGCGTGTAGCCGGAGGGCCGGAGGTTGACAGCGGAATAAACGCTAGTATTTAACTTAATTTGCCAGATAAGTTGGAAGGAGTTGGTGTTGGCCAAACGACGCAAAACCTTCAAAATCTTCTAGACAAAAGCTGGATTTTGTCACAAAAAGAAAAACGACAAAATTACTTATACACACCTGTGTGTGATTCAATTTGGAAGGCTTGGCTTGTTGAAATAGTAAGGCAAAAATCGCGCACCAAAGTGTAAGAAGTAAAGTTTAAGCTAGAAACGAACGTGAGCTAGTGCGCGAAACGAGGCGTAAGAGTTAAGATTGTAAGAAAAGTTGGAAGACGAAGGATTGTAAAAGAAGCTATGTAAAAGAAGACGTAAAAGAAGAAGAAGAGCGAGCCCTGGAGGATCCTGCTGTTTTATCCTCGGTGTGTGTAGCTGGGGGGGCTTGACAGTTGTCGCCACCCCTTTGGTCTTCCTTCTCTTTCTTTGTTTCAATAAAAAAAGAGAGAAATAAAACCTTAAGTTAATTTGTTTAATTTGGTTTTACGCGCAAGTGTTGCATATTCTACTCCCACCATGGCCCATTCATTTTGACAACGGCCTATACCAACTACCTAGCTAAAGTTTGGAATATACAAGATAACTAATAAAATCATCATGTTTAACAACACACATAGAATACATAGATCAATGAAAGGATAACAATTTGTAACCACACAAATATATAGCTAAGTTACAATATAAAACAGTAATGTCAGAGTGATGCATTAAGTTTGTCTATTTCTTAATTCCCTAAGGGAAAAAGGGGTCCAGTCTGGTCCTTAGATGGCAGTATTGTAACATGGTGGATATTTACCTTAGAACTAATAAAACCTCATCTCAGCCTCCATGTGGGCTACAGAAATGAACTTTGGATCATACTTAGTTGAAATCTTTCCAGAGTAATACTGCATGAATTACCTGGTGATAGGACGTTTGGTTCAATGACATTTCAATCATGCTTTATAAAATGTGGAATAGTTCATCAATCCGGCTTGGAATGTAGGATGGTTTTATGGCGGGGGTCTGTGGTTCCTCGTGAGACCCCCCTTTGGGTAAGAAAGGGTGTTAAAGGTGAGAGTGTTGTTTTCTCTTGTGAGAGAAGATGAACCAGGAGTGTGAATCCTGGTGGTTTAGCACCTTGATGGCTAAATGTTCCTTTTCATGTTATTTGATAAGAGGTGGCACCCTCCTATCAATCCCAGATGAGTGTCAGGGATGAAACATGAATTCATTGTCAGTCTGTGGGGGAGAGTTGTGTTTGTCTCCCATTTGGTGCAGGAGTGTTGGTTCAGAATGAGTTGAGCTAGCCATAAATTCCGATGGTATCTTCAAAAGCTAGTCTATTGGTGAGGGGAACTCATTTCGTCCCTGTGTTCTATCCAGGTGATAGTTTGATGATAGGAAAGTGGACATGGGAGGCTCCCCATATCCTCCAGAGCACCCCAGTGTCCTTACCATAAATCTGGTGTCTGGTCACTGGCGTCCACCAGTGTCCGCTACACCAATATGTTCACCCATTAAATTTACATCTCATCCATCCATTCTAACTTCAACCAAGATAAGCAAGGCATCTGTCACTCAAGCTCACTCTAGATGGGACATAGACTCCAATTACAACTGGCATCAACATAGGATCTGTATCTGAATAGTCTGAAAAAGGGAAAAAAAAAGTAATGTAAATGAAAGCATGAGGCATTCATTACCAGCATGTAATCAGATCAGGTCTGACAGATTTAAGCCTGATCTGAATGCAATCTGTCCAGCAGGTTCAAAGGTCAGCTGACTCCAATTCTTCTTTTATCTCAAGCAAGCCAAGCAGAAGCTAGAAGTAGTAGCAGTTGTAGTGAGTACTCTTCTCTCACTAAAAATCTGTGCATGGTATTTGATCACATAATGAATAGAATCAAGTTAACAAGAACACTTACTAAAAGACTATTTTATCATTTTACTCCTACAACATTGCCCACAATGCAACTTGACCATTGACGGTTAAATTGGAGATTCAGGTGTGCTATGCTGGTAGTGGCCAGGGCTGGACTGGGACAAAAAAAAACGATCCTGTGGTGACACCCTTGGGGGTCATATGTCACACGCTGACCCACAGTGGCTGGCCAGTGAGTTCCGTGGGGGAAAGGGTCGTCCCCAGGTGTGAACAGTGAGGAACTGTGCTCCAATGGACAAAGGAACTCACACTCCAAAGAAACATCTGGTCTCTTGAATGATGAGTCCCAACACTTATGCTACACTATTTGGCATTGATTACCTGAGTGAGCATCAGCATGATGATGGTCTCACATTAGGAAACCATTATTTTATTATCATCATCCACTTTAATGGAATTAACATTCCTCAGCATCATTAACATGTTGGCCCTTTTTTTACCTGCATGCTACCTTCTGCTTCCAGTTAGGCTATACTCCATGCTCACTGTGCTCCTCGGCTTCTGTCACACTCCTGCTCAGGTTGAGTCCTGTGCTCAGACTGAAGTAGACTGAAGAAGTCAACTGTAACTATTCCATTTGTATTTTTATCAAAATACATTAGAGGTTCTGTATTTGTCAATGTAGTTGTCGTCGTGATTAAGCTTTAGACAAAATGTGAATAAATAGCAGGGAGGAGTCAACTGGCCAAGAGACAGTGCTGAAAAAAAAATCTTACCTGGTTTCTTTGTCTGTTCATCTTCAGACTGAGTGGGACAGACAGAAGTTGTATTCAGCAGCTGGAAATGGACTTGAAACTGTTTTCTGAACGGTTTCTAAAACAGTTTTCAAGTTAATGCAGTCAATACAATCGATACAAATCAATACAAAGAGTTGTCGTTTAGTAAAACACGGACGGTCGGTTGGGATCAAACACAGAGAGACTAGTCAGCTCAAGTTTCTGGGAGTGAATGAAGAGTTTCTGCAGATGCAGGTTCCAACCAGGAAGAACCTTATGATGTCAGAGTTCTACAGTGATGATGTCACAACTGAACATTCTCATCATGTGCTCAAGGTCAGCAAGGTTTATAACAAAGCTGTCAATGGCATTTTCATGAGGTTCTGGTGAAAGCACTGTGGGAAACATGGACATTATGTTTTTGTTTAATGAGTCCAAGCAGAGAAGAAACACCAACATCTTTTTACTGGTAACAAGAAGTAAACAGATGTTTTTCTCTTGAAGGTGTAAAGACAAAGTGGAGATGACACAATGTTTCCTGGTCTGACCCCTAATCAGTTTCTTGTGTTACTACACATCCTACATACAGCACATCAGTGAACACAAAAGCTCCATAAGGCTTAAAGACTCAAACTACCGAAGGGCCTTGACTGCAGTGACTGTTCTCTGAGTGTTACAGTGTGGTTCACAGTCAGTATCTGTGTGTATTTTTGTTCTCTTCAGCCTTCAGAGACCGACCTTCCTACATACAAGAATTTTACATTTTCTAAACTCGCCTTTCTCAAGTAAAGTTATCACCTCACCTGAACCCTTGATTACAATGTACATACAAGCCTAGTGTCTGTACAAGCCTAGTGTCTGTACAGACCATGTGTCTGTGATTTTACTGTTTTATAGAGTCTATAAAGTTTGGACACATGAAACACAAAGATCATGCCTATACCCTATTTCTTTTGTTCTGTTTTTTGTTAATTGGTTGACCTAAATTTCGTTTGTAAATAAGCTACTTACATTTAGCTGCCAACTCGTGTTGTCTCCCTTTCTAGTCACAGACATGGTAAGCTCAAATCTTTCTAGCTCCACACCTCCACTTTTATTTATTTATTTATTTATTTATTTTCTATAATATTATCCTTCAACCTAAACCAACTCTTACTCGAGGGACATCAGTTCAGGACATATCAGGTTTCATGCAAGCCGCAACTTCCGGGGCTGAAAAATGAAGCCAAAAAGGAAGTATTAAAAAGTGCAGTTCCTGTAATGACCACTAGAGTCTGCTCGAACAGTGAGTCCATCCCCTTAGACTCCCATGTTAAAATGTCCAACTTTACAGCAGAAATAAACATGTTTACAGCCTAAAACAAAAAACATTTTTGGTCTCTATAGCTAAATTTCTCCTTCATGACAACTGTACATGGGGTGAATTTTTATATAAGGCTTAAAGTTCTGCATAATTTAGGGCGTGGCTACTTTGTCTAAGAGATGGGTCAGCATAGGCTTGATTCAGGCTCTGCCAAGATGGTGACAGTGGAGCAGCTCACTCTGACTCTCAAATCGGCTCTCTAGAAACTTTTTCTAAAACTTCTAATAAAGGATTCTTCAGGAGACACCCACCTCAACCAGCTCCTTTTGACACAATGCAGTAGATGTTCTGCTCTAAGTTCCTTCCAATCAGCTTGTGAAAGAAACTGCTGTCCAATGTCTGCTGCTACCTTTTTTTTTTTTTTTTTTCTCACTACCAAAGCTCATGCCCCTGGTTGAGGGTTGGAACATGGATTGCCTGGTAAATGAGGAGCTTCACCTTCAGGCTAAGCTCCTGGTGCTGCACATATCGACCTGTTGATCTCTTGTTCCATCTTATTCCTATTCATGAGCGAGACCCTGAGATATTTGAACTCCTTCATTTGGTTCAGCAACTAACTCCCAACCCAGAGTGAACAAGAGCACCATGGCCTCAGACGTAAATGCGCTAACTCTCATCTCTACCATGTTACTTTGACATGTTGTGTTGTTGCCTGCTCTCCTGCCCACAAGTGGACAAAAAAAAAAAATCAATTAATGCACCTTTTTAATCCTGCTGTTTCCATGTGTTACATCAACTCACATCGTTGATTAGTTTGATGCTGGATATGGAGACAGATTTGGGTAGTTAATCTGAGATTATTTAAACTTCACTCTTTTACATATGTTTGAGTTCTCCTTCTTAGCTTATGAATAAATAACTAAATAAATCATGAACCTGTCAGTTGAGGAAGATGTTTATGAAGTGCAAATGCTGGCAGCCCAGTTACTTCCAGATGCGGAAATGAAAGCGTATCTAGAAATTTCGGTTATTCTGGCGTGTTTATAAACTCAAACTTAAAACTCTGACTACGACTTCCGTCTTGACTCTGGTTATCACTGAGTTTATGCACTTTCCATGTGCTGGGGATGCTCTTCTATGTTAACACATTCAATGCTGCATCACATCAACACTTGTATATATTGTATTATATATATATTTTTTTTTTTTTTGTACCTGTAAATTTTTTTTATCTTTATCACCTCAAAAGTGCTGTTTTAACAACTTCCTGGCTATTATTACATTGTTGTCGACTGAGGAAGCTTTATCTAATCAATCATCTAAGTACCTCACATAACCTTATCTCATACACAGTGACTCATTTTCTCTAACCTCTTTTACACAGCCTGTACAAGGTGGGAACGTTCTGTATAAAAGCATGTGGAATGGGAGGACATTGTTGTTCCGCCTTTATGGCAGCTGAGGTACTGTACGTTCAGAATGAAAGCTGTGAGAGCTAAAAAAATTTGCTTTGGCTGCCCTGACAAAGATGCTGTTGAAGTTTTAGACAGTTTGTTTGGAATGCTTGGTCTTGCAAACTGTATGTATTTATTTATTTTTTAAGTTTTTTTTTTTTTTTGAGTGAGACAGGAAGGGGAAGAGAGAGAGAGAGGGGATGACATGCAGCAAAGGGCCTGAGTCAGATGCCTGAGTCGGATTCAAACCTGGGCCTCTGCGCTCAGCACTGAGCCTAAATGGTATGCGCTCTACCAGGTGAGGCGCTTGGGCTCTAGTGTGGAGCACTTCTACTGATTGGATAAGATTGTTTGTTTGCTACTGAACCACCTTGTAGCTCGTTACCATAAAGTTGTCTGGACCAAGAAACGCTGGCTCAGATAGAAAATAAATGACTTGCGGTCACTATGACGTTCTCACAGCTTTCAGTCTGAACATACAAGTTGTCACAGAGCTGGATCGATCTCTGCACAGAGGTGAAAGCTGCCGTGGCATCAGGTCTTAACACCAACATAGCGTTATCTCTGTATAATGGGTGCTTCTGTTTCCTTACTGTCTCTGTTATGGCATCACTATGCCTGCAGTATTCTGTCTTTTTGAGAACTCGAGGCGAGGGGAGAGAAAATGATGGAGGAAGAGAAGAGATAGCAGGTTGGAGGGAGTTGAAAGGAGGAAGGAGGTTGGTGAGGGTGAAGTGCCTGACCCAGATAGTGAAAGGTGCAGCTCATTGATCAATATGGTCCTGTGCTGGGAGGCCGACACATGCTAAAATACTACACAGGGATGAACTTTAAAAAGACAAAGAGGGAGGGGAAGAAAGAGAGCTATTTTAGGAACATGTGAAAACAGGAGGCCTGGACTTCCACACTTACTGAGTGAAAGATAGAGATGGTAAAATATTAACATCAAATTTGGAAACATAGCTAGTAGGAATAATGGGCTCTTTTAAAATCTCCATTCGGCTCATCAACTGACTAAGAAATTCTACTGTCTCCAAATGATCATGGAGCTCATCAGCCTGTCTGTGTGGTCCACCTACATTATCAAAGCAGGTCAATAGAGTGGAAAACTCTGCTCCTGTTTCTGTGATGTCACACCAGGCTTTTTCACCTACTGTCAATGACAAAACATTTTAGCCCGTCAAGTTTAATGTAGCAGCAGCTTTTTACTCTTCATGATCCACTGCTGATGTAACCTTTACTCATTCAGAATGTGCTTTTTCTACATTCCTTATACCCTGGGAAAAAAAACATTCAGAAGTTAAACTGCTGAAAGGTCTGTAGCCACTAGGGAGGCCCAAATTCATTTTATGGCAAAGAAGCTGCATTTTTTTCATCATTCTAGTTCCAAAATTTTTTTTTAATTTATTTATTTATTTTTATTTTTTATTTTTTTTATTTTGCAGGAAGTAGTGTGGCCTAGTATGTTCGAGGCAAACCCATACACCACCCTCAGTGTCCTATGGTTGCATCCCAGACTGGTTAACGATTGCTTTTTTTATTAACCATGACTATAACTTTCCCTTACCTGTGATTTTGTTGCCTAATCTTAAACAAACAGACAAACAAGGGGATTTCACTTTATACAATACTGACTGCAAAACTATGTTTTGGTTGTTTGTGAGCACGTTTACGCAAAAAGTGTTGAACCGATTTGCAGCGAACTTGGTGGATAGATGCGCCATGGGTCAGGGAAGAACTTATTAAATTTCAGATCCATTCACTGTGAATTTGAAAAAAATAAAATTACTCTGAAGTTTGGTTTATGTTGTTTGACATTTGCCTTGGCAGAGGTCTGCACTCTGAGCACCCTCTTAGTTTTCACTAGGTTTGGTGTGCTTTGATATTTATACTGTGAATGGTGCAACATCCAGCGTCTGCCGCTCCAAGGTTTTGTATTATGTGTTTCTTTTAGCAATAGTCTGCATTTTGACTTTTCTACTGGTGTGCTAATTATTTTCTCATGCACTGTTCAGATACACTTGATGTGATCATAATTAGACTAAAACTCAGCATCACAGAAATGTGTAACAATTAGTTTACTCCTAAACACAAATGTGTTGAAATGTATTCATTATCTGGCCTTATAATCATGAATGTCGCTGACTGATTGAGTGATGATTTTTCCACCACTGGTCAGCAGAGTGCCGAACAGCAGTCTACTGAGCCGCTCTGGTTTCCCAGCTGCTCTGGAACTGCAGGGAAGTGGAGGAGTGTTTCCAATACACTGAGCCTAACCTCCATTACAGCAGATAAACCACTTTCATTACATGTATCATTGTTACTAAAGGAGGCAGGAGAGAGGGAGGGAGAGAGTCACTGGTAACGAGTCTTCGTACTAACCGCTATAACAACTCCTCCTTCAACCTGACCATATAGGTATTTTTTTTTCAACCCTCTGATACAGCCCATAGGAGTGTCTCCCTGAAATATTGCCCCTTAGCTTGTACAGGACCACAGTTGTCATGGTTACCACAATAAACACACGACTGTACGGAGAGCGGTGTACTGATCCTCACTGGTTACTATAATAACGGTCATGACTCGGTTGGTGGGTTTAGGAAAGGATTGTGGTTTTGGTTAAAATAAATCCTTCGACAACCATCTTTGTTGTCATGGTGATACTAATAACGTGGTTAACTTTTTTTTGTTTAATGCTAATGGATAAAAGGAACAACATACAGCTGGTTTACCATGGGAATTGAACACCGCTCTCCTGAGTCATATTCCTGTGTTTTGTTGACCCATCCATCCACATGGACTTTGTCTCTTTATACTACATCACTGCACTTTTCCCTTTGCTCCTGTCATAATTACAACGACCACCAGATGTCGCTTAGCAACAAAACGTAACCACGTTTCATAATAGCCTGCTGAACAGACGACCTGTGAGCTTGTTTCTTTACAGGAGATATCAAGTAAAAATTCTCTGCATTGGAATACTACAGTCATCTACAATAATATACAACTCTTACATTTTCAAGGGTTGAGTTGGTCCAAAAAGATAATATAACTACTAAACCACATGCAATAAACATAATAAACAACTCATATTGTATCTGCATCTTTGGCATCACTTTTACTTGGAGTCCTTTATAACCTGGCATTTAGTAATTAATGGGATAGCAAATACTCATCATATTTTAGTTTATATATCATTTTGAAAAGTGAAAAGCTGCTGTTTTTCTTCACAAAGGAAATGCTGTGGCCATGTGCTGTTGTGTTTACTTGAGAGATACTCAGGAGGAAGAGAAGGGATGATTAAGGGTGATGAAACAAAGGGAAGGAAATCAGCAGCAGTGGAGCTGGGTAGGAAAAAAAACCCAGGAGGGAATTAAAATGAAGACAGGATGAGAAAATGGAGGAGAGGAGAGGTGCAGAGGTGGGAGATGAGTGGAGGAGGACACAGATGAGTGGCGAGAGACTGCAGAGAGGCATTAAACAGTCAGATGTGAGCCAGCATCTGAACAGACGTGTCATAGCTTAGTCATCTCTGGACACACACGGGTGGGCAAACATGGTAAACACGCTTTAGCACACACACACACACACACACACACACACATACACAGCTAAAACTTGCTGTCACCTCCAGCACATATGTGACTTCATCTAATTTCACAGTGACAAACACACTGAAATCTAAGTCTAAATGAAATAGCTTTGTGTGTGTGTGTGTGTGTGTGTGCTTGCATGTGCGTCAGGGCATGTGAATGCATTTCAAGAGGTGACACTTATGGGGAAGAATTGCATCTTGGGACACACAAAAAGAAAACGCACATGCAGAACATGTCGCCCTGCACAAAAACTCTCAGTACCTGTTTTGAAAAGGCTTCCCCACAGCGATGTGACCACAGATGTGTTGAACATGGCATTTTCTAATCCCCCCTCCCTCATTCAGAATAGATTCAGTATGAAAGACATTAAAAAGTAAAACACAGTGAAATGTCATGGTCGACACGATGCATCACGACAGCAGTAATTTCAGCCGCTGAGCTTCTTTGTCGCCTCGTGCTCGAGCTGCTGCTGCCAAATATAAACATGCAGACTAATGATTAAATGATAGCATGGGAGTGGTTGTTCCCCCCCCCCAACTCCTCCACATAGACCTGTAACCTTTTCACCCGGTCTCTTGCTCATGTCTTCTTGCAGTGCATTGTGGATCTCTCTGGTAGGTGACCCAGCCTGCTCAAGAGAGAATCCATGTGTCATGTCCAAGGCCCTACACCAGAAAGCAGCCTGATTGAAGACCTCTGGGCGCACAGTATGAGCCAATAGCTCATTGATTGTTTCTCCAACCAGGGGAATAACTGTCAGCCAATCAGAGCTTTTGTTGGCAGAGTTTCTTTCAACAATGGGGGTGCCCTCTTCCTATATAGCACCACTACTTATATGAAAGTAATAACAATATACAATGGTGTGTGTGTGTGTGTGTGTGTGTGTGTGCAGCCGTGTTTCCACCACAGGAAACGGGGACTAAATTTAGTTCCAGGGGAATTGATCGATGGGGTGGGAGTAGTACTTTCCAAAGGTTCAGGAACATTTCTGACCGGTCGAGTACTCACTGCATTTTATTTCACCTGCGATGTTTAAATCTCCACAGTGAGCGAGCGAGCACCCAGCGAGCAAACACATTTTCCACACTGCGAAACAGGTCCAGGAGAAGGTAAAACTTGAAATAGGAATTTAAAAATAAAGGACCACAAAAACCACAGTGGCTAGGGTTGCCACCCATCACGTATAATATGGGATCGACACGTATTTGAAAATGAAATGCGTCCTGTATTGAATATATAAGGGACGCAATTTGAGGACATAACATGAAGAAAAATATGGGACAAAGTGCTGTGAATAATGTAATGTTAAGGAATTTACATAAGTTGGAATGAGACTGATACAATGAACATTTTGTTGTAAGATGAATTTGAGGGCACCAGTCAAACCAGCAAAACTCAACACACATCAACTCAGAGCCAAATCACAGTGTACTGAACACGAGCAGTGAAAATACAGGACAGTGCAGTATAATACAATGCAAAAGTTCTCAAAACCACAATTCAATAAACAGAGCATGACTCACGGACACAGACAGGCCCTGAGAGATTGCCAGTGGTTTGCTTGTGGGTGTGAATTTTGCACTGAGTTAGTCAAACAGAGTCTATTTGGTGCTGTATAGGTCTCCAAAGTTCAAGACAGAGTGATACCTCTTGTGAAGTGAAACAGTAGCTGAGCAGAGCGTGTTCGTGTGGGCACCTGCACGTGTAATAACACATTTAAGTTGGCTAAGATTAAGCAATAATAGTGTTCGTGTGGAGAAAGGACTGTCTCTGTGTGTACACTGGCAATGATTAAATACCAGAGGGCGTTTGTGTCTATTTGTGTATATGTGTGTAGCTCTGATTAAATCATGACCAGTGTGAAGGCTCCTTTATAAATGTCAGAATATATAAGAGTCAGTTTTTCCACTCGGGGGTTTTGCCTGTCTGATGGCGCATTCATCTTCCCCAACAACGCTGAGAAGTGTGTGTGTGTGTGTGTGTGAGGGAGCGAGAGAGTGATTGCTGAATGCTAATGTGAATTGCATTTTATATAAAACCATCTCCATTGTGTTAAAAAGGATGTTACAATACTGTAACTACGGAGAGTCCTGATCAGCTCTGAACAATGTAAATGAATTAAAACGACTTTTGTGTTATTGCAGGGAAAACAGAAGTTCACATTATCTTGATGAGAAAATCTTTGATGCTGCACTAAATTGCTCTTCAACTGGAAGCAACAGGCTCAGCAGAAAAGAACAAGTAGCAAGGAGTTATTGTACTCAAGACAACAGGCACACACAAAAAAAGGATGTAATTATGCTTGAGAAAGAAGCACGCTCTGTGTAATAGATCTTTTTTTTTTTTTTTTTTTTTTTTGTTATTTTAGATTCTTATTATCTGTAGACAGGGTCCTCTGATTCTGGTAAGTGTCCTCTGTGACACTATTTGTGGAAATCAGCCTTAAGAAGAGGACAACAGATCGGGAAAGCAGATCAATGACTCACTCACTGACTGAACAAAGTGTGGGAATATGAGTTCCCAGTCCTCAGTCATACCACTCCACAGGGGAATAAGGAGGAATCATGTGTACTCATCCATCCATCTATTTACTGCTGCTTATCTGGGATTGCATTGCAGCTAAGTAAGGTGGTTCAGATGTTCCTTTTCCAGCTCCTCCTGAGGGATCCTGAGACAATCCCACTCTAGATGAGATAGGTGTAATCCCTTTAGTGTGTGTGTGTGTGTGTGTGTGTGTGTGTGTGTGTGTGTGTGTGTGTGGGGTTTATCCTGGTGTCTTCTACCAGTTGGATGTGCCCGGTAGACCTCCAAAAGGAGGCATCCTGATCAGATGCTGAAATCACTCTCACTGTCTGAGAGGCCACTATGTGGGGATAGACAATTTGATGCCAGTTGAGGCTCAGTGCCTATTGGCCCACTGCAGTTTGATAGCCTTTTTGTCAAGTACATTTGCTTGTACTTGGAGGAAGTTGATATTTCTTTTTAAAGAGGGGAGCAACTGCAACGTGCTCTAGGTCGACCACATGTTCAGGCCCAACATTCCCCCTTTGGTCTGATGATTGGTGTATAAAACAATGTTCAGAGCAACCTAAGGGTCGTTAATCCATTGTGAAGTGTGACCTGTGGGTCACATAGTCCATGTCCTTGGAACAAAGATTGTTAATCCTTGTGGGAGATAAGAGTCAGTACAGTTCAACAGTTGCAGAGGTTCAGCGTCTGGGCAGTTATAACACAGAGGTATCATCTGGGCAGATGGTTTCTACACACTAGCTATACATAAACATCACAGAATAACAAATACCGTCAGTCAAATACACACTCCGCCTAGCATTCATCACTAATAAAATTTCTAGGACTGATGGCCATATGCCGGGGGGGGGGGCTGGCATGTGTCAGGAACAGCCACAGGCTGTTGCACAAAGCGCTGTGGGACGAACAAGAGTGTCTAGCTCAGCTTGCAGTTTGCCAATGTATTTATACATAATATAACATAATATGTGCTATAATTGCCGTGATGAACCAACCACTAAGGAGGAGCCCTAGGACGATCCAATTAGTAGGGTATTCTTGGTAGGGTGTCGCCTTCGTAATGCAATAGGTGGTGGTGAGTCCAGATGGCTTGATGCTGAACTTTACCTATTTAGTACTAGTTGCTGTTGGAGGGTATAATCAATGATCAAATTGTGCCCTTTAAAGGCATCCATGATCTCGATATCTGACTCGTGTTTGTCCGGATTGAGATGATGGAGGACGATGTCACCAAATGCACAGTGGCTCCCTGTGGGACTGTCAAGAACATTGTCTGGGATTGCCGGGACAAACCCAGTGGATGCCTTTGGTTTTGGTGCAGAGATTAAGGTTGGGGGTAAGGTAGAGAGAGGGGCCGTCGATGTGGTATGCTAGTGTTGGTAGTGTCTTGAGGTGGACATGGGTGTTGTCTTGCCAAAACCCAATGCTCAGTACATATTTCAACCTATATACATTCTGTTGCTCTATCACTGGGAGGTTGAGGAGGAATCCTACCTCTAGACTCTGTTGAAGAAAATTCATTCAAATCCTTAGTTTCAAGTTTGCTGTAGAGAAGTAAGTTTAATGGTATCCCAGGATACGGTGAGTCAACTGACACAGAGTGGGTCTGAGGCAGTAGACTGCCCCAGAGTGTAGGGCAGGGGGACAGTTATACAGTTCAAGACAATGGGATGGACATCTGTATTTGCATATACCTGGGGTTACAGACATTTGGTCAGACAGGAAAGGAAGTTACAACAAAAGGTAATGTTTATCAAGAGGTCTTGTAGTGTAGCACCTAGGTTCAAGTTATCAGGGGGTAGAAGGGGCTCTTAGGCTGGATCAGCATATGCATGGATAGGGCAGGCGGGGCCCCTAGACTGAATCAACATATGCACAGGTAAGATATTGTTAAGACAAAGCGTTGGTGATGTAAGGGGGGAAGAAGGGGTGTTCTCCTTGATGAAAGGATCAAGGGGCCAACTCAGTAGGGTTATAGGGTTGTTCGTAGGTGTCAGCAAGTCTACAATGAATACACTGAAGTCTGTGTATATTCTTCCTCAATCCACCCTTTTTTTTACTTTTTTTTTAAGCAATACAAAACTGGGTGAAGATTCAAGATAATTCAGTAATCAAGTAGCAAAATAAGAGATCATGAAATCGAATAAAGTAAAACAAAGGTAAATCAAGTGAAACAAAACAAAAGGTGAGGTAATCATTATTACATAGAATGTAATAAAATAAAACAAATTCGATCGAGTGATGTAAAATAAAAGAAAAAACAAAGTTGAGATAAAATGTAGTGAAGAAAAAATTAAACTCAATTGACAAGCAAAATAAAATGAAATGTGAAACCAAACTAAATGAAAAGAAAACATAAGAAAGAACAAAAGTCAATTGATAAACAAAAAAATAAAATCATCATCAAACAAAGTAAAATCAAATGAACAAGCAAAAAAAAAGTCAATTGTGCAAAATCAAATGAAAGTATAAGAAAGAAAGGAAAAGAAAAATGAAACAAAAGTATGATCTAAGCGTAACTAGTCAATCAATCAATTTTGAATAAAATCTCAACTGTCCTCTTTGTTTGGAGGGGGCAAGGTGAGTTGTGGTGGACTACATCATTTTAGAAGTGCTTTTTGATATGAGTGATTTGATGATGGACTTAAAACAGTTGATCAGGAGACTAATGAAAACAAGATTCCAAAACCAAGCAGTACAAATTTGAAAATTAAATAACCTAATGTCTTAGCTTTTACTTTGAACCAGTCAAACAGGTTAGTGGTGACTGGATCATGTAATGGTTTGGCCATCATGGTAGCATTGTTATTTGGTATGACCGTACTACATTCAGTCCATATGATAGCAGAGATGCCTCCTTGTGAGGCCAGAAGGTAATCTAGTGCGGCACGATTCTGTAAAGTCATCATTCTTATGGCAGTCATTTCCTTTGTGAGTAGGGACATGCCTCTTGCAGTAGAGTTTGCAAGATGTTCAACAGCATGAGAGAGATCTCTTATTTGGTCCAATGATGCCATAACTCCGTAGCTTGGAATGAGGGCTCCAAAAAGTCTTGTCCATGTTGTTTGTTTGATTGTGTGTATAGGTCTATTTTAACAATGTGAACTTCAGGTTGCGCTGTAAGCTCTCATGGCTGGTATCACATGACCCAAACCACATACACCAGACCAATCTTTTGGTAAATACTCGTAGGCCTTCATGCCACAAATCCATTATACACCTTTTGGTAGTGGTATGGAACAGTATTGGATCATGTTAACAAAGTGTCCATATTGATTAGATGATGGGTGTTGTCTTGGTGGAGCAATTAGTTCTTCTGATGAAGTGTATGTGATGTTGCATTTGGAGGTTCCAAGGGGAATGTGTCCTTTACTTTTGACACACCATTTTAAGGTGTTTGGGACTATCATGAGGTTTGAGAGGGTTGGTTGTAGGATAACTGTCGGATTTGGGGAGGGTTGGGACAGGCACGGTGTTCATAGGTGGAGTTGTAGTGTAAGATGTGGCGAGTGTCACAGGAGGTGATGGGTGAAGCCATCAATGGGAGTCCTTCAGTTGTACTGTGTGGGATGAATCAACACATGTAACAGTTATTAGGATTTGGGCTATTGTCAGCTACTAATTTTGCCAATTGGATATACGTGTTTGTTGGGGACTGTGGCATCTGGGAGATAGTTGGTTTTCTGTCGTGGTGTGTTGGTTGGTCTCTTCTCTTAAGTCTGTAGATTCCAGGTGGCTGGAGATGTACATTGGTTTCTGGGGCTCTGGTGTTGGCGTTGTCTTTCGGCAAGAGGGGTTCTTTTATGATCCCGACAGTGATGAGGGAGGAGGTCCACAATATGAGGAGGGTTCTTGTCGATTTCTGGTGCATGGTGGAGCAGGTGTCTTCTTGCAATGGGAGGCGTGAATCCAGGTGGAACGGCCCTCACACTTCACAGCAGTGTTGGTGGTGAGCAGGACGTGCTGTGGCTTGGACCAGCGGGGCTTCAAAGCGGTCTTCCTCCGGAACTCTCTAATGCAGACCCAGTCCCCTGGTTGGATGTTGTGGCAAGGTTTGTCGCTAGGAGGATATTGGACAGCTTTCACTTGCCTGTGGATTGACTGGACAGCAGACGTTAGTGCAGAGCAAAAAGTTATCATGGTCTCATCCATGGAATGGAGATCCATCTTTTTCATACATATTATTGAATTGGTTGGCACAGTCATTGGTCTGCCAGTAATTATTTCATGAGGTGTGAGTTTGTGTTTCCTGATGGGTGTGTACCTCATTGACATTAAGGCTAGAGGTAAGAGCGTTGTCCATTTCAGTCCTGTTTCAGCACACAGTTTGGCTAGTTTGGTTTTCAGGGTATATTTCTTCAGTGAAGTCTTGTGACCTTTCTCTGCCAAAGCTTTGAGAATGACAATTGTCAGTCTCACAAGCAGTGGATGATGGTGAGGCTAGAACTAAGTCATCTACATATTGTATTAACGTAGAACCACCTGGAAGTGATACATCTTTCAAATCATTATGTAATGTTCGAGAAAAGATTGTCAGTGACTCAGTGTATCCTTGGGGTAATCTAGTGAATGTATATTGTTGTCCGTCATATGTAAATGCGAACAAAAAATGACTATCTGTATGGAGGGGAACAGAAAAGAATGCACTACAGAGGTCAAGCACTGTATAATGAGTGGAATTAGCCGGCATTGGTAGGATTTGGGACTAAAGGAAAACGAGGAATTACCATTTCGTTAATAGCCCGTAAATCTTGTACAAACCTGTATTCTGATTTACCTGGCTTTTTTAACGGGGAGTATGGGAGTATTGCATGAGCTGTTGCATGGTACTATTATTCCTTGTTTTAACAAAGTTTGAATAACAGGACGAATGCCTTCTTTCTTTTCTTGAGACGGAGGATATTGTGGGATCCTAGGTAAAGAGGCATTATGTTTTAACATAATCTGTATGGGTTCAGTTTTGATCAATCCAACGTCATTAGAGAAAGAGGCCCATACTGATGAGGGCACACTGGACACTATCCCGTAATGAACTTTCCCTCTCTCTTCCTTCATGGGTTGATTTTGATCAATCAGTGCTGCTAACACAGCTGTTGTGTTATCTTGGTTAGTCTCTTAGAAGATGCCCTCTGGTGTGCCAAAGATGGTGCAATTTAATTTACACAACAAGTCTCGTAGGTTCACTGGTGTGCTGTCTGAGAGAAGGAAAGACTGAGAAGTTGTGAAATTAGACATGTTTTCAGTAAAAGGTCCGATAGACACTGTAGTAGGCTCTGATACAGATAGACACCAACCCCCACAGCTCTTACCGTGTTTCTGGAAGCCTTTAGATTTAAAGATGATGTTGGTTTTATCGTTGAAATTGAAGCTCCAGTGTCTACTAGAAATGATGTTGACTTACCATTTATGTCTATTGTTAAATCAGGTTCTCCACTTGTTTTTGCCAATTTAATAAATGGAGCCTGGATCGTGTTTCTCATTGCTCTAATGGTTGTGCTGTGGGGTGTGTTGGTCTCCTACCTGGCTATTCGATGGAGGTGCTGTAGACAGGGTACATTTGGTTTGACATAATCGGTAGGGGCAGTCTTTTATCCAGTGATCTGTCTCACCACAGTAGAAACAGCTTATATGGTCTCCTTTTGGGGAAGGTGACGTGTTTCTCTGTCCGTGGTGTGATCATAGATGTCATAGATAACCTCCCATTCTCTTTTCTGCAAAGATCCCTCCAATAAATTAAATTTAAAATTAAATTTAATTTCCAACTTTTCACTTACTTTTCCACAAATCATTTTCTTAATCCTTTCAATAAGCAGGTCAACTTCAACTCTTTCTCTCTTACCTGCCACTAAATCGACTTACTGTTGTCTTTATGTAAGATCACTTCCAACATAAATTAGAGCAACTTTCATTTACTCTTACTTTCCTTCAAACCACTTTCTAATTCTTCTACCTTGTCATTATCAAAATACAAGTCTAACTAGACAAAAGGAAATATGTACAAGGGGATCTACTAATAGATGCAAAAATAAAATAAAAGGGAGAGAAAATTAAAGGAATTAAAACAAAATAAAAAGAACAAAATAAAATAAAACAAAATAAAATGGCCAAACAACAAGACAAAACAGGACAGACGCAAGCCTTGTTTTTCAACAGCAAAACATCCAGACAATAGCAAAACAGCAAGACAAACAAAATAGTGGGACAAGAAAGGGCAGACGCAACAAATATCCAGATAACACAGGACAAACTCAGGCCTTTTCTATCAGTGTTCCAGCCACTGGACCGGTCTTTTAAGAATCACAGGACTCGTATATACCTGGTCTTTTCTGTCGAGAATCACAGGACTTTATACCTGATCTTTTCTGATCAGAGTCACAGAGAATCAACTACCTGGTCTTTTCTTAAATAGCTATTTCACAGGATCACAGGACTTGTAGATTCGGCACAGGACTTGTAGATGCGGTGGGCATTATCCTTGTGGACTAGATCGCCAGGAATGTCAGGAAAGGGGTAGGCTTAGAAGGTGGAGGCCGGGCTTTTCCTAGTTCCCTTCCCCAGCCCACAAAGTAGACCTTTGCGGCAGTGGGAAAGGGGGCTTGGACTAGTCAGGTTTGAGGAGGGGCCGGGTCAGGATCCTTTGGGTCTTCCAACTGTCCTGGCAGGCGGCCAAGTGTCTCCATTTGCTTGGTCATCTCTGTCAAGCACCTCTGCACCATGCTATCCATTTCCTGTTTTAAGCAATCCTTCTTGGGAAAGTCAACAGATATATTTGTCTGGTTCTGGCCTTTGTGGCTTGGTCCAAATTGGCTTCTTTCCTTGTGTTGGAAGGACTCTTGTCGCTGTGGTTTGAAACTGCGCTGGTTTAGCATTTTACCATCTCCCTTCCGGTTCCGCGCTCTATTCTGTTGGCGGAAGGGGTGGCATCCTTGGGGTTTGGCCTTGAAACTCGCCTTAGCATGAGGCATCTCATTGCCTTCTAGTACCAAAGTGTCACTCTGCGGTGCACGGATTTCCAGGACTGTAGCCTCTGCCTCCTGTCCCCTGGACAGGCGGCCGCGTGTAGAGAAGAACTCAAGTCGTGGCGGCGGCCTCTCCGGTTCCTGTCGGAGTGGTGCGCACCTCAAAGTGGTGGAGAAGAACTCAAGTCATGGCGGTGGTCTTTCCGGTTCTTGTCAGTGCGGGACGCACTTTGAGGTGGGTGAGAAGAACTCAGGTCATGGCGGTGGTCTTTGCGTTCTCGGTCGGAATGGTGCGTACCTCGAAGTGGCAGAGAAAGACTTGAGTGGTGGTGTTGGTCTTTGTGTTCTCAGTCAGAGCGGTGCGTGCCTCTAGGTGGCGGAGAAAGACTTCCATCCCGATAATAGCCCCTATAGCTCTTACCAGAGTATTGTCCTCCCTTGACGTCAGAATCATAGTGTTGTGTGACTGGCCCGATGAAGTCGCTTGGTAGTCGTCCAGTACTGCTTATTCTGGGGCTGTCTCACCCTGGTCTGTTAGACTCACCGCCTGGGCCCTTTGTTCCAGTTGAGTGGATTCAAGCCTGGTACGCAGGTTGAGTTCTCTCTGCTGTGAAGTTTTGAGTTCCTTACGCCGTTGACCGTTGTCGTCCAGTCCACTCACATCTCTTTTGACGAGGGCCACCTTACGGTTCTGGACCATAAACATCTGACCAATCAGGTCAGGGATTGTACACTCCGGCTTGCCAGCTGGATTGTTCACATAATCCATCAATTCTTGTAGCCTCTCCTCGCATGCATTGATGCTATAAACTACCTGCATCGTCAGACGACACCACGACGTATAATAAAAAACATCGATCAACAAAAAAATATACTAATATTGACAAAAACTACAAGCTATGTAGACTTGCTTCCACTTGTTGGTTGCCAGCGCATAATTTGAATGAGGGCACGCTTATACACGCCACAGGACGGACCACCTGACGACACACAGCAAAATCTCTGCCAGTACAGTGTACATGCTACACAACAACAAAACACTTTCCTCAACCACCAGAGTGTTTCTTATGTCCCCAAGTGACTTTTCTTCCGTGTTTTCAGGTTGACGGCTGTCCCCTCAGCTGCCAATTGGATGCAGCAGCGTTTGTTCTGGTCTATCATTGGTTGAATAAACTGTCCATCAATAAAACAGAGCTACACAGGTGCGGGTAATCTGATCATTAGTCAGTCAGGGCAGGAAGTGTACTCATAAGATTTCAACTTAACAGCATGCAATAAAACCAAGATCAATAATAAAAACTGATCAAAACACAGCAATAATAAAAACAAACTTCTAATGAATAAAATCATGCAAATAAATAAAACCCAAAATGTAAAAGCATGCGTGTAAACTGTGAAATCAATAAATAACTATAACATCAGCTTCAGCTTTGACATTTTTCCCAGCTACAAACACCACAGCTGATCTGTAGGGATGAGCCCAGTCACCCTACAGAGGAAACTCATTCCTGCTGCTCCTATCCACAATGTCCTGACCATAGGTGAGGGATGGAAAGTAGATTGGAGACCTGCAGATGACATGGTTCTCCTGGCTTCATCAGACTGTTGATACCACCACAGTTCACCTGCCAACCTTACTCTCCATTTTACTCTCATTTCTGAACCAAACCAAAGCATCCTTTTGCCCAATCTTGGCCAGATGACCCTGACAGCAGAGGCAGAATTACAAACATCAGAATGAACATAAATGTCAAGGTTTGTGGTAAGTAGGGGTGGACCCAAAATGCAGCCAACACTTGGGAGACGGTGCAGACAGGTTTATTAAACAAAAGAACTTAACAAAAAAACAAGCACAGGGAACCACAAGGAACAGCAGGCCAAAACACGAGAAGCACAGGGGATGACAACAGGCAACATGAACAGACTAAGGACAAACCGGACATGAACAGCTTGGGGACGAACCAGACATGAACAGGCAACGCGACCAGATGATGACAAACCCACAGAGATACACAGATGAACCGACACAGAAAAATGGAAGCACAAAGACTATATAGACAAGGGAGGCAAGGGAGATTGAACACAGGTGAAACACATGAGGGCGGGGCAGACCATCACCACACAGAAAACAGGACCAAGACAGGAAGCAAAACACTGAGACACACAAGGAAACAAATTACAAAATAAAACAGGAAGTGCATGGGGAAACAGAGCACAAGACAGGGAAGACTAAACTAGACACTAGAAATACCCAAACCAGAAATACTCAAACCAAAAATACTCAAAACCCAGAACAGAAACCGAAGACACAGAAAACTAAATCATCAAGAAAGTCCCAAAAAAGTCCAAAAAAACAAAATCCTGGAGCCTCCAGGCTGAGACCATGACAATAAATGTTGAATATACGTGGGAGCGAGTGATATAAAATTAGTGAGAGGAAACAAAGTTATAGGAACATAAAAGTTTGAAATATCAGCAAATAACACCAGGACACCTGGACTCTTAACCTGATTATCTCTGTGTTATCTTATCTTTTTGTAAATAACTAGACTGTCTGTAACCTTATGTGATTCTTTATGCATCTTTATTCAATTGTGCTGTTAATTCAAGGAAGAAGGAGAAAAAAAAGGAAAAGGAAGGTAACAACCTAAAGCTGACTCGTAGGCTGTGCAAATCGGCTTGTTTTAACGATTCACTTCATCCTAATTCATGAAACAATCATGGGGCGTTTTTTTTTTTTTTTTTTTTCTCCCGGCTCCAGAGTAATTAATGAAAGGTCTCGACTACTGATTAAGTTTAGCTGAAGCGTAGTAAAGAGGGAGGACAGGCACTGAGCTCTGAGCTGCTTATTTCCATTAAAACTAAATCTAAAACACTGTTCTCTCTGCATTAAACTGATTGTCAAGTCAACCATTTTACTGTGCCAGAGCCATGTACTCAGACACACACATACTAAGGAATAAACCCACACAGGTACACACACAGAGTCCCTGCCACCCATGCACCATCAGGCACAGATTAAGATTTGGACTGAAGTTGATAAATACATTGGGCCATTTTAAATGGTTCCTTTTATTGAATGACTAACCAGGTTGCTAATTTGGTGTGACATAATTAATTACAGCCAATTAGGTAAACAGATGGGACAGAGAGTGTGTGGAGATGAAATAAGCACGAGGGTCATTAACTTGTGTGGGCGGGTGGATCAGGCTTCACTGCAGAAGCCACCGAGCGAAGAGGTTGAGTTTGATGTGAGGGAGAGAAAAACAGAGACATAAAGAGATGAAGACAAAGATTAGGTTGCACTGACGCTAAACTGTGATATTGGCTTTTAAGTAATAATCTGCCGCACTTGATAAATATTAATGTTCTGCTGTTCCCTGCTGGGAGTGAGTCTCTCTATCAACCTGTAACCACTTCATCTCCTCAGAAGAGCCTTTTGCAACTGATGCAAAGAGGAAGTGACGCATTCAAAGAGAAGTTCCAGGTTATTATTTCTTTGGTGTTTTTTTTTTTTTTTTTTTCCCACTTTTTTCTTGTCTGACAAGATTTTTCAACTGATCTTAGCAGCGATAAGAAAAATGTCTCGTGCTGAATGCAATAGTTGAGGAGAAACTTTAAAACAGGTGCACCTTTTTGGGGTGCACCTGTTGGGGTGGCATATGCTCAGTGTAAGTGGGATATTACTGTTCTCACAGGCATATGAGAACAGTAATATACCACTTATACTCCTTTTACACCAAAATTGCAACACGTAAGAAGGTTTTATTAGCGGGTTTACCCACGTTTAAAGGTGATTCATACCTCTTCCTCTGCCGGTGGACGAATTCGTTTTTTTTTTTTTTGCGTTGCATGCCATGAACCCGCCAGAAATTTCGGCTTCCTGTTGTTCTCGATATTGAAAGCCCGCTTTCGAATGCCATGGGCAACGTTTGACTATTTGGTTGAACTTCCTTCTGCAGCTATAACATAGCAAACGACAAACTTTCAGAGTCCTATAGATCCTATAGATAGAACTAGATTCTAGTTCTGTGGTGCCATAGATGGGACACACATTCCAATTACTGCTCTCAGGGACAAACCTGCGGACTGCAAGAGGAAGAGTTGGCATTGGATTATCCCACCGTCTGTGGTGGACTACAGTTTCTGGAAATTTTTCTTTTTTTTTTTTTTTTGTGCAGTGCACTCTCTCAGCAGCCCTGCATGGCAGCTAGTTAGCATTGCTAGCATTGTTAGCATATTTGTGCCCTGCTTTGTGTAGCCCATAGACTGCAAGGTCGTTCTGTAATAACAAATTACAGAGACCAAACGTAAATATATGGATAAGACGATATGTTTCGACATCTGCAGATGGACACAGATGAAAGAGCAGAGGGAGTGGAAAGTAAGCTATTCTTTTGTTCTTGCAAATAGTTTTATAATACATAGTTTAACCATCATGTTATATGCTCACTCAATACACGAAAACAAATGTTACTGGAAATAAATTGATGAATTCACATCACACAACACACGGTCCAGCCACATACAAGGTTTGTGGTTCTTTGCTTACAGAAATCAAAGATGGTGGATGGAGTGTAGATCCCTTGTGCACATTAATAGAGATGCTGCCTATCCACTGAGGCAATGGTTGATGAAAGGATTCACGCAGCGCCATCAACTTTCACAAGAACAGGCCGCTTCACCCGCACCCAGAGCTCAGCCAGGACGGTCGTTGAGAAAGTCTTTGGTAAGGATGTTGATGCTTAACGAAGCGGAATAACATTGACCTTAATCCAATGCCCAACGTTGTCGCTGCTTGTTGCATTTTCCATAATGTTTACGAGGTGGATCAACGGAGAGCCTGAGTCAACCACATGCTGCGGTGTGTGAGGGAGAGCGCTAACACTCAGCTGCAACACTAATAACAGAGCTGTTACGTTGCGTGTAATAGAGTGTAGATGCTGTTATGTTGTGGTTGTCTAGTGAATGTGATCAACCTCATCTTGTGTTTTGCATTTATTTATAGAAAAATGCAAAAACATATTTACAAATCAAACAAGTTTCCCTTTTTAACAGCCTGTTAGTATACATGTCACAAACATAGAATTATTATAAAACAATGGAAGAATGACCAGGTCGTCCAGCACTCAAGATATAGAAAAGACTGTACTCTTAACTTCATCAAATTAAAAATAAAATATTAAAATAATGACAAAATGGTAATTATTTACTCCAACATTGTAGAGCAGTGTGTAATTATGCTTCGTTTGTGACAAAGGCCTCAGCCAATGAACAAAAACATGAGACAATGAAAGACTGAACAAGTACAAAATGTGTAAATCTTATTCAAGTACTATACTGCACGAACCCTGTTGGTGTGAAAATTCTGTTACAGTTATATTATAACTTCTTGTAGGTAGTCTGCTCGTCTGGTTTCGTTAGAGTGCTTTAATACATGGACTGATTGCAGGAGTGGTGCTCGTACTGGCTCTGTACATACCGGTACATGGCATGTGCTGGTCACTGGGGACTGTGGTGCAGTGCCTGGGGGCTGGAAGTGACCTCTGATTTTCCCAGTCTTCCCTAATTAGCTTCTCCTGCCTCTCCCAGAGACTCCTCTCATGCTGTATGAACATCTGCATGCATGCATGCATCATCGCGTGCTGCTGCTGCTGCTGCTGCTGCCCTGTCCATCTCTTTCAGCTCTGCCACGGAGTCAGCTATAGCAGAAGAGGCTCCATCCTCATCCTCTTCTTTCTTTTATAACCTTCTAATAGTAATAATAATGACAACAACAACAACAATGCATATATCAGTGTGGTGACTCATAACAGCAAACTGTGGTGTGTACACCAGAGGTCTCACACTCATTATCGGCATTTTCTGCTTTCAGCTCATATTTGAACCTTTTTATAAGAGCTGACCTCATTAGTTTAACTTACCGCTTGACTGCAGGTCTCCTGGTGGTCTCCTGTTCACTTTCCTCAGCTGGTCCAGCCTCGATCAGACCCTTCATGCCTTGTTCCACTCCCAGGCCCTGTGTAGACTCTGCTTTTGCTTTGCCTTCGGTGCCCGGTTGTATTTCGCCGTGTTCACGACGAGGATGAAGTAGTTGCCAAAGAACCTGTAATCGCAATTTTCATTTGTTCATCCAATTTCCAATCTTGCCATTACTTGCACAGGAGGGGCAGCAGTTGTCTTTACGCAGACCCAAAAGACAGAATCAATGTCCAGTCAATCCTTGCAGGTTTAATTGTCGTTTATTGACATGATGCCGAAGGTTTCAAACATACCACTTTTTTCTCTATGGGTGTTGTTCCTTTGTCCTTTCTGCCTTTGTTTTCAAAATGCTTATTTATTTATTTTTGATTTTAGCACCAGGCTGCAATATAGTATGTGAAAATATTGAAGGGGTCTAATGCTTTCTGAATGCACTCCCACTGACTGTTGTTCCACTGATACATACTGCTCATTGAGTAACACAAATAAATAAAAATGACATTTTTACAATCTAGCTAAATACTCTAGCAAGGTCCAAGGCTACTCTTGCTGCTGGCTGTGTGGCTAGCTTCACTAACAGAGGAGAAAACTGTTCATCACCTCAGTGACAGTTTCCTTCAATGAGTGCTTATTTTTAATTATAATGTCATGGCCTTACCTATAAGTTTTACACAGCACCTGCCGGTGAAAGCTAACGCTTTAAAGTGACATGCTGTCAAACTCCTTTCTCTTTGTTTTGTTTAGTTTCAAATGATCAATCTCCACATTGGTGCCAAGATCCAACGGCAAGATAAAGTAATAAAGGCACTTGAGCAAGAGTGTAATTTTTTACATGAGCAAATCCTGGAGAGGGAAAGAAGAAATCAAGTGAGTAATTCCAGAGCAGCTTGTGTTTGCAAAGTTTAATTTAATTGTAACGAAAAGTGTGATGTGTCTCTTCACAACAGGATGATGAATGCCTCATCTATCCTTGATTTAATTAAAGCTCAGACCAGAAGTATTTACTTTGGAAGAGGAGGATGAGGATGATGGCAACGTGGATGAGGATGACATTCCCCCATCTTCTTAGAAGGTGATGTTATCAACCAAAGACGGAAGCCACATTGTCACAACAACTAGCTGTATGAAAAGTAATCATTGGTAAACGCAATGTGACAGTTGTTTAAAATATACTCTGAACAGAAGAAGAGACAAAACTGCAGATCTTTAGCTCTAGATTCTGAATATACTCGTGATATGGGACAATATATTATAAATCAATATGCCACTACACAAATAGCATGTCGCAATATGTATTGTGGGCCAGAAAAATAAATGACAATTAGCTCCATGTTATTCATCTGTAGTAAGTAAGCTCTCCATCCAAATTATATTGTTTTTCCTTTGTAATGACATTGTTAAAAAGCTGTTTTCTTTCAAGCGATACCATTGGCTGAACTGTTGAACATTATTCTGAACATTAAGACTGAACTGACTGACTGTACTTTCATACTTGACATGGCCCAATTATTCCTTTTTTAACAATAAAATAAACATACATGTTTAAGTGAATTCAGTATTTAAGTGACTAGCTTAATGTGCAATGTAACTCTGATTACCAGAGGCCTAATAAGCAAGGGGCAGGTATACACAAAATAAACAACTGTTGGGCCGCCATATTAGCCAGATGTAAGACGTAAGTGATGTGAAATTATTTTTCAATAATCAAGACTTACATCTAATAAAGCTATGTTAACCAGACCTTTAGAGGGCAATTAACCCAGTATTAAAGAGAACACCTTTTAATACCACAGCACAATAGCAGCCTACATTCCATTACGTTCCTGTAATTTCGTCTTCGCTCAAAGTTTTTGCAGACCTTCAAAACAAAAGGATTGTAACTATTAACACACATGAAAGTCAAACTCACCTTGTCTTAATGTGACTGGTGCAACATGTTGAATACATCAAGTTAAATATGAGCTATACAAGTATACCGTGAATCATATAAGAACTATACAGACTCTTGTGTCTAATTTCTAATCCAATTGATGTTGAAGAGGATGAAGTCATTGAAGAGGCAGACAGAAGAGGATGAAAAAAGAAAAAAATCCTTAACAAAATGGACCAAGATAAATTGTAGTGTAAGTGTGAAAACCTTGATACATGTAATTGTACATGAAAAGTGCAAAGTGAATAGTGTCTTTATTTTGTAATTCCACCACTTCATCACATGGATCACTGGCTTCAACACCCTCTTGCCTCTCACAGTGTTCCCTCAGGGTTTTGGACGATGCTCCTCTCTCACTGACTGCATGAAGAAAATCCATTCAGTGTGTCTTCATAATGACGTTATATGCAATAAGTCCTAAATTCAACACTAAAAAAAAAAAAAAACAACTCAGACGAGCAGTTAACCTCGAGAGGCTGTTATTTACACTGACTTTCACACAGTTTGTTTTTTTATACCCATTTCTCCTTCCTTGTAGAACTGGGCTTTCAAAATCACTGTCATTAGTTACACACACCCACTCCTCACTCAAGGTGTGAACTCCTATTGAAACAGGCAACTTGAACAGTAAGTTTCAAAGTGAAATCTTTGGCATATGAGCCAGATCATTTTTATCTGATTGAGAAATGACATATTTTATCAAGGCTGGGGAATATGCAACATCCAGCTAGTAGAAGGCAGTAGAGGCCTGTGTTGAACTAGGATGATTGATGACTCATTCTGTCCTGTGTGCAGTAGTGGATCGTGGGTCCAGGAGTGTCTGTCCAAAGTCTGTGGAAACCAAGCGGCAACCTCCAAGGCTGAAAAATTAAGCCAACATGGAAATACCAAAAACTGCAGGCCATTGAGTCTGATTTCAAAAGTGAGACAAAAAATGGTTTTGGTCTCTAGAGCTAATTTCCTCCTTCATGACAACTGTACAGAGTCTGGATTTTTATATAAATCACTCGTTTAAATTTAGTTAAGGTTTAAAGTTATGCATAATTGAGGGCATAGCCGCTTTGAGTGACAGTTCTTGGCTCCATACTCGCCCCATTTTTTTATTAGCAGGAAGTTGGGCTGAGTAAGGCTCTGCCAAGATGTCGATGGTGGAGCAGCTCACTCTGAGCTTATAAACCACTCCCCAACTTGTAAGTGACGTCACAGAGACTACATCCATCCATCTTTATATACATGTCTATGGTTTCATTAGCTCCCTCTGGAGACTCAAAATGCTTTCTCTTTAATACCACGCATAAAACAAAAGATCTGCGACTTCCAATGTCATTGAGATCATCCAGATACATCTCACATGTAATAACAGGTGCAAATGGGACCATTTAATTCCTCCAGTGTATTCTGGTCCTGCGGAACAGCTCACTCTGAACTGTTGTTTACAGGCTTTCATTTACAGCAGTTCCACAACAGTTTTCAACCAAATTCTCAATTTTGCACATTGACCATACATAGTCCAACCGCATGCTAGGTTTGACCTACTCTTGTTGAGTTTAATAAAACCCATTTGGGCTGAATCTCTTGTCTGTACATCTCATGCAGGAATGGAAGATCCAGTGACAGATTTCAGCTCAGAGGGACAAGTGCTGAAGGTGACCTTTGGTTTCATCAGTTTCTTATACCTCTTGATGATGCTCAAAAACTGAAATGGGAATGAAAGGTGCTCTGATAACCCATAGGTCAGCTCTCAGTGGGTCTTCAGACCATTCTGTGGAAAATGAAATTCTTCCAACAAAGACAGCCTGAGCTAAACTGGTCATTGCTATACCCAGAGGAGAAACTAAGACGGATGCCTCTGGGGAAAAAGGCAAACGTATACCTGCCTTTGTGTATGTTTTGACATGCCTTCGGTTTAAGTATCCCGATCGAGTCCCATTAGGTCGAGGGATGGAGAGCAGAGCAGCCAGCTGGAAACAATCAGACCGAAAGGTTTTTCTAAAAGGAGCAGACAGTGACCCTGTTACAGAGTGAGGCTGTAAACAACTGCATAGAGGCCTCTAGGCTGACATTTCGTGTTGTGGGGGCACTCGTGTCATTTTGCCATACACTGTAATCATTATAAACCACCCAAGTTAATACAATCCACATTATAATGTACATAAACCTACTATGACCAATGCTGAACTTTAGTATTAACCAGAGCTAGTTCTATCATTGTTGACTTGCACCATAGTGACCTGAACTCATCTAATCAAGCTGTTCTCTTTCTAACTTGTCCTACGTTGGCTTTTTGTGAAAACCTTTGATGTCTCTATGGAACTCACAGTGTGTTCAAGAGACTCCATGGTAAAAGCTCACAAGATAGCACTAACATTCAAATCTAGCTTGATCTCACTACAGTGGTTGAGCATTGTTGAATTATTACTGGGGTGATGTGTAGGAAACGATGGGCCAGACACAACTATTAACAATGTGCAAACATGATGCACTGTAGTCATTCCTCCAAGTGGTTTTAGAAAATAGAAGCTCTGCATGTCAGTGGACCTTTATACTTCTAACTTTTGGTATTTATATTTAAGTTTGCCCTTATGTTGTACTTCTAGATACATGATTTAGATTAATACATTATTGTAAACTTGTTTTAAACCCAGTTAATTTTCAGTACACTTTTATAAAGCTGTGTGCTTGTAAAGCTTCTGGTGGGCCTCCCTTCATCCACAGTCAAACCCTTACAGGTGGTCTCGAATGCGGCAGCCTATCTGGTCTTCAATCACCCAGAAAGGGCATATGTCGGTCCGCTGCTCATTGACCATGGCTTGAATAAAGTCAAGTCACTAATGTTGCCTACAAGAGTGACTTCTGGGTCTGCTCCATCTACTTGTACTCAATCATTCAGCCTTTTGCTCCTTCTCAGCCACTGTGTTCCTCCAGGGAATGTTGTCTGTCATCACCATCCCTGCACACAAGCCAGTCTCAGTCCAGACCGTTCTGGTCTGTGGTTCCCTGGTGGTGGAACAAGCTACTGAAAGCTATCAGAGCAGGAGCGTCCCTCTCTGTCTTCAAGAAATATGTCTAACTAGCATGTACTATGCACTTTGGGTGCAGTTCTTTACCTGATCTCCTTACACTTATTGAATAGATATAATACTTACTGTTTACTTCAAGGTCTCCTACTGCACCAAAGCATCAGTGTTGTGCCTCACTTTAGCATCTGCTAAATGAGCAGTGCAGTAAATATTTTACTGCACTGAACTTTTGGCTTTTGGAGTTTCCATTTACATTTAGCATAAAAGAATTAAATAAATACATAATAAATAAATAAAAATGATATAAAATTAAGATGAGACTGCATGAGCAACAGAGAAACGTGACTGTTTTGGTGTGAGACAATGACTTCAATTAAAAAATAAAAGCATTTTTTTGCATTAATTATTGTTGACAATGATAAATCCAGACAAACCGATGACTAAAACATCATGCATCGCTCCTTTCCAAAATCTGGCCTGGCACTTCTCTCATCCCGCTGCTGCTCCACATGCTCACTGAAACTATGAATGACTCCAGTGCAACAGAGAGTCCATGTTATCAGCCTGATGCATAATCAATAGGACAAGCACTCTGCAAATAGGGTTTTAACTTTTATTGAGCTTGCTGAAGAATGAATGCCCCACTCTGAATACATGCACTGCTTGGCCATCTCAGACCTAACTACATTTCGTCTGAGATTCAGGCATTTTTTAGTGCTGACTTCTGCTCGCTGTGATGTGGGTGTTGCAGGCCCCAAATCGATACATGACAGAGGTCTTAAAACAGAGAAATCAATCTCCTGTGCCTCTTAAAACTGAACAGGCATCCTCAAGGAGAAATGAAGGATGCTGATTAAAAATGTAAGCAAGAATAGTGTTATTTCTCCTCCATTTACTCTTTGGTGAAAATGCAGCATCCATAATTTTGCAGATCTTATCTTGCTTCATTAAATCTAGACATTAAAAACGGCCTCGCTGCAAATGCTGATTGTTACATTTGAAGAATAATTGGCCTGCAGGATAATGCCGATGAATGCAAGTAAGCACATGATAAAACAGCAACCACGATGGTTATCACTGTACTACTACCACCACTGCATGATAGTGACATTTAAAATTGACATCAAGCAAAATCCATGAACCAAAAGTTCAAGCCTGATACTCTGAACTCTCGCCTGTAGACGCTGATGACTGACGGGGATCGTCCATGCAGACCACTGTTAATCTTAGCTCTTCCTGTACACTCAGTGTATGGTTTTGATACAGTTGTGTAAATGTTGTTTGTCTCCACATAGTGGACATTTGCAATTTGCATCGGCTCGTAATGAAAGTATGTAAGTAACTTTATAGAGCACCTTTCAAAACCCGGGTTACAAGGTGCTGTACAGTACAAACATTTAAGAAATACATAAACAACATGAGATAATATAAGAAACAATACAAGTTACACTGGGAGCAGTCACACATTACATAAAGTGCATCTGAAACAGGTAAGTTTCTCTTACTTCCAGATTAAGAAATGGATCAGGCCTTAAGCCCCGCCCACCACCTGCTTGCTCCAGGTGGACAGGTGAAAGAGCAGAGAGTATCGAGATGGTTAGAGGAGGAAACATCAGAGAGACTCAGCCACATGTTTGAGCCTCAGTCAGACCCAGACTCAGACGAGGAGTCTGTTGAGACCAGAACCAGAGACTAGCAGACGGATCAGAACGGTTAGCGTAGTTAATATGTTGTTTGTTAGCTTGTAACTGGCAGCGGCTGACACAGTATTAGTGGTTGTGCTAATGCTAACTCTCTCTCTCTGTACTGAGAAGGTTTCAGGTTTATTTAGCCCCGCCCCCTGCCCCCACAAGTTGACAGGATTGGTTCCTTAGGTTTGTGATGTATGAAACCCTGGCTGTCTGAATCTGTTTTTATGAGACTGTCATTGGTTCACTGCAGCTCAAGGTGGAAATATGGTGTTAACTGGTTATTTCACTCATGATAAAAGAATGTCATATGGATGTTAACAAGGTTAAAAACTTGATTTTCATCAATTTTAATTCATATCCTTTTTTTTTTTTACTTAAATTTTATATTTAGACTTCATATAATTTAGATCAGTTAATTTGAACATAAATTCATGTCAGATTCTCAACTAAGATGTCAAGTGCTTCATCAACTGCAGATTTAATCCCCCTCTGCCAGTTTCAATTAGTAAAAACTCAGATGGAGCTCTTCACTCTTAATAGTTGAAAACTCCATGTAGCCACTCCAACTAGAATTACAAATGGGAGGCTTTAGTAAAGGCTTGTGCTTACAAATTAATTGACAAGCTCAGCAGTGAAACCCACAAGAAATCCCACCCTCAAATCATTTTATCTGCAAGGTTTTTGATACACTTCTGCTTTCTGTGTCATAATACAAGTGGTTCACAGCCTCGGCTTCCATGGGCTAAACGAGGAACAGTTTAACTGCAGACTCGCAATGTTTTTAAAAATGTGAAATCCATTCGAATATTTGTGGACCATGTTGTATATGCATATAATGCAACCAATTAGAGCAGAGTTCTGTTATTAAAGCTAGTGAGGAGGTAATAAACCTCCGTGCTAAAAATGAACATAATGATATAACTTCTTCATTTGCATTTGCTGGCTTTGAGACAGAATGTAGAAAAGGTCATTTTGTGTTAATGCAACAGTAAATATCTTAACTGATGCACCACTTTCAACACAGGTTCCACTGTCTGCTAATGTAGTATATATTAAAAGGCGGTCCTCCACCGGATGCTGCTGTAGTAATGATGCAGATGGAGGACTAATCCCATTCCACTTAATGAAAAATTTAAATAAAAGTTGGACTGATGGAAGTTTTTGACAACTAAATGTACTGAAACTACTGCATTAGATGGGTTTGGTTTTGCTGTCACATGATTCAGATGTAATTTTGAGGGATTTCATTAATGTTCAAGAGAAGCTTTTGAGTCATGTGATCTGAAGTGGCAGCGGCTGGTGTGGGCTCCTCTCCATCACGTGCCCTGTCCACTTGAAATATATAATTATTATATCGTATTATTATATATTCTATATTGTATTATTGCTGCGAGCAATGTGAGTTTTCCAGGTGGTTTCCTATATCATGTACATGCCTGGATCTAATGTGGGGAATATAAAGCATGACACAGCCTGCTCATTTCTAGTTTTGTGTAGGTGAAATCCAGCACTCAACTATAAGTCAAAACCTAAGCTCTAGGTACCTACAGTACGACTCCTAACTTTTGACCTCTTGTGTAAACTATAAATCCAGCTTAACGCTTAAAAGCCTACTGCTTCTCTGATGCAATGCAAACATGCAATAGTGCCGGTGAAAGGTGAAGATTTGTCAGGATTAGGCGTCTCTTGCCCCTTTTTTCCCCGTAAATGTTTCCCTGATGTTTTGCCCTAGCGCCCCTCCCCTTTCCACATTATCGCCATCGCATTGGACCAGTGGAGCTGGCGATGGTTTATATTGTGGTAGTAGATACAGTTTTTTCACATTTTGTTATGTTGAAACCTAATGATAAAGTAAAGAATAATACATTTCTCCCTCATCAATCTACACTCAATGCCTCATGATGACGAAGTGAGAACAGAGTTTTAGAAATGATTGCAAATTTATTTAAAAAGAAAAACTGAAACATCACATTGACATAAGTATTCAGACACTTTACTAGGACTCTTTGGTATTTAGCTCAAGTGCCTCCCATTTCTCATGTTCATCTCTGAGATGTTTCTACAGCTTGATTGGAGTCAGCTGATTGACATGATTTAGAGAGTCACACCCCTGTCTGTATCAGGTCTCACAGCTGATGATGCAGATCAGAGCAAAAACCAAACCATGAGGTTGAAGGAGCTGCTGCGGAGACGAAGAGAAGTTTTTGGAGCAACCAGGACTCTGCTTAGAGCTGCTCACCCAGCCGAACTAAGCAAGAGAAGGGCCTCGGTAAGAGAGGAGACCAAGAACCTGATGGTCCCTCGGCTGAGCTCCAGAGATCCTCTGTGGAGATGGAGAAACTTCAAAAACAGGAAAAAGTTGAATAAGTCCAATTTTAAGGTAACTCATGTAATCCCAATACCAATGACACAAATTTTAAACCAAAGAAACAGGGACACCCTTCCTTGTGAGGGGCTTCATTGGCTTTTTGGCTAAATGAATTAGTGTGTACTGCGTGGCCAGCACCCACTCAGGAAAACAGCACAAAATAGACACATTTTTATTGATCATTTCATCCTATATAAGTTCATTTTAAGTAATATTAAAATGTTTAAAAAGTAAAAACTATGAATATTAAATAATATCTCTGAATTATGCTTTGCAGCTGGTGGGGTGATGCAACGTTGCTTTCATAGGTGTGTCCACTTCAGTCATGGCTATCACTGTATGTTCCTCCAGCAGAGCAATATCCCGCTCCACAATTTCCTTCCAAATTTTCCATCAGCCATTGATATACACACTTCTTGTGTATTCATCTTCCATTATTTATTTTTTTTTTTATTGCAGGCTTGTTTTATTACAGTAGAGGGGCAGATTGCAATGAAGTGATCCATATTTTCTGAACCCATGATGTGGTGGCCACCTGTGCACAGTGTGTTTAAAACCCAGTGGGATCTGCGGGGATCAGCTGCTTTAGCAGGGCAATATCCTGTATGTTCTCGCTTTCTATCAGTGATGTATCTGTAGCTGAGGTATCAGTGGTGTCCATTCAGCTGCTGAGAATGACGGCAGATACCCATCAGGGACTGGTCAAAATCAACACGAGCGCACACACCTGCACGTGTGAGTTAATGCATCAAACACCGTACACGTGCATGCACAAACAAAGGCTGGACTGAGAGAGAGACTGGCTGAATTGGCTGCAGGTTTTATGAGCTTTTAGACAGCGTTGTTGTATGTGCAGCTGCAGTACGGGTGAGACATGTGGGTGCATGTGTGAAAGAGCGAGGATGAGCGACGGCCGGAGAGAAACAGATGGTGAGATTCCTGATAAGAACCAGTCCCGGGTAACGTGCTGCCGAGCTCTCGGACCTTCATATCCAATGAGCTCATTCATTTTCAGAATGGCTTCGACACGGAGGGAAGGCTTGTATTTTTAGGAATTGAAGGGTATCTGGGTTAGGCCTGGTATTTTCATAATAGCATATGAAAATTGGACCCTCAGGGCTTTTTAGTAGCTCTTACAGGGCTATTACTGCATATCTTCTAGTGGGGATTAGCTTGTGTCAGAATCCGTGCCGGCAGATGCTCTGGGCTCTGACAGCTGTACTTGGATAAGGGGAAACCATTGTGATTTTCGAAAGTGATACAGTCACAGACTTATATGAAATGATAAGAAATATGCAAAGTCACTGCTAATGGTACATGGAAAACAGATGGCAACAGAGTCATTTCCTTTTCCAGTATATTGAAGATGCATTAACATGTTGTGCTCTGTTCTGTTTAAAGAAGTGATTTTTTTTTTTTTTTTAATCTTCCAAAGCTTGTAGTCAGAGGGATTTAGGAGGGAATTTAACATTGTGTTAAGATGACTTGCTCAAACTGAATGGGTTACAGAAACAATAGTGTGTTCCAACAAATGTAATGATTGGCTTAAAGGATTGAGCTAATGTTATGAGAGTTTGGCTTGTTTTGTTTATTTACCATCACCCTGACTAATGGATTGCCACCAAAATCAGCACTCTAGAACAAAGACTAAGAACCTCCGGCCATGTGTGTTAGCATTTTGATATTTGGTAATTAACACTCAAGCACCCTGCAGCTGAGGATGTTATAAATGTCATTACTTTTGCATTTAAGACAATTTAGTTATTCTTTTTAGGGTTCTATGTATTTGGAATTAGGATTTCAGTATTTTGTGGCTGTGATTGTATTTGTACTTGCATTTTGTTCCGATTTGTGTTAAATAAATGAAATGGGGGAAAAAAAAAATTTAAGATTTCATAGCCTATACTACTGCAAGCTGTCATATGCTGAGGCTCTCCTCTATCTTATTTGTACGAGGTTTATGGACTGTGTAACGACACTGACTGTTCTCCCACCATAACTTCACTGTGTGTGTGTGTGTGTGTGTGTGTGTGTGTGCACTCACATTGCCATGTGATATCTTCACCGCTGTGGCTCTGTGAGTTATTTTGCCTCCTGTTCCTGCTCTGCTCACGTTCAGGGACTTTAACGGTGTGTAATTATCGTCCCTGCTCTCTCACAGCAGCAGGTGTGTTACGTGAGTAGAGTGTGATGCTTTCACCCTGTTCACCCTGACCATTCAGACCAGAAGGAGCAGGAGAGGACCAGGGTGCAGTTTATTTTATTCTATCTTTAACTATAAAGAAATAGTGAAGCTGTCCATTTCATTACTTTATGTAATAAATGTCAATTAAACAATAATCTGCATGGGAAACAAAGAAAATATCAGTTATAATAATCATCCGCTCACAGTGATCAATTGACCCTGACAGACATGATCCCTATAAGAGGTTTCCACATCCAATAGATTGCCATGCTGCTACTATGACTAAATATCTCTCTGTATTATATGCTGGCACTTACGCATACAGTATTTTGCATGCTAATGTGTTAGCAGGCTACCAGACAGAACTGAAATACAGGTGGTTGGTTGCAAAAATCATTTGGTAAAATATTCAGTGCATTAAATTCAAATGGTGTTACATCCCTTTACAACTGCAGGAACCTATAATCCAGAATCCGAGGAAGCTTTATGAACCTTAAGGCTGTGGTGCTAAATGCTTCCTCACATTTCTACTGAATTTAACTGGCCTGTTTTTTTTTTCTTGATACATTAAAATAAAAAGGTGACAATGGGACCAAACTCATTATATTAGTCATGTTAGCAACATAGCTCTTGGCATCGCAATGCAGGTCGATTCAGACTGAAATATCCATGGATTGTAAAGAAATGACCGATAACATAAGATTTATGGTCCCCAGAGGATGAATCCTAACTTTGTTGATCTCCTGACTTTTCCTCTCGCACCACTTTATGGTTGAATTTTTTGGCATACAAAAAATAATTGAGCGTTCTACACATTTCAGTGCAGTCCTGAATGCTTGATCATTACCATTAAAATGTAAAAGTGCTCTGGGCATTATTTAGCCTCTGTATTGTTTTGGGGTCAGATGTGGGCTGCCATCAATTTTGAGATTTTCAAGTGGGCCATGAGTTGGAGAAGGTTGCCTCACACTATTATTGTATTTCTGAAAAATCTAAATTTTATTTGGCTCACTACATTACATTTTATTTTCATTTAACTTTGTCAACTTTTATTAACTTTGTTCACTACCACTACTTTCAAATGCTAATGCCATGACGCTCCACGTAAACACAGCTTCAAGAGCACAGTGGGAAACTCCAGAGACTGGAAATGAAAACCATCACATCTCCCATTGTCTCTCACATGGTTTGGTCCAATCAGAACAAACTGGTGCTGACTCCAGCCTCATTTGCTTCCTTTTGGGGGGGAAAAAAAGAGTTCTGGTGAGGGGTGAGCTGATGTGTCAGTGTGGGTTAGGAATAATACCGGGTAATCCATTCACTCAAACGAGCCAGATGGACAGAACCAGGCCATAACTTCTCTTTAATAATCTAAATCACAACAGCTGAAGCCGAGATGACGTATTCTAGCCAGCTGGCTGCGTATCCCGGGTCGGGCCAGACAAGGAAACTTTAAAACGCCGTGACTTGCGGGAGGCTGCTCAGCTGAGCAGCAGGGGAGGGAGAAGATAAGGAGAGAGCCAGCAGGGGAATCCCATTTGTTTTGTTTTGGTTTTTTTAAAATCTGATGCTTCAAGCTGACTTCAAGTGGTCAGATCTGATTTGTGTGTCTGAACGCATTTGTGTTAAGACAAATGTGTTTGCAGTGGCTGACTCTGGTCGTTAAGGTAATGACACACAGGGGGCAGGTTTTCAAGACAATGACCGATGACCATGGGAACAAAATCGCTTGGTGGGTACGCTGTGGTTGGGCCGTATTTCCTGCTTTACGAGTTAATGAGGACAACCTGACTGCGACGTTAAACAACTGAGTGACGGGTAACGACTGATGGATACTTAAGGGCGCACATCAGCTGAGTCCTCGAATTTGGGCAAAAAAAGATGGCCACCTTTCTCAGAAGCTTCTGAAATTACCTTTTTAGCCCATTATGAAATATGCAGTTTCAAAATGTGGCCTTCTAAGAAAGTAGCCTCTTGATGATCTTGACCTTGTCTGGCTTCAAATACCTTTTGAAATAAGTTCCCTTTTCTGCAATTTAATTTTGTCTTGAGTCAATTTCAAGTGAATGAATCCATCACGCATATGAGCAACTCATTATTTTTCAAGAGTGCTGATCAATTTGTTGCCTGTTTTTGTGTATGATTTTTGTCTCGGTTTTATTTGTGAGAGGAGCCATGAAACCACACTCATGATTTTTCTGTCTTTTTCCTTTTACATTTGTTTTTATTCCACTTTGTGTCGCAAGGTGTTAAAGGTCCCATATAGTATGCAGGTAGATTTCCATGTCTTTCTGTGTCTTTGATTATAAAGCAGGTCTAGGTTCTATATTAATACTGTGAAAGTATCAAAGCCTCAGTCCACAGAGAAATGCACACTGATCCTGTCAGGACTTTTGGAACTTTGTGATGTCACAACAAAGCAGTCAGCACTCTCAGCCATCCCCCAAACCCCGCCCACCTGGACCCACCATCCAACCTTGCAGGATTTGGTACATCTGAGAGGCAGAGCCTCTGTGTCAGATGTCTGGTGGGTTGGGGAAGGGGATTGTCAGTGCCAACTGGTATCACCTGGGCCAGCTGTTAGCAGCCTACAGAAGCTGTGGCAGTCCCTCTCTCACTCTCGGGCAGCCATTTAGTTAGAATGCTTTTGTCGTTTGTTAGTTCTTTCTTTTTATTTTTGTTTTCATGTACTTACAACACTTGCACACCCTCCCCACACTCATCCAAATCCTTACACTCCTGATTCCACTGACATCCACATTCCATGGATTATTGTGTTGTGAATCATTATCACATCATCATGTATTTAAATATTCTCAGTTTGATAAAGAAACATTTTCTGTTTGGCTGCTGAAAAACATGCGCGTGTGCTAAAACAATTACAATAACTGTACCATGGATACAACCACTTCTTAGACAGTGGCAGCCATGGTACTCAGTCGGACAGAAAGCTAATGTGCAAGTACTCAATACAAGGATGAGAACTTCTGAAAACACCATCCAGATACTGAAGATTTAAATCTGGTGTAAAAACTCTTTGAGGAAAAACAGCCATTAGACTCCACAATAAGTCCGATTTTTGCTACCTGAACAGCTAAAGAGATTGAAGTACCAACAATCTGAGAGAAAGGGACAGGCAGCAAATGAGACAAAGTCAGACAAGACATTAGAGAGTGAGAGAGAGCATTAAGGAGACAGAGACAGAGAGAGACAACCTCCTATTGGAGCTTTGTTCTGAGCTGAAAGTGGGTCACAAAGGGCCGCAGGTTAAAACTGTGACAACAGCACTCTGCTTGCGTCTATAAAACCTGTTCTTCTTTTTTTTCGCAGAAAAAGATATTTTGTGAAATTGATTTCTGAGAGAAAGAGACAGTGACAGAGTCAAACAGTGAGAAAGTGGAGCACAGGGAGGGAAAGTGCAGGAGGAAAATGCTGGAGCAAGAAAATATCAGAGTAAAAAAGTAGCATAGCGAGAGAGAGAGAGAGAGAGAGGAAAAGTGCAGACATTATGTAAATGAAATTGTTTCAGTTTGTGAAATAAATTGAATGAATTAAGCTTTACCCAACCCCTGGGCACTCTGTTACATTCCCCCCATTTTTCTCTCTGGAGTTATTAAGTATGTTTATATAACTTTGCCTTTGTGCAGGTGTTGGTCAAATAAGTCGCTGAAGCAGCTTTTCAACACCTGGAAATTTAACTTTTTGAAACTTTATATTATTCAGTAAAGTAATCGTAGGCAGTAAAGAAAATAGCCCTTGAGGAAGTGCACTTTAAATTAGAAGACTGTTTGTATAGAATGCTCATTACCTGCGAAATAATTGAACTGAGAGAAAGGCGGGGATCAGCACAGTGTGCAGCTTTAATATAGGAGTTGCACAAGCAGCAGGAAGCTGCAAAAACAACTTGTGAAGAATTGATGAGAACAAATTTTAGGGTTTGCTTTTTTGGAGATGCTCTTGTTTTTTTAAGTAGGACCCCACACTAAGGACACAACTCACCTTCTTATACAGATGAATATAAACCATCAGCCATAAACCATAAAGTTGAAAGGAAGTCAGTGACTTGTCCTATGATTAGGTTACATCTACAGTTTATTAGGGTACACACAGCAGCACTAATCCTAGACTGTCAGGGGCCCCGGGCAACAAAGCCCATTGAGGAACCAACCCTGTCACATGTAGACTAATGGTAGACACTATAATTTACAGATGTTCCCTGAACGCCTCACAATCAGGGAATTGGTAGGCTAGCCATAGCACACATCATCTGTGGCCCCATTGTCTTGGTAAAATGTGCCATTATGAGGGGCCATTGAGGGCCCCTTTTCAAATTGGGGGCCCCAAGTATCCGCCTGCTTTGCCCCTCCTGTGGTGCACCTCTGCCACATGGTCCGGCCAGGAGACCTTGTGTTGTCAAAGATATTTACACATCTTTTACATCTTTGGGAGCAAATGTAGCTTCAATTTTAAATGACTTTCCAGAAAAGTGACAACAGTTCAATGTTCATTCATGTGTGTTTCTGCCCACTAGCATTATATCAACATTAGGAAATTGGAGCATTGAGATAAACAGTTAGAGGCGCTAATTCTGCAGGCGTGTGCCATTAAACCACTGCAGAAGAAGAGGGCCCAGTGAGATAATGTAGTTAATGTAATGATGAAAACATGATAATTCTGTGTCTGTGTCTTTCATGTATGAATAATCCATTACTCAGACATGTTTTAGTTTTAAAACGCATCTCTTTTGCTACATTTACGCCTAGTGTCCACACTGGAGTTCTCAAGTCCCTGAAACAGAGACTTTTGGAAATGCTGCTGACCTCGTTTTAGTTTGAAAACTCCAGGATTGTGTTGTAGTCTGAGCAGGTCAAAACTGAGACTTCTGGAAAATGGTGCCATTCACCTCCTGATTGGCTCATCAGCCTCAACTACCAGTGGTGAATGCAACATAGATAACGTATTACAAGTGTTACTGACGTGGTTGTGCAGTTAAATTCTGCATTCAACACTACGGCTGTCTTTGCTGTTCCTTGCTGGTAGTATTTTGTGCAACTAATCAACTGCTGAGAATTCAATCCGCTTCCTTTTTACACCAGCTCACACATGCTCAGTGTACGTGAATGGCCATGTACGTATGAGTTTTCAGGTGTTAGTATGGACAGTGATTGTTTCTGATGCCCCATTCCAAATGTAATATATGGTACATATAAAATAAAAATGTATATGTAAAAATTATAGGCTGTACAAAACATTATACAAATTGGAACAATTTCATATATATATATATATATGAATAGATGTATGTATACAGCCCATATTAATATGCGTGTTTGTCTATGTATGCTTATACTGTATTGTGGACATGTGTTAGATATACTATATCTCCATTCCAAAGCCTGTCAATATATGTTGATATTATATACAGTCTGAGACCACTTTCCCAGAATGGTAAGATAGACATGTTTAAAATTAAATAGAAATTACTAAAAAAAAATGTTACATTTTTTATATATGTTGTTTTAATAAACTTGCATATATATAAATGAAATATCATTAACATACGTGACAACATGCTATACCATATAAAACTTCATCATAGATCTTTTTAATATGTACATGTTCAAATTTCACCATTGGTATTTCATATATGTTATAGAGGATGCATATATGTGATAATAATATATCTACTCATAGACATACATGGCAACATCACTCTTTATGTAGAGACATATGTGTTACATATTAAATTTCTGTATGAGACGGAGCTAAAACGGGCGCCTGGACGGAGATATTAACGAGGACGTAATTTTAACCATGAAGCTTCAATGCCCCAATTTACGCCTGAGTGTTTTCATTGTGAGCATTTTTGAATTGCATTTTCCATTGATTTAGCTATGGTCCCAGGTTCAGGAACCCTCAGCTATAGGCAGGCAACAACATCAGTTATCAACAGAGGTAAAAAAAAAAAAAGAAAATGCTAATGCAATACCTGCAGAGTAAAGAGAGAATGAAACACTTGATAGAAAAAACCGACAGGGAGAGGATGGTGAAATGTAAAACTGCTGCATGCGGAATGTAAATGAGTGTGTTTACCATGCATGAATCTTTGCACTGCTTGTTAGCCTTTGACAAATGTTGTGAGTGGCGAGTGGATGACGTTCAGTGCCGCAGGTAATCAATGACTGGCTCTCATTACCATTGCAATGGACTATTATAGCTCTCACACATATTCTCATAGAGATTCCAGCTTTTGTGAGTTTATATGTGACACACACACACACACACACACACACACACACACACAAGCTGGGTGGCCACTGTAATTATACAAAGTGTAATCATTCATTGTAAGCCAGAGCTAAACCTTTGTCCAGTTAATTCATATACAATTTTAATTAAGGTGATAAACATTTAAATTTCTGCAGGGAGATTTGTTTTGTACTTTATGCCTTCTCTTCTCTCTCTCTCTCTATCATCTCTTTTCCTTTTGAACATCTCTTTTCGTCTTCCAATCTATTTAATCTGTTTTTCTTCATTTGCGCCCGCCTCCCCGTCTCCTCTCCATCATTCATTCATGTCTTTCTGTCTTTGTCTGTCTACTGAGGATGAGGATTACCTCTTTGCCAGCCAGCGCAGTATTTCCCATGTGAAAAGTGACTCATTCAGTGCTTCAATAAGCCCACTCCTGTTGATTCACATTTTTAAGTCCTTTTCCATTCTCTGCCTCTCGACCCTCCTGCCAGTGCCACCCCAACACACACACACACACACACACACACTCTGGTGGCGAGCCCTTCCCGGGCGCCTGCCCAAGCTCTCTCTGTGAGCTAGCAAATGCGGCATATGTCCTCCTGTGCCACAGCATTAGAAAGAAAATTGCATTTGTGTTGAGAGGGATGATCCGTCTGAGGCCCTGTTGTTCCTCTTCCCATTCATGAAACACATCTCCATTGATTGCCAGTGTGTTTACTGTAAGGCCAATTGTGCTTGCGCTCCAGTGCTTCCAGTAATAAGCAAGAATGTGTCCCATTATGTGGCCCCTCTCAGGCCGTAGATTCTCAGAAGACTGACTGCAGTTTGGAAAACCAGAATGACAGATGAGAGGGAGTTTGGTAGCCAAGGCTGTAATAGTGTTAGATTTGCACCCAGCTATAGTCCTGGAAAGTCAGATAAACCCTTAATAACCTCTCAAGCACACGATATGAGAAAAGTTAACTTTTAATGTGATACACATAAAAATAGTTTCATTGAAGTGGTGCATTGGTCTTAAACCAGAATTTTATATTGTTTTTAAATAATATATCATGATTATATCCTTTTTTATGATGGAATAAAACAGTAAAACTAGTGTATGTACCATTGTTGAAGACACATATTCTGCTGCATTGGGACACAGTTGTCCTGGCTGACAAATATATTTTAATTTGCATTATTTGCCTGGTTAATTACATTTTACTTAAAAACTTTCTGCAGTAGGTGTTTTGGCCTAAACATAACTAAATGGGACCGCTCCATAAGCTGACCATGTGTTTATTATTGTAACCCTGATAATGAAGGTGTATTTCAGGAGATGCTCCAGTCGGTTGTATCAGAGGGTTGGGACAAGTGTCTTGTTGGTGTTGGGACTCAGTCATTCAATAGACCAAATGTTTCTTTGCTCCACTGGACAAAGGAATTCACACCCCACAGTTCCTCACGGTTCACACCTGGGGATGACCCTTCCCCCCCATGGACCCCACTGGCCAGCCAGTGTGGGCCAGCGTGTGACATGTGACCCCCTAAGGTGTCACAAACAAAACCAGTCTTCTAGACCCCTTCTCTCTCTCTTCCCTTCTTGGCTTGCTCTGGAGAGCAGCTCCAGCCCTCTCCTCTCGGTTCTTCAAAGGGCAACAAGGCCCCAGCCCAGGTCAGCTCTGCTACCTGAGAAACTAGCTCTCTCGCCGGCCTGCAACCAGCAGCCTGCAAACACTCTTCTCCTCCACAACAGCGACCTGCTTCGGATTAACTGTGAGTGAACCAAATCCTCTTCAGAATCAGCGGCTACAACACAAGGCCAGCTGATTTTCCAAGCAACAGGAGTCGTAGCAGAGTTAGCATTGAACAGCTAACTCTGTGAGGAGAACAAAGGAGATACCAGCAAGCAACACAGCCAGACAGGACTTTATTCCACCAGGAAACCCCCCAAACTCACTGGATTTTACAAACCACTGGAAAGGACCTCTTTGCTTGTTCCAAGGATCGGGTAACGTTAACGGACTGGGCCTAACCTCTCCCAGCACAGCATAGCACAGCACAGCATAGCTAATCAGCAGAAGCCTTAACTTGTTAATGTACTTGTTGATTGATGTCTTGTTGTTGTAATGTTTGCTTAGGTTGTGGTCAGTCATACAGTTAATCGAGTACTCGTATGTTCACACACATAGCAGTACGTCTCAGTCCTAGAACCTGCATGAAGCTAACCTTCCCCCTCTAACCTGGTACCATTAAATTACATGAGCTAGGCTAACAAAGAAACTCACACCCTCCCTCTCACACACACTAGGTGGTCTCAGCGGCCATTTTAGTAGTTTCTTTGTTTACCGCCATCTTTGTAGTCTTCTTTGTTCAGGTCATGTGGTCACAGTGACCACTTTGAGTCGGCCATCTTGCCTTTGTCTGTGTCCCCACAGACACACACACACACACACACACACACACACACACACACACACACACACACACACACACACACACCTGTATATGCTAGATTAGACATTGTACTTTACTCTGCTCCATTGTAAATAAATGCCTTTTAAGTATAACTACTGGTGTGTTTAATGTTGCACAAGCGTGGATATTGCCAACCTCTACTCGGTAGAATTCCAATCCTTCAACTGTAACTTACTATTGATTTGGTAATTTGGTAATAGTTAGTAAGCTAATGGTTAATCAAAGTTCCAGATTAATGGTAATAAATTGAGACTAAAACCATATTGGCTATTTTGCCTATTAGTTTAGGCTGGTGCCCCGTGAACTTTAATTCATTTTAAAGATATTATTTAATATTAATATTTTTAATATTAATATTTCCTTAATTTGTGATAGCCAATAAATTGATAAACAACCGAAATCTAACACATTTGGTGTCCAGCTCATGAGGTAGAGTACTGTTAACATAATGGTGCCGCCCGTGTGAGGCCGAGTACTAATGATTTCCAGTTACTAATAGAGCTCAGACCCAACATTGGTTTTGAGCCTGTTCCAGATTTTACATTCCTATATTTAAGAAGTGACTAATTAGTTCTTATATGGACATCACAGAACCAGTGTGTTACTATTTATCTTGATTGTGTTGAAAGAAACTGTTTAACTTCCAATTTCACATTAAAGTGAATGGGAAAGTCTGAATCTTTATCTTATGAATTGTAAATAATTACATTTGATTAACTTGTTTCACATGTAAAGAAACTGAGCTCTGCGGAAAGAAGAACTGATCAGCCACTTAGCAAAAGCAGCACTAAAGCTACAGCTGCAGACCTCCATCACTGTCTGTAGCAGTTGTGTTTAGCTACTGTAGTGAATACATTTTACATATACATGAATGTAGTGTATATACAGCGTTGATATAGAGTCTGGGCTCAGACTTTGTCCCTCCTCACAATCCCAACAGGGAGTGGGGGATGACGGGACTAATTTACCTATTCTGAAACGTAGATTCAGGTGGATGCTGGGGCGGAGGTGAAGCTTCTGAAATGCTATATGTATGACCAGCAGTAATGGGCAGCAGGAGCATGTTAGTGTTAGCACAGCTGTCAGGTGAATGCACTGGTAGACACAACAGCAAAAAGTGAGCACAACACTGTCAGCTTAAGTTCGCCGCCATTATGAAACGGGTGTGTTGGATTTGGATGTTTCAGTGAGGACAGCCATGTGATTGTAGCAGCTGACTGCATTTACTAGCTTGCAGACTTTGTGTCCTTTGCATGCATAAGTCAGAAGAAAATACAGGTACGTGTACGAATAAGCTTTTATGCTTACATGCAAGCCACTATGTCGCCGATATGGACAGCTGTATTTGCATATTTTTACTGAAGCACATCTGTTCTGTCAGATACATGTGAGACAGACAAAAAAAAAGAACATTTCCACTGTAGACAGAGGTAGACACGGGTCATTCCTCTGCCAAAACTTACGTTGGTTGAAGTTGAATAATGCAGAAAGTTGCACATTCTAGTTTTAAGAACAGCTTAAAGCAACAGAAACAGATATAATCGCATTAGATCCCTCAACATCATCTACTATTGCTACACTGATGACTCCTAACTATAGGTGTTGCAGTTTTAACCAGGATATTCCTACCCTTTCTTCACTCTCCCCAAATCACTATCGATCGATGGTGCTGGGTAGTCTTCTGCAGAGCTGTGGTAAAATCTACTTCCATCACCATCCCATTTTCATCAAAAGGATGTTGGGCCTGCCTGAAAAATCCGGAGGTGCAGCAGAGTGTAGATGACTGAGAACTCTGCAGGACTGAGGACCTCTTCATCAGGCTGCCAGACATCCAGCCGAGCCGCACTGATGGACACTGGAGAGCTTGAAGAAGACTGACAACAGACCACACAGCCTCACCTCCACCAGCACCCCTCACTGCACACTACAGTCACTGTCTGTCAATCACGTCATGCTAACGGGGTGTTTCAAACTCTTCCTCCAATAGCATTTCTACCTTTTTAGCTGGAAGAATCTCTAAATGTTAGTTCATGTCTTTTTTCATTTCATTTTCATCTGTTTCACTCTCTCCTCACGCTGCTTTTAAAACTTAAAGGTTAAGCAAAACTGTGAATTTGTAACATGAAAAAAAGGCAATTAACAAGACAAAATGACAACATTTTACCATTAACACCCCTGTTGGTGGTCTTACCATTAACTCTTGTCAGTGTGTCAGTGGGTGTTAATTGCACCGAGGTTGTTTCCTTGATTTTAATATTCTTCACACAAAATACATGATGAACAGGGAACCCTGCTCTCCACTGGGGATTTCTTTGATGTGTTCTTAACTTTTCTGATGCTGACAGTAAAGAAAATGTGCATTTAGTAAAAGTTGGTGACACAAATCTAAACATCTTGTTGGTGTTGTTTTTGATTACCATATCCCTTACTTTTTCTCCACAAATACTGTGGGAGCACACAGCTTGTTTTGTCAGTATTCACGGGAACATGAAGAATTTCTGGTGTATGAGGCAGGTGTAGAGAACTGATACACCGTCAGTCCTCATCAGAAAAAAAAAACTTTCCATTTGCTTTCTTGTTGGGTTTAATGTGGTAAGGCTGCTCTGTTGTATTTTCAGCTCAGGTCAGTATGAGTTTATCTTGCTCTAACACACACAGCTGTAGAATACCTCTGTTGCCTTTTTAAATAGTCTGCAAAGTTTGTAGTTTGCCATTGAAACCCACACCGATGGCTTTGTTGTCTTGATTCTTATCTGGTTGAAACACCCATACCATCCTGGTATTAGCCTGATAGTCACAATCCTTTACTCTTTTGTTTCGCTTCATTCATTCAGCTTAACATTATGTGCATCAAGGAAACAGAAACAGTGCTGGGCTGCAGAGCAGTTTTGGTGCAGTTGCGACATGAGGCACTGCAGTTTATGCGTTCATCATGTGATGCGCACTGGCTCAGAATTTTTTTTTTCCCATCACAATCATTGAAAAAGAAGCATCTGTAAAACAGTGAATACATTTTTCGAAGCATCACAAGCTCTCCCGATATGACTCTTTATAATCAGAATGCGAGCCACTGGATTTCAGACTGTTTGAAAAGTCTAGATGAGCCGCTAGATGAAATTATTTCATCGTTTGTGGGGAGCGAACAGGAATTCAGATGGCAGAAGTCTCGGACGTGAAAGCTCTCAACCAGATGGAAAGGGAGAGTAGTGGTCATGCTTGGAAGCATGAGGAAGCCTGCAGAGGCTGTTTTGGGATGGTCATCAAGTGTGCATCTTTCATAGGAATGAATGGGGCGCCATCTTTGAACGTGGTATCCATTTCTTTTTCATGTATCCATGGTTTTCATGTGAACTGTTGATGACATTATTTTGACAGTCAGTTAACTCTTTACTGTCGCTATTGCTTTGATTGCGATTGCTTTGTTCAATTTTGAACGCAAGTGCATGACTCGGAAGCATCGTAAAAGTTAAAAGAAGTTGATTTTATAGCGAGCTGAAGTAGTGACGGATAGGTTAAATGATGGAGCGGGGCAGGCAGAGCGTTCTAGTAGCTGAGCCGGGGGAAGCTGGAGAGCCGTTGTGTGGAGCTTCTAGGTAGCACTGGCGTAGGATTGGTTACTGAGGTTTGTGACGTATGAAACCCTGGCTGTCTGAACCTGTTTTTATGAGACTGTTGTTGGTTCACTGCAGCTAGAGGTGGTGTAACTTCAATGACCAGGACAACACTACACTGGATTGATGATCTTCTGATGTCAGGATCTATGGCTCCCTGTGGTAGCTAAATAAGATGTTAAGCTTTCGCAGACCCTGTAAGGCTTGGGTGTCCAGGCTTTAGGCATGCATTTACTATGTGTGTGTGTGTGTGTGTGTGTGTGTGTGCCAGCTAAATGCAACAAAACCCATGTGTTACAGGAGTGCCTCTCCCCTCTGCTATGTTGTTCTCACCAGCCCTCTGTGGACCGCTGCAGATAACCCAGCTTTGAGCTAACATGATCAAACTTTAATTGTTTATTGCCAGAGTCACAGTCCTGAGGGGGGAGAGTGGTTTGCGAGAACACAGAGGAGCGATTTTTATTCCCCAACATGAAAAAGTGGAGTAGTTGTCAGGGCTTTGTCCTGACTGTTAGAGGTTATACATGCACAGGGAGTGCACTTGTTCATCCAAGCTTGTCAATTCTGCTTGCCCATGGGCATGGATGTTTTTGTCTTTGTTTAAGTGTGTGTGTGTTTGGAGAATAATGTGGGGGAAATGGGAGGGTTGACTTGTCATTTTTATTGTTATAGCCTAAATGTCTGAAAATAATATACAAAAGTCCCACATTTTAACAACTGCAGTATATTTAAAGGGGGGTGGTGGGGGGTGTTTACAGGTGTTGGGGAATACTCCTGCATGTGTGACAGAAAGTTGTATTAAAGGAACTATGTGTGAGTTTTTCTCTGCCGCTGAATGTGGTTTTTCGCCGGGAGCAGGTGGTGGTGATTGTCGCTTGACAAGAGCTTTGGCCATCGTTGCATTTATAAAACAAGATGCTATAATACGTCCTCGGAGCAGCGCTACTTCTTCAGGGCAGACTGGAGGCTAAAGTGAGTCGCTATCAGAAAGTGACAAAACAACTCTTTTCCTCCCTCTTTTCTTTTGTAAATACAAACCCCAACTTCCAGCATCTCTCTACTCCAGGGGTGAAGTACTTTTTTATACAAGGAATTCTGGGTTGTGTAGGGGGCCGGCACTGGTGAAGGATAAAGGGGATATAGTTGCATGTTATGCTCCTTTTAATATGGACACGCTCTGTAAAGTTGACATATAAACAGTACATGTTTGTGTATATTATGTTAACAAAATCAGTTGGTATCTTGGTAATTCACTGCTACACTGACACACCCAATGTACACTATACAAATGTGCACTCTGTCCATATGTTCAAAATTCAATAAAAATTATCTTTGAGAATAAAAAATGAAACCAGCACTCCAGTGCTTTTATACTGCACTTCCTGTAAGTTGGTTGTGAAGGATATTAGTGAAAGAATGATGAAAAATAAATGCAGCAGAGGTGGAGATATTGCAGCTTTTAGTCCCTAGAAAGGCTGAAGCTCCAAAAACCACCGGCTCCTCCACTTAACCCATAATGCGACCTGATAGCACCTCTTCATTACATTATCCATGCCTGATAAACACCCATGTCTTTCAAATTCCACGCTCCCATCTTTATAATGCAGGTCAAAGTCGAGATAATCTCCGTGACATGATAAGAATTATTTTCTCAGATTATATATGACAATATATAACAACTCACAATGAGTAAAACCAGTGAGAGTCGCCCTTTAATTTTTGCTTTAAGAGTTTTCTTATTCCACCTCCTTTACAGACACAACTCCACCCGTATTCTCCACCAGCCTGACCTCTGATAACAAATGATTTGTGTTGGGATGAGGTGGACATGGGCAGAGAAAGACAGTCAGCGTATCTCCGCCTGCGGATCCTGTCACTGTGACAGTTCGCTGTGCTGCTCTGCTTCACGGTTCATCAGACTCTCTCGCAGGTCAGACTGTTGCAGGCGTGCTGATATGAAACCTGAACTGTGAGGAGGCAGCAAGATTGGCAGAAAGTTTTGTTCACACTCCGCGAGGGAGGACACTTACCTTTGCGCCGTGTAGTTTGTATTTCGTGTTAAACAATATAAGTAATGTACTGCCACATGTATTCTGCTATTCTACATTCTTGACCGATGAATTATGAATTATGTTTATGAAAGTATTAACATGTGTTGCTCTAAAAACACCCAGTATCCAGTTCCCATCCAAATTTAATCCAAATCAGAATAAAGTAATGTAAGTTATGTGAATATTGGATTCTCCAGTTAGGTGCCATTATTATGAGAAAACAGCCAGATGGTGATTGGTGGACACTGTAGTTACGTGGTTTGCATCTGGCATTTCTACTCAGGTTTCTTTATGCTGCAATTGAAAATAAAATGCATGAAAACGTGTGGATGGAAATGCATTTTGTGTCAGTCAGATCGGTTTTAGAGGATTTGCGGTGAGCGGAGGAGGAAGGTGTAACATACGGTACATTGTCTGGGCAAATCAGTGCAGTTTGAAAATGACTGAATATGGCTGGGGATGCAATTCCTTTCTTAGTGATGTCAAATAGGTTTAGGGAAATGTAAAGTTCAATGCCAAGCAGAAATACTCTTCATAACAAATTATAAAATGTTCATGGAGATGTGTATCATACCTAGTTTTTTAATGCTAATGTAACTATATCTGCAGGTGGTGATTAGTGGTTTCTAAACACAGTGATAATTTGACTGATAACGATTGGCAAGAGATGTGACACAACTTTACAATGATGCTCTTGAACATAATCAGATCCTGTTCATTCAGTCACTAATGAGATGTTAACTTTGAACTTGTGAATACATTCAAATTTACAAAGCTCAGATGTAAATATGTGTCTTGGACAGTGTTCAAAATGTAGTAACAAAAGTTCCCTCTTAAACCATGTGTACTCTATGCTGTCTACTCTTTGTCATGCAGCTTTCTTGTATAAAAACATCCACACTAACGTTTTCTGGTCAATTTAGTACAGACGTCTGAACCACTTAAAAACAGCTACATATCTTTGTCTTCGCCCTCGTTCCAGCAACAAAATCACAGCCAACGTCTGGTAAAGAGTGGGACTCACAAATCAGATAGATGTGATGTCAAAAAGTGTTCAGTCTAACTTTGCTGCCACACAGTTGACTTTACTCTGCTGATTGACGGCCTGTCGAGCCTCTGTTTAGTCCTCTCCAACTTTTTGTGGTTTAGCACAGATTCATTTACGATATAGCCGTCTCATCTACATATTTTTCTATTGTTAGACAATTGAACAAGAAAAAAAATTGTGAATAAACATCTAGGTTAATGTGTATTCAGTGAGTGATTACAAAGTCTTTTCTGCCATACAGTCTCTGTCCTTCAGGGGGCAGGTCATTGCTCTGTGTGGCGAGCGGAGGGTCTCTAAATAAATTGAGCCGTTACACTTCTGTCTACACTTTCAAGGGTTTAGGGTAATAAGGTTAGATGGGAGTTACACCCTTACGAGCCCAACAGGTTGCCGGACAACAACCACCACCCAGGTCACCAGCACCACCACCACCAGCCTGCAGCAACTGAGAAGGATAAACACACAAATAAAAAAAAAAAAAAAGGCAGTTACACCAATGGAAATGGGTTAACCAATATGTACAACAAAATATACAAACCAAGGGAGTGGGCAAGTTGCAACATAAAGCTAAACGCAACTGCCCACACAGAACAATTTACTGTAACATAAAACAGAACAATAGCGATGTAAAGAAAACAAAGACAACAACAAATATCCAAATTACACAAAGAAAAATATCAAATTAATCAAAGTCAGCCATTGAAATTAAATGGGCAATTAAAGTGGCTGAACCAAATAGATTAACAAAATACAAATTATCCAGAAATAAAGGGAGTAACTCTACACAGACATACAATTTAAAATGAGGGAATTAAACCCAGGTTAAAAGGTGGTGTCGGCAGCCCACCGCGCAGCCTGGCAGGCCGTAGCCAAAGGCGGCGAGACAGACGAACCACGGCACAAGCCGCGAAACAGCAGCAGCAAGGTGCAAAGCCGCCCCGTGGATAATAGCAACAAATAAAGCGTACACCGGAGGAGACAAAGCCAGAGAAAGCAGCAGCGGTCCCAATCAGCTGGTGGTGACATCACGAGATACACCACCGGTGAACTCAGCCAGCTGTGCTCGATTAAATGCAGCAACAACGCAAAGAAAATAACCACATTTCTATGCTGCTGCATTCGCAAAGCTGGTGACTTAAGATTTTCCATTAAGGGCTGAAACTGAGAGGAGAAGAGAAGAAGAGAAGATTTATCCAGTTTAGAGTGGATGCACTTTTAATCCATAAACTCCTGTAAAGAATGAATCTGTTTTCTTGTGCACAAAATTGAAATGGTATTGACCGAACTGGGAAAGGTTCTCGTACCACCACCATGTGGTAAGATGCAGTTGCATGTGTTTGTTTCTGACATATGGACGCTTTCATGCAAAAGGATCAGTCTGCAGGCTGTAATACTTACAGTTACACCCACTTCATATTACATCATACTGCTGTGCCTCCAGTCCAGTGTGAAAGGGGTTTAAGCAGCCATGCTAACTAGCTGCTAGCTGCTGTGTAGCATGGCTGAATGAGTTTAAAAAAAAAACGTTGAATGCTTCATATTTACCGACTGAAGGATCTCACTTGAAGGCACCGACACCGACTGGTAAAATGGATCCGTTGCGTCTCACCCTTCTCCAGTCTGCGTGTTGGCGAGCAGCTCACTCTCAGTTCACACCGAGAGGAACTTGCATCTTCTGGCAGAGAGCCGGAGGAAGTGTCGGGGGGAGAGGGACGTCAGGGCAGCCCTGCACAGACCGCTGCCCCTGCAGCCCACACACGGAGATGGCAAATGATAGTTTATCACAGTAAATTGATACATGTGATAATATTTGTGTGTGTGGAGTGGAGGAAACTATTCCTAAAATCACATAGAAACAGACTTAAAACAGTCATTTTTGTCCTCTTGTGACCAGCTGCTGTTGTCTTCACATAATCTGCAATCTTGCCAGTTGTGTGTGATTTGTATAACTTAAGGTTACGCCCCCTATTTGAAGTTACGCCCCTCTCTTGCGGTCTGCAGACAGAAGCCGCTCCTTTCATGGCAAAAACAGCAACAAAAACTATAATCAATAGTATTCCTCTATACTAACAACTAAAAACAAACACAAAAACAAAAAATACTAAACAAAAGATACAAGATAGTTCAGTGCTTCAAGTAATTAGTTGAATGGACTTCCATGAAAGACGAACAAAGGAACACACAGAATGACAGCCAAATGAACTGATGCAGTTCTTCTGCACAGTTTATTTACTGCGAACAAAGAAACTTTTTTAATTGAAAGTCGAGGACGAAAGACGATACCGAAGTTCATTACAGTGCAGCGATGATTCTGTACTATCAGATGGAGATGAATGGATTCCATGTGGATTACTGCTTGGAGATAAAATCTTTGGACAACACAAGCATTTTTTTCTCACTTCTAACAGATATGTCCGTTTATAGAAGTGTGGAGGACAGTTTATGATTCTAACTGGCAGGTTAGTGATGTTTTAAGCTACGAACAGTGTGTTCATGCCTTAAAAGGCCGTGTGAACTGCATGTTTGAAGAGGAGTAGCGGCTGAGCAGAATAACACCGTGTCTACACACAGACGGCGTGTTAGCGGACGAGCAGCAGCAGCTCTGGTGCTCTGTGTGTGTGTGTGTGTGTGTGTGTGTCTACTCAGGAGGCGTCCAGGCCACAGTATTGAGTTGTAGGTCGCCCACGTTAAATTATACCCTCACCATGGTTGGAATACGGTGGGAAATAATATCAACAATTTAATGGGAGAAGGAAAAAAAACCCCAAAAAAAACAATCACAACAATGCAATTTTCCAAGGCACGATGAGGTAAGACATTCATCCATCCTGGAGATGGGGCCAATAATAACGTGAACACATGGAGTTCGATCGCAGGATATATTTATCCGCTTTAGTTCTGCAGTGATGGGTGATCTGTCACAAACAGGCAGGGAGTTTTGTGGCTGCTCCGGGGGCAGTAACATCTGGAAGGTGCATGATGGGAGACGGACCCGAAGTAGAGAATGGATGACTGTGCAAGTCATGCTGCTCTTATGTGCTTCTATTTCGAGTTCAATCATTCTACTGAACTGATTCTAATAATTACCTTCCTGTGATGACTAATTTTGGCGATCACTGATGACTGACAAGACTTTATTTGGGCGGTGTGATTATAAGTAGAATATTAGATGAATCCTTTTTTATCCTTTTATCATAAGTAAATGCTCACATTTGTTAGATCCTTTCTCTCAATTATTTTGATATCAAGTAAGGGTTAGGGGTTAGGATTAGGGTACGGGTATAGTTTGGCTTCATTTTTCAGCCGCTTGCTGCAAACACTACCTCGTTACCGCTACAGCTACATTCAAACGGAGAATGGGAAAATTGGGTTCAGGTACTTTGCCTCCTATAAAAAGGAATGAGCTTCAGAAAAACTTTGAAACAGAAATCGTAGTGGTACAAAGTACTGGTACTTAACATGGCCACTCTTAATTTTTCCCCCTTTCATAATCAAATGGAGACAAATCCGATCAGTTCTTAAAGTCAAATAATATTAAAAATGTAACACCCTTGAGGAGCAGGTTAGGACCCTGTAAGCTTTAGTTGTTGCAAAGCTCTGTCTGTGGGCAGATGACAAAGGCAACGGTGGGTTGTAGCCTAAAGTAGAGAGGATGTTCAACAGACTGACATTTTGCTGCAGGCATTATTCAAATTTTATTTTACAGTCTGATGTTTGAATCTAAATGACCTAATCAGTCAAAACTTATACTGTGAAACTTTTCCACATATTCAAAGTGATCACCAGGAGGAGAACACAAAAAGTATCTTTGAACATTTCTCTGTCCTTCATCCTCATCTGTTTATCCAGAGAGGAGATCGCCCGCTCAGACGCCCTGTGGCAAAAGTGAACTGGAGCTGTGGGCCCCATGTTGTTTGGCGTTTGAGAAATATCCTTTTCTCGCTTTCTTGCCAAGAGTTAAATGAGAAGATCAATACCACGCCCATGCCAGTGTGTTCAGCATGGAGCTGGATCTAGAGGAGGTGATTAGTTTAGCTGAGCATAAGAAAGGGAAGCAGAGGGAAACAGCTACTCTGGCTCTGCCCAAACACAACAGAGTCATCCTACCAAAGCCTTGAAAGCTTACTAATGAATTTACAAGAATTTACAAATCACTTTGCTCATTTAATTCAGTTGATTCAATTCAGCTCAAAGATTCATGCTCATTGATTATGGAGTTTGTTCCCTTTTTTTCCTTTTCATCAGACCATACTCCAGCAGTGCCAGAGGAAGAACTCACATCCTTTACTACAGAAGTCACTGAAATTGAGGATTATTACATTTTGACGGAGCCTTAGTTTATTATAAAAACGGTTGAGACTGTTGGTTAGCTGTTGGAGTTAATCATAAAGAAGGAAAATGGAAAGTCAAGTTACACTTTTTATTTTGTACAATTAAGCACTTAATCACATCGACTGACCTTTGATTGAGGAAATTTTGTGGGGTTATTTTTGTTATTATTATTTTTTCTACTTTATGTTCTGTGAAGATGGACTTCATTAGCGTACACACCTGGCCTGGCATCAGTCACAAGCTGTTAAAGAAGTTCATTATAAGGACATGCAGAGTTACGGACCCGCAATTGACACTTTGTGACTCTTCCCACCATCAAAATATCAATTTGATAGGAAACAGAGACAAAGGATCTTCTCTCACAAACAGACCAGCTTTTAGCATGTCAGAGATATACACAACCAGACCAAAGGTCAAAGGGTCAGCTCCAGAGGATTAACCAATGGACACCAGGCAGCTGGAGAACAGGCAAAATCTCCACTTTGTAAGACTCTGTCTTAGTAACACTTAAAGGACTGATTATCACTAAGGTGTGAACACCAAGACCACTTTCAGATAGATTTAAAATGACTATTCCACTATGCGTCCATCTTTGATATGTTTACATTTAATTGACACTGACAAATGTACTGGAACAAGGGGAACTGAAACGGTTCCTTCTACCTCCCTACTTGAGCAACACCTGAACATCTACAGTTTCATGAGAAATGCTCAAAGACGTGATGCACTTGAAAGCTCCACAATAAGTGGATTTTATCAGGAAATAGTTTTAATCTGCCTCAAGCAGGGGCCCTCGGGGCCTCTTGAGGTCTGGGGATTCAGGGCATTTTCCCACTTCACCCGGTTGAGATTCCAGCCTTGACTCCCTTCTACCTCTCCCTCCCTGTTCACCTCCCTGCACACAAGTGTTTACCTCTAATCAACATGTTGCTCCCTGTCTTTCCTGCCATGTCCTCCTGCTGTCTTTCTTATCTCCCTCTTTCCCCTTCTCCCTCATCTCTTCGTATCTCTCTTTCCCAACCTACCTCCTCCCTGCTCTTCTCCTCTGTCTGATGCTCAGTGTCTGTCAGATGACCCATGAACAGGGGGAGGGAGAGAGGCAGGAATGAAGAAAGAAGAGAGGTTCATTGCTTAAAGGATTTTTAACCTTTCTCTGATCTGCTTTTCGCTTTGATTCTTCTTCATCCTTTTGATTCTTTGATTTGCTGCCTGTGAGTTGGCCAGCAGGGGTAAAATGGGAAGACAGCCGAGGGATCCAATCTGTAGCGTGTGTGTGCGTGTGTGTGCACTGTGAATGTGTGTGTGTGACCAGAAAAGGTGTGTAAAAAAAAAAAAAACCAAGTCTCTAACTTTTACATTAATATTTTGAGCATACAGTGTGTGTGTGTGTGTGTGTGTGTGTGTGTGTGTGTCTCTCTACCCGTACAACCAAGAAAGCTAAATAGAAATGCTGATGCAAAGACAAACAATGAGGAGAGAGTAGAAGAGTCCAGGACTCTCAGCCTCCTGCAGACATGCAGGCTGCAGTGCGGAGAGGATTTGTCTGGCTGTGGGTTCAGATGAGCACAGTGCAGAACAAGATGTTCAGCATGAACATATGACTTAGAGAGCTGAGTTTTAGTACATTTTCTGAGTTCTGCATGTGTATATCTGTGTGTTTTTAGTAATTTTGGATTCGTGACAAGGATGTAGCGTGAAATGAATCAGGAATCTGATCTGCTCTTGTAGAAGATGCAAAGGCTCTGCACAAGAGTCTTTTCATGATGCTGTCAGGCTGTTACAGGCAGAGCTTTATGCTTTGTTGATGAGGTCGCTGGTTTTGGTTTATTTGGTGACTCAGGCAGCATACTAGTTAGTTGAACAGGTTTAACATGTGATTTCTAAAAACCACCTGGTTTGTGTGTGTAGCATGAAGTAGCACACCGCTAGTGGCAAAAATGCTTGGATAAGTGCCGCTGTGGCGATTTTCATAAGTGCTCATTAATTTGCTTGGTGTTGGAGTTGTGTTTGGTGTAGGTAAAAATTGTTCACAGGAGCTTGTAGCTGAGTTTGTCCTGTTTAATTTGATGTGCAGCATGAATATGTTTTTATATGACTAGTGTGCTGCGTTCAGGCTCTAGAGTTAAGATGCAGAAGAGGAGGGCTGGATGAACTCCATGAAAAGTCGTGACTGCATGTCATTTCTTTATTATATGATCTAATATGTTAACTATTAACACAGATTTATTCACCATCAATATTACTAACTTTATGTTGAAACTTTGTTGAATATACACTAAACAAAAATACAAATGCAACACCTTTTTTTGAAACTTTTCCTATAAACACAAAAGATATTCAAACACACACACATACACAACCTCCCCCTCAAAAAAATGCACATCTGCAGCTCAAGTCATGTGAAATCCACAGTTTTGTACCATATAAATGTATTTTTTTCAAAATAAAGCTACACATTTTAAAGTGTCCTTTTTAACAGCCTGTGAAATAATCATGCTGCGTAATCACCATCTTGATATGACACACCTTTCAGGCGGATGAATTATATTGACAAAGGAAAAACTCTCACTGACACAGACTTAAACACATTTGTGAACAAAATGAAGAAGAAATGGAATAGAAGAAATAAGCCTTTGGTGTTTATAGAAGTCTTCGATCTTTTATTTCAACTCCTGATAAATTGGAGTAAAAACATGTGTTGCATTTATATTTTTGTTCAGTGCCTCTCCTGCTGTTTATTTTGAATTACCTTAAATGAGCTTTATTCAGTCCATTTTCACTTGCAAATTCAACATAGATGCATTGTTGAATGGATTTTGTAATGAACATTATTATGCACTGAAAAGGTGTCAGTGAAAATTAGATACAAACTACTTGCAGACTCTTACACTGGATATACAAATACTGGATAGCAACCATTTAGAAATGGGAGAAAAAGAGAAATAAAACCATCTCCCCCATGATGAATTCATGTCCCTGTTCTTACAGCGCACCATTAAAACTCCTTGAGTTACCTTTGACCCCACATTGTGTATAGCTTATTTGTTTCCTCCTCTGTCGCTTTGGTTCCCGCTGAGAAGATGAAGGCATAGCTGCTGGTATGGGGGGGCGAGGGGAGACGGGTGGGGGGTCTGTTTGGTGCCATGATCTTGGGAAAGACGCTGCTGGGAAAATGGCGCCTTAGGTTCGTTTGGTGAACAAGGTTGTCGGTGTGGGGGGGGTCCATGGTGTGTGTACGGATGCACAAAAGGAAACAGAAGTTGGGTCTGAGGTGTGTTACTGTGAGTTCTGTGAGTTTTGTAATTGTGTAAACTGCATTAACATCACAAACTCTCTCATGCTCATGTTGCGCTGCCTGTTTAAGTGATTGGTCATTGTCGGTAGTTGAAATGGATGCGACAGTCTTTACAAATCCTTTAAGTGACGTGTCAAACTTTTTTCTCTGGCTGCATCGACCACCGTCACCAATAATTGGACACACACACACACACACAAAGACAGTAAAGTCTGAAATTAGGTTGTATAAGAGGTAAGAAGAACAGAATTCAAGACCAAGGCTCTGCTGATCTACGGCATTAACTTGATTAGAATTTCACCGCAGCTTTTATTTATCATGTAATATTGCTTAGTTCACCAGCTAACCGCATAGGCATGGTGGGAAATTAACTTTTTAAAATGTGACCATCTACCAGCTACTGACAGATAAATGTTCACATCCACCAGCCACTCGATAGTATATCATTGCTTTGTGTCTGAAATCTACCAGCCACTTTCACATTTTACCAGCGATTGGCTGCTGATTTCCTATCCGGCATATAGATAAGACAATAACAATAAACAGCACAAACTAGTCTCAGTAAGAGGAGGAGTGTATTTGAAGGGCTGGATAGAGAAGGGAGGGGGGGATAGGGAGGGATAGCGATGAAGAGGTAGCATATCCCGCCCAGAGGCAAACTCCATCTGTTTACCTTCCTCCTCTGCAGGAGGCATCTTGCCTTTGCTGGAGCATGGGACCTCATCTGAGCCGCATGTGGGCCGAGCGGAAACATGGCCCATGGGAGATGTGGATGTACCATTGTCCTCTTCAGCTCTTCGGAGTCCTCTAAGCAACGATAATAAGAAAAGCAGAACCTTCTGTCAAATTTGTTATTTGTTAACCAGCTATCCGTCTCTCCAACGGTAGATATGATGTTGTTAGCTACAAGTTCTTGTTATGGCAACAGCTCCATTAGATTGTAATGTTAGCGTTAGCGGGATAACTCACCTTTATACTAAAGTAGGCTGCAACGTCAGATGGTTGTGTAGTTGTCCAACTCATCAAAAGATGTTTGTCCTAAATGTCTGCTTTTGTTATTTTTATCTTTAGCTTTATGATTAGCCTCCTTTATAGATGGTTTATTTTGCGTTGGCATTGCAGCCAACCAACTCAAGTAGGAGTCCTGATGCTCCTGGGAACACTCAAAGCTTTAGAAATGGTTTATACCTTTGCCCTGATCTATGCTTTGCTACAATATTATTGCAGAGGTTATATTATTGTAGCAAGTCTACAGAGAGTTCCTTTGACTTCATAGCTTGGTTTTTGTCCTGATTTGCTGTGTGAATTGTTGGACAGGAATTGTTTTCCTTTTCTACTATGTCAAATCAATTCAATTTGCCACAGGTGGACTCCACTCTAGTTGTAGACACATCTCAAGGATAATCAAAGCAAACAGGACGCACCTGACCACAATTTGGAGGTGTTGTTTTTCCCCAAAAAAAGTATCAGCAGGGAGAATGGAGGGGAGAAGCAATCAGATGACCTGTAGGCTAGGTTTAGCATACAGATTTATTTTTTGTAATCCAGTGCATTTTAAAATACTGAACACACTAAAACTGTGAAGCATGGCACTAATAGTCAAGTTGGGACATACAGTATGAAGAATGAACCAAATCTGAGAGCTAAGACAATCAAGGAAAACTCCAGGTCTGTGATACGGAAAATGATTAGCCTTGGATTTGATAATGTTTTACAAACCAAACATCAAACTGATTAATTGATAACATAACCAGAAGAATAATCCATAATGAAAATAATTACTTACAGTGCTTTATAAAATTGTTTCAACCAACTACACTAGTAAAATGCTGCTTATATGTTAATGCAATAGAAAAAATTATTTTAATGATATAATCTATAATAGTATAGTATAGACTGTAAATAAAGTGGGAAACTGTGATGTCATCCACAGGTTTCTGAAGAGCAGTTTTGTAGCTCAGAGTGAGCTGCTCCACAGTCATCATCTTGGCAGTGTCTGACTCCCTCTAACTCCCAGCTAATGGAAAAATGCGCAAAGAGGTGGGGCGTGTGTGGAGCTGAGACTTTGGTGCACATCGGCTTGTGGCAAGCATACAATCACCCACCTGTCACTCAAAGTGGCTAAGCCCTCAATTAGGCAGAACTTTAAGTCTCAATAAAATGTAAACGGGTGAGTTATATAAACAGGTGTCATGAAGGAGGAAATTAGCTATAAAGACCAAAAGTGTTTTTGTACCAGGCTGTAAACATGTTTATTTCTGCTGTAAAGTTGGACATTTTAACATGGGAGTCTATGGGGACTGACACACTGTTGGAGCCAGACTCTAGTGGTCATTAGAGGAACTGCAGTTTTTGGTTCTTCAGTGTTGGCTTTGTTTTTCGGCTGCTTAAAGGGGACCTATTATGCTTTTCTGAGTTTTTCCTTTTTTATAGTGTGTTATATAGGTTTTTGTGCATGTAAACGGTCTCCAGAGTCACAAGGATCAAAGTTTACACCAAAGGGAGTAACTCTGTCAGCATAAAAACCCAATTTTCTCCTTTGTATGAAACACCTCATTGGGGGTCCAGACATTACTTCCTGGTGTTATTGACGTCAGTATGTCTCTTAGTGCTGCCCACCTGCAAGCTTGGCACGCCCCCACACAAGGCACAGCACATAACTACTTATGGTGAAGAGTTTTCATTAGTTTTGTAGCCATGCCGGAAAGACAGAGTTCTTAATTTCCTGCAGAAATCTATGTGAGCCCACACTTCAAGGAGGACTGCTTCAGAAACAATGCACAGTTAGACACTTCATTTTCACAACAGTTATTTCTGTAATTCACACTTGATGCGGCTGATCAGGGGGCTCAGGCTCACAGCCTGTCGGTCTGCATTGTTATTGTGGATGTTAACCGTGATACCGCGACCTGATCATGTTAGAAAGAAGCAGCATAGCAAAGATATAAATGCTTAAACTTTTGTCAGTGTTGACATGCTGTACCTCGTTAGCCTCAGATAAATTATCCACAGTTTAACTGCTTAGTTCATTTTTCAGTAACTATGCCCACAAACGTTAAATTCATTCAGATTTTACCTGTCGACCGTTTGTCTCTTCCTCCATTATTAAGATTCCTTTACTCTGGAAGTGTCCACACATAAAAAATCAAAAGGGTTTTTTATAAGAATATTCCATGTTATGAATATTGTCATCCAAAGTTTGTTTACATGGAATGTGTCGTTGCCGTGGTAGTTGCTGGCAAGTTGACCAATCAGAGCACACTGGGCCTTAAAGAGCCCTGAGCTTTAACAGAGCGTTTCAGACAGAGAGTGAAGAGAGTAAAGTATAAAATGTACAGCAGAAGAAAACTAATGTCTTTTCAGAACATAAAAGCATGTAGATTTTAGGATAGGAGGATAGGATAACACTCAATGGATGTGGATACTTTTTTTCTTGATTTGAAATTGATTTTTTTCAATTTTCCTGATATACTATATTACATACTTGTACTTAAGTAACAAATTGAATGCAGGCTTTAACTTGCAATGAATATTTTATAGTGGTATTAATGCTTTTACTTAAGTAAAGGATCTGAATACTTGTCCCATCACAGGTGTTAAAGGTTCCTCAAGAACCTTCCCCTTTTGCATCAGGGTTTTCTGAGAGCGTGGGCTCAAATAAACAGCAGCAGCCTCTGAACTGTGAGTTGGCTAACTTTAAGAGAGCAAGGAGAGACATTGTCAGGTCAGAGCCACTCACAGGGTTCAGTTTTATTTCAGATCAGCTAGATCCAAGTAAAGCCACCTACAGTGATAACCTGCTTCGTGGGGGTGGGGGGTAATCTTTTTTTCACAAGTCACAAGTTCCCCACCACACAGCACAATGCAGCATCTCACAACAAGAATATAACAATATTTCCTATTTGTAACATCTTGAGCATCTGGTGTCGCAAACTTTTTATCCTGGCTGAATGTCTATTCATGTTGGCGTAATCATGGTAATGAGTGATAGAAACATTTCCAGAACCAACAGAGGGTAATGGGACCTCTGCGTTTTATTTAGAATGAAATGAGGAATCGGCTCCTGCCTCCCATGAGCCTGAACAGAATAGGCAGTTTAGAAAAAGAATGGAAATGAGCTTGAGCATGGCATGGTTTCTGCAATGATGAAATGGGGCATGGTGAGATGTTAAGAGCTAGGGGATGTCATCCGTGATCTTGGCTAAGACTTCCCAAACAGATATGCATAGACTAAGAAACCCCCCCCCCCCCCCCATCTGAGAGGAATTGTGTCGTTGGATACGATTTAGTGGAAAACTGCACAGCTGGGAAGATAACACACTTCATTATCCTCCCAGGGAACCTTTCAAGAGCTGCTGAAGGGCCCCAGAACCCACTTTGTGAGGCACTGATTTGAAGAAGATTGCCAAATAGATGCAGCGCTCATGGCTTGTTGCTTTATATTCTCAAAATCTCTCCGCTGAGTTCTGATGAAGCACAGTTTCACCAGCCGTGCTCACAAACCTGTAAAATGTCTTAACAGTTCCAACCTTTAACTCGTTTAATCCCACCGGTCACAATAGCGACTGTAAAAATATTTTCGTTTATAAGGCTTTAAAAATTCTACTGCATGTTCTATCAATGCATTTCCAGCAAATACTGAAATAATAAAGGGTCTCAATAAAATATGTGCAGTGTCACATGTTTAGTGTAAATTGTCACATGACCAGAGCTGTTTTTTTCCTGGTTGCGCCATCATAAGAGAATGGCTGCGTAAACACTCACAAACTCACAGATTCATGGATTTGCAAATACTCAGCTGTGTTCTGTGTGATCATAGAATAAGTGAACGTGTTGATGGCAACAAAAGTGACCACTGGGATAACGCTGCATCTAGGTACACACATATTTATACGCATACCTGGTTCTTTCTATTCTGCTGTGGTATGTCTTTGAGTTTCATGTAAGATGCTCTCCTCAGTCCATATTGCTATTACAATCGTTATGAGGGGGAAATAAGCCATTTGCCAGCCAGGCTGAAAAAATCATATTGTTATTATTTTTGCCAGATATTGCAATTAGGATTTTACGAGTCACGGTTTCAGTTGGAATGCTTATTTTTGCATTTCATTTTCAGTGAAAAAATATAAAAATGGTGATAATGTGATTTTTGTTGGGGCTTGTACCAAACAAGCACATTACCTTACATCTGGAGAAGATGTAAACCGGGGCGTCTCTGTAGCACCATAATGCTTTATTTATGGTGTGTTGTGACACATTTTACCTTTGCAGCTCCTGTGATTTGGCTGTGGCACTTGGCCATAATTGTCCATCCCTAACATATATTTTTGCTCTCAGTATTCATATCAGTGTATATAATATAAGAAGTATAATGACTGCAGAAGGAGAAATATGTTAATTCAGTCTACACATTATCCCCTCAGTCACGATTGTGATTGTTACTTTTCTATAAAAATTTGAAAAGATAATGACTGATTATTTCAAAGAGTTACTGATGACACATAATGTGGATATTTTCATGTCAGGGAAAAATCTGGGATTAAATGGTGTGGATAAAAGCTTCTGACAAATGAGTAAATGTAAATGTTAACATGCTAAACTAAGTTGAACATCGTGACATTTTTAGCTCAAATTACAGCCGGACAACTGTAACCTCTGGTTTCAGATGATTGGAACTATGACCCATAGTTAGTTGGATGAATATGTCACAGGAGATCTGTGTTCGATTCCCATGTGAAACCAGTAGTTTATATTGTTTCTATTATCCATGACCTTCCGTCGTTATTATTGTAACCATGACAACAAAGATCATCTGATGTTGAGGAACTACTTATTTTAGCCCAAATCATGATCTTTTCTTGACCCTAACCAAAAGCTAGCCAAGCCATTACTGGTATTAAAGTAACCACGGCAACGGTTGATACGCCACTCTCAGTACAGTCGCGTGTTTATTACGGTAACGATGACAACCGAGGTCCGGTATGCATGCCGCCGGTAGGGGCGCTATATTATGAAAACACTCCTTTGGGTCGTAAATGAGGGTAGGAACAAACGACTGACGTGCTCGTGTGGAGGAAAAACAAAAGTGTTGTTAAATGAATTAATGATTATTGAGCAGCTCTTTTCTTTTATCACTTTGGTTGTAAGCAGATATGTGTGTTTATTAATGCATCTGTCAGCAGCTGTAACTCCTCCTGTGGACCCATAAATGGAGGCTGGTGTATAAAAAGATAATGAATGATAATGTAGTGAAACACAGTTGTAATAATATCAAATATTAAAACTTCTGAAAAATACCATAGATTAATAAACACTTAAAATGTCTTTATACTGTAGCTGCGCACAGTAAAGTGTACCAGGTGGTGAGGACGCATGCATGAATGCTGCTGTGCCGCTTTATTGTCTGGACACTAAGAAGTACAGAGGTACAGTTCATTCTGTTGCTGTATGAAACACTGCAGTCTCAGTGGTCTGCTGCTGCTGCAGCTCTGGACTTTTAACCTTGTTTCATATAAAAGCTTTGTGACACTGTTACCTAAGTGCCTGAATCTGTTTTTATGAGTTGATTTGCCTGATGGACCTGCAAGGTTGCAACTGATTTTATTCCCTTTAGGAAACTTTAGGGCCGTGAAGGAGTTTCCCATCAGCCTCTGCTCTGTCTTGTTGACACTGGCATTGTTGTCTGTCGCTGCCGTGTGTGTATTTTTGTCACCAGCAGCCATGTTGTCATTGTCATCCTTGGCAGCCTGAAAAGGAGATAGATGGTGGTTGTTCAGGTGAGAGCTCAGATAAAGAGCTCAGCCAGGCGTGAACCTCCTCCTCTAAGCTTCAGATTAGTTTCTCTATCTGACTCTCCTTTTCTAATTCTTACTGCTCT